>NC_072428.2:27865322-28170080 GCF_028878055.3 Symphalangus syndactylus | reverse complement strand
TGTGGCCTTTCATTATTTTCACAAAGGCAGTTTCCATCCTGAACAAAGAGGAGGTTAGTTTTAAGCAGGGACTATTATCATCCTTACTTTAAACTGTAAACTAAATTCCTCCAATAGTTAGCTTGGCCTACACGGAGGAATGAACATACAGACAGCTTATGAGGTTAGAAGTGAGGTGAAGTCAGCTATGTTAGATTTCTCTCAGTCGTATTATTTGCAAAGGCAGTTTTACTGTTATGGGAAAAAGCAGGACACTTGAGAAACCAAACGTCAAAAGACAAAATGAAAACAAATATAGTTTAAAGATGTTAATTGGCTTTATTTACGATTCTAGAATTGGACAACACTTAATTCCATAAAATAGAATGATTGTTACAGTGAGTGGACCAGAGGAGACTGGTTTTATAGATAGAAAAGGGCCGAAGAAAAGAGAAACAAAGAACAAGAAGTGGATTGGTCACTTCAAAGTTACTTTTCTAGTAAGGCAAGAACAGGGAAACAGCACAATAAAAAAAAACTATTAATATCAGGTTACTTAAGTTTACTTATTTTTGGGTAAGTGTTAAAGGAAGAAGGAACTTCATTATCTTGCTGCTGGCCTATTTTGGAAATTTGGCTATTATTTTTCTCTCCTGATTTATTGGAAAGTCAGATAACAACTTAGTTTTGATTTGGTGACTGGGAACTTTAATGCTTTGATTTTGATTTTTAGTCTAGTGTATTGGGGCCTAGTGCAGGAGCTTAGCCCAAAACAGTAGATTTCTATAATTTTTATTTAACGTGAAAGCCGTGTGGCTAAGTGTAGACAGCAAGGATGTATGGAAAAAGGTGAAGTTAAGGAGAACAGAAAATGCTAGGCCTTAGACCATGTTAAGAATATTTGGTCTTTAAAAGCTGTGGGAATTCATTGAAAATTCATTAAATTCATTTTGAGCAGAGGATGTGGGCTAACTAGATTAGATAGATATTTTGTAAAGAACATTCAGATTGCCTTGTGGAAAATAGATTAGAAGTGGTAGGCTGGGAGTGGGTTGTGCAACAGTAGATGAAAGGAGACCAGTTAGAAAGCAATTGTATTAAAGAGATGGTGATAGTTTAGATAGAGTGGTAACAGTTTAAATGGAGAGAGGTGGGCAGATATGAGGGATTTTGAATATAAAATAAACAGAATCTGGTTAAGAGCTAGATATGGGAAGTGAAGAGAGGGAACTGTTAAGGTGGGTGTGTGGCCTTGTCGTAGGATGAACAAGGACCCTATTTTTTTTTTCCTTAATAGAAGATCACATATTTTTTTGGATGTTTTTAGATGCTTTTCAGACAGCCAGAATAGAGCTTCAAGAGTCAGTTAGATACACTGTTTTGGAGCTCAGATGTAATGCCTGAGCATGAGACAAAAATTTACCAGGTTTAATTCTTATTAAGTCATAACCCATGTGATACAGTCCTTGAGGAGTCTTATAGTCAAAAGAACACAGTCCATTAAAACAACAATTATTTAAAAACAATGCAAGTTCTTTATGCATTTCTCAAAACCATGAAGAGACTCTTAATTCCCAGCAGTACTCTCTAGTATTGCTATTGTTCCCTTTCTCATCTTTTGTTTTCATCAAATGCAGCTGGTGTTCCATTCTTTTTTCAAAAACTACTGAAGAAGCTACCCCTCTACTCTCATCTAGGCTAGTTTTATTCTAATTCATCCTTCTTCTTTTGTACTTTGCTCTGTATTATTTACGTTGATGTAATGGTTCCTATTTTGACAACATAGGACCTTCCTTGCAATGGATAATAGGGAAAGAAGCTGGTAGCATAAAGCCAGATGTTCCTTTGATGCCTTAGGAAGAGGAAAGTCAGGGAACACTTATGGAAACAAAGACGCATTAATGATTTTTGTCATGTAACTGAATGATCAGCATGTAAGTAAAAACTAAAACCATGAGCCTAGATGAATTTTGCCTTGAGAAAAGATATCTTGATCCTTGAGTAGTTCCATCATTTAATGACTCGGTTTAGGAAGATGAGCATAGAGGAGACTGATTAGGATCTCTGTTGACATCTGACTGGAACTTCTGAGCTAACTCTTGCTTTAGGCTGCAGCCTAGGCCTGCGTTTCTTTGAAAAGCCTTTTTTGACATTTCATTTCCAGGTTAGGTTCTGCTCCAGCAGGCACTGATTGCCTATTATGGTCCTTATCATTGCTATAATTATTTATTTAATTGCATGTGGTCCCCAATAGACTCTAACCTCTGGGAGGATGAGAGACAAGTTCATCATTTTAACCCCAGTAAGTGTAATCTTTTATGTAGTGGATTGCAATACGCATTTGTTTAATTAATTCAGGCAGGTATTCTCATTTGGCTCATTAGGTTTCATATGTGTATGTCAATATTTTCTACTTAGCTTACTGCCAAAATATATAGATCTGTTCTTTAGAAAACAACATAAAATAACTGTACTCCAGGTTCTTAAATCAGATTATGACTTTGACCTCTCTGTCACCTAATACCTATAAAAAGTTTGGGGGAAATAAAATTTATGAAAGACTGCAGTGTACTTGGACCATATAATTTTTGCACTCTTAGAATTACTCATACTCATGTTTCACTGTTATTCCATAGCTTATATAGAGAAATATTAAAAGTATTGCAACTTTGAAACTCATTATTGTGTTTACTCCAGAGATGGAGGAGGAAGTGGTGATTTACTGTCTTATCAGTTTATGAGGACTAATAGGAATTTTTTTCTTTTTTTTTCAACTTTTATATATCTTTATTCTTCAAACTTTATGTCAGATTACAAATAAATAGTCCATACCATGTAGCTCTTTATGATATACATGTCTTCAGGCAGAAAACAGCAACAACCAAGAATACATCGGAAATGAACTCACAGTAAATAACCAATTTTAAGTAGAGAAAGGACATATGACATTTCAGTGTGGTCCAATATGTACACTGTTTAAAAGTGGATCCCCCTGTAAAACATCACAGATGTACATAATTCTTATGGAAAAAAAGGACCCCACACATCAGAGATTTTTAAAAATTTTTTCAAAGTTGTATCACAGGGACTAGTTGTTTAAAAATGGCAAAATCTTGAGTATTTTAGCAGCAAACAAGTAAGTTATTCCAGGTTAATCTATTTTTAAACGTTGCTGAAAAAGTTGCAAGCTTTAGAGAACATTATAAATATCAAATCCACTACTGAAAAGCAAAGTAGTATTTAGAAAGTAGATACTACTTTCAGGTTTGTTCTCTGTCAGCAAAAACTTAATGAAGTTTCTGCCAAGAAGGATGTCAGTGGAGGAGCGGTGGGAAAAAAATGGAGGTGGCCACCAGTCTTTGCTATAAGTTGCTAAACTTACTGGAACATGTAATGTTTATGAATTCTTCATACAGCTTAGCTTATTCCCAGTAAACAATTGTTCTTAAGAACCATTCTTTTAGATCTATATCCTATTGTCAGATATTTGTATTAGATTTAGCAATTTGAAATTCCTTAAACTTTTCCTCGCCAAATATCTCCTGGTTAAACCAGTATTTCTTATATGAGTCATAATTGGGTGGTTTTTTCATTGAACAATTTTTCCCTCTTGAAAGGGTAATTTTAGACGATATTATTTTTAAGTCACTAACATAGTTTTGCTTACAGAGAAATTTGTTTAAAAGGGGACTCTACTTAATTTCATGTTCTACTGTGGCATTTGACACCTGGCATCTGACATTTTAGGACTGAAAGGAATTATAGACTTCATATGAGAAAACAAATGAAACTAGATAGAGTATAAGCCTGCCTCATTAGATGGTTCAATCAGTGATCAGCCAGATATTCATCTGACACTATTTCAAGTCACAATTATCAGTATCTCTCCTTTGAAGCATTAACAATTTTTTCCTAGATACAATCTCTTTTTTTTAATCATCTGAAAGCAAACAATTATTCTAAAGACAAGGCATCAGAAACAAATTCTCTCCACCCACCGAGATTTTTTTTTCAAAGTGCAGTAGCAGGAAGGCTTATTTTGAATGACCAGGGTTTAGATATATATATGTGCGTGTGTCTAATTTTTGGTGGATATAGTGAATGATGCAACCATTTATGTTTCTCTCTCGTAGTGGTTTTTAGGAAACTTATTGGTAAGTTTTGTGGCCTGCTTATATTAAAGGATGTAAATATTTTATGTCCTTTCTTTTGAGTAACAGTCATACCACTGATTATACTTTTTTTTTGGACACATTTTATTCAGATGGCAGTCTGATCACACATGATCCAAGAACACTGGAATAGTAAATCAAATATAATTAGATGTTGAAGACTTGTTGTCATACATTATAGGCAATGGTGCAATGCTTACTTATGATTGCTCCAATATAAAACCACATTTACACCTCAGTGGCCACTGAACCATTCAGCACAGCTTCCTTAACTGTCAGCTTTTAGAAGCTAGCAGTGTGAGCACTGTTGACTGTTTTCTTCAGGCTCTGAATAGCTGTCAGGATCTCAGTAGGAGTTGGAGGAGTTAGCTCAACTTTGGCTTAGTATCTAAATGTGGCCAATCTAGGCTTCAAATAAGTCACAGCAGTGTTCACCAGTGCTGGAGCCTCCTCCTCCAGGTTCCAGACAAATCAGACCATGGTTTTAGGATGAAAAATCCATGGCCCCAAATGGCTAGCTAATTATACTTTTAAAATTCCTCCTATCTTTATTGCTACCTTCATCTCTTTCATATTTCCATTTCTTAACTGTTTTACTTTCTGTACTAATTTACCTTTGTAAGTCATCTCAGAATTTTTTGAATTTAATTTTTTTTAAGTTTTTCATATGGCATGAAAAAATTACTTGTAGACATCTATAACATAATGGATCTCTTATTGGTAATTTGTTTGGGAACTGCTGACTTGGTACTAACTTTGATTTCTCTCACTGGATTCTTAGACTCTCCAGGATGTTAGGACTGGCTGTGGCCTGTGGAACACCTCGTCTTGTGCATTCTGTTTTCTGAATAAAGTGTCTTCTTTGTTTTCCCTGCAACGAGTGGTCTTTTGTTCCTCATTTCTGTGGTCCTTTACCCATTCTCCCAACCCAATGGCGTTTCAAAACTGTTTAAAATTAAAAAAAATTATTAATATAATTGCTTACATTATTACTCTGTGATTTAATAAACTGAGTTAGGTAAACTATATAATAAAAGTTGTCCTCTTTTTCATATTATGTTTTGTAATTTTTTTGAAGAATCATTTAAAGCTTTAGATTTATTCTAGAAAAGTCTGTAATTGAATTATACCATGATAAGCTAAATCTGAAAATTTAAGAAAGTTTCTGTGGGATAGATGTATGATGATTTTAGGCTTTTCTTCACATCTAAATTTTGTTTCCACTGCTATTTTAATGAGTTAGGAAATATGAGATATTTAAATATGGCTAGGTAAAGTTCATTGAACACTTTAATGTTGGTTATATTATTTATATCCTCTATATAGTTTAAAAAACAACTAGCATATTTTATAGATATATTTGCAAGATTGATTTTAAAATAATATATTTTCATTGTTTTGTTAACAAATCAAACTTTTCAAGCTATTTCTGACCTTTAAACCTTTCTGGAAAGTTGTTCCGTATCCTTCCGGTCATCTAAATTTATCACAAGGTTTTAACTAGGAAGGTTGGTGAACCCTCTTTCCTTTTGATCTTGCATCCTGGCCAGTGCTTGGATATTTCTTGTGTAAGAAAAGTTTTGGTAGATGAGTCAGTGCACTGAGTCATAGGCAGCATGAAGCCTTTAGTGTTCTATACTAACTAATTGGAAACAGTTTCAAAATTAATTAAGGCACAGTTGTCAGCTCAGTGTTACTGATTGACATCCCACCAAAGTATTTTGTCTTTTGGCAACTTGCTTAATTGTTCTTTGGTATTTAGATTTTTGTTTTGCTTTATAGATTTTTAAAAATCTGTTGAATAGACCTGTAGTTACCATGCTGATTTTTATTTTTTAGACTCCTGTAATGAACCCTGTGTCATTGTGATTAATTTCTTCCTTGTTCGATGCCTTTTTTTCTCTTAAAAAATATTCAATACAATATCTTTTCTTTTTATCTTGCTAATTTATCAGTCTATGAGAAAGTGTGTTATGCCTCACACAAACTAGTTCATAAGTAATAGCATATTGGTTTGTTCAATAATAGCCCACTATCCAATTAAACATTACGTTTTACTTAATAAAAAACAAATTAAGTGGCTTGCTTACATTCCTTTACATTGCATTAATTTGACTTTAATAAATTCATTAAAAATGACATTTTTAAAAGTCTTTTCCTTCATTAGGAAAGGTTCATTAGGTTCATATTTGTTTAAAATAAAGTATTTGAAAGAAAGTATTTCATTTATGTAAAGAATTTTGCAAAGAGGGATTGATTAGGTGTTCTTCATGTTTACAGAAGAATAAACAAAAGTAAATCAAGACCAGGAAGGTATTTTGGCTTAAGAGAGCAAGTATGTTCTGGCAAAATGATAAAATGCTAGAAAGGATTACTGAATACAAGAAGAAGAGAAGAGAACTCACATATTAAATACCTGATAGGTTTCAGGCACTTTATATATATTATTTTTCTAAATCCTTCCAGCATCTCTGAGATGGGAATTATTTACCTATAATCAAATGTGGATCTTGAAGCCTCAACAATATCTGTATAATAAACACCTAAGGCAATCTACAATAGCATTTTAGTGTGCTGTCTAGTGCCAGATTCAGGCGTTATGCTGAAGGAAAATTCAGGAGAAGCATTTGATCTAGTTACAGAGTAGACAATCTTTAGGGCAGTAAGTGGATTACACATCTTTCAGTCATTCCTCTGAAATATTTCTTTTGAAGTTATTGATTGAAATTGAGACACATTTTATAATTGATGACATGTTATAATTTAATTGGCAGTACCTTTTCTTCATAGTATGTAAAGTTAATGCTGCATCTCATAATCAGTATAATCTTAGATTTGATAGAGTACAGTAGATGGTCAGTCTTTGATGGAATACAGTATATGATCTTTATCACTCCTTAGGAAATTTTAAGAACAACAGTAACCTATTGGTTTTTTGTTCATTATCCCTAAGTTCTGATGAGATGATCTTTGAAAAATTCTGTGGTCAAATGTGTTTTAAAAACACAGCATAATCTATCCTTCTCTTGGAGATATAAGAATTCTAGCAAAAAAACCAACATTTTTACCTTTGTTTAACCCATTGTGCAAACTTAGTTGATCATATATTTCCTCCACCCTGACAAACTCTTTTTTACTTACCTAGTTTTCAAAGGACATTATGAATGTGCCTGAGGAGTTTAATGCTCTATCTAACTTTGGGAAATGCTGGGTTTCTTGTTTTTTTACCTAAAATTGAGTATTACCAGTTAGAGTCTAAATCTTTCTGAGGGTCCACACAGTGTTCTCTTCAGTCTTCTTATCCAACCTCATTTTATTCATGTATATTTTGCTCATAGATTGGCCAGAACTACATTACCAATTTCTTATTCTTTTGTTTCAACTTTTACTTCTTGAGCCATATCTTGGTATATGGTTTTTCATTTGCTAGCAAATTGTGATATTTGAAATTTATTAACTGGATGTTTAGAGTTTCATTAAAGATTCTAAACAGAGAATTAATGGTCATGTATAAATTGGAAAGGAAAAAAAATCAATTTTTCTGGCATTTTATGATACCTAAAAGTCAGGTTATGGTAGCCTTATTTCCATGTTACACTGATTGCTTCAAAGGTACAACATTTTTCATCTACAAAGACTCTCTGAAGAATAAATCCTATTCCCTGCTATTTTTCTTGTTTCTTTCTTCACTCCCTGGCCGTCACATCTTCTTCCTTCCCCACTTCCCTCTACCTTCTCTCAAAAATCTGGACTCAGCTTATTTACTGATTCTATGTTCTGTCAGCATTATTTAATTCTGTAATATTGGGTCATGCTTATTTCTAATTGTATTTTCCATCTTTATAATTTTGCTTCTCTAGCCCTACTTTTAGCACTTTACAAGAGAACTTGTCTAAGTCTTTGGCTTTTTATACCTAAGCTAGATGAGCTTCTATTTACCAATTTCCCTGATTGTCACAGTAGTTTATCACATTTAAGTCACCAAGGGATTGAGATAAACTGATTTTATTTCAACTTTTTCAAAATTCTTCCTTACCTATGGTATTTGTAGTCATGGTCTATGCTTGTGGTGGTCAGTCCTGTCAAGTAGTATTCTTGTTTGTTTTGTTCCTATCACTGTGCTAACCATCTTAGACTTTATGTATTCTGTGTTTTTAAACACTGATCTCAGTGAGGAAAAACCCATTAATTTATAACTTACTGCATTCATAACATAATAATACTGCATTAAAAGGATGGGAAATAGAATAGAAATGTGGATTGGTACCACATTGTGTAGCAGTTTGACTGCCAAACTAAGACACTGCTAGGCTAAGGCAGCTTTTGAGAAAGGGAATAATACACTTTATTTTTCCTATTCTGCCATGTAGTTAGCTTAAACACTTGAATTATTTCAAGTAGGAGCTTGGTACTTTATCATCACATCTTCTGGACCTCAATTCATTTTCTGATTTTTTTTTTTAGCCATTTCTACTTTGAAGAACCTATGTAATAGGATTTTTCTGATAATTAGAGCTTGTTCATAAAGTGTTTAACGAACAGTACTTGGCACAGACAGATGATAATATAATGACAAAAATACTGGATTATGGATGTAGCTGAAGTGTATGTGTGTTTGTGTGGCAGGGGTGAGTGGTGGGTGTTGAACTACCAAATGTGCTCTAATCTAGCCAAACTAGCCATGTATCAGATGTACCACACCAGGGCCATTCTTGCAGTTTACATTTTTTAGACTGGAAATCAAGAGACCTGGGTTCTTATCCCAACTCTGTGTTACTTTGCAGGTTACCTTTCCTTCTAGGCCATGGTACCTTCATAGATAAAATAATGAATTTGGATTAGGTAATTATTAGATTTAAAATATATGATTCTTTAGGGATAGGCAAGGAGTGGCTGAGGATCCATTAAGGAGAACATGTAAGTAGGATCATCTCTTTTATCTCATTGCACTGTTTCTGGTGGATTTTGTATATGACTTCGGAATTCGTGTGCTTCCCATAGAAATTTATTTTCGATACAAAAAGGCCTATATAAGAAAGCACTATAACAAAACAGTACTTAAATTTTATTTAAAATATATTTGCATTTCTCAAATTGAGAGTCAATAAAGAAAATTCTGAGGCAAGAAAACATCTCTGAGATGCTTTGCAATTGGAAACACTCACTGAGACAACTGAGGAATTTAGAAAAATAAATTGAATAATATTTGATAAATTTACACTCTCAGCAAACTCAGGGCCCAATGTCGCTTCTTTGAATTTCAAATATAGAAACTATAGGCCTGCCATTACTCAGGGTACATCTCTTGGGCAGGCAGTCCTAAACTCCTGGTCAGATTAGGTTTGAAAGGTTTAATCAGTTCTTATCCACTGCACCCCAGCCCGCCAATCTCCTACAGTGCTCTTTTGTGTCTTATTGTCAACAGAGTGGGGCTAGATTTCCAAGATAACTTTCAATTTATTAGTTATACTACATTAGTATAGTATTGATCTTTTTTCATTTGGCTTTTGTGTTTCATTGGTTCTTTTGTTTTCTCTTTTCTGTTGCCTATTTTCTATATTCTTTCTTCTTACTGCCTACTTAGCATGAAATTGAGGTGGATTTGTGTGAGAGATATTGAGGGAACAAAGGAATTGGACTGATAAAGCTTCACTAACACCTGTTCCTCAAACACACACACAAGCTAACATTTATTATTTTGAATATGGAGAGAGAGGAGACAATGAGAAGAAAATTAAAAGGAGAGTAGGTGAGGATATTGAATTGGAAAAGATATTTTAAAAATACCTGTACTAACTTTAAAATGGGAGTGATTTTAAAAAATGAAAAATCCCTTTCCTTTATACACATATCGCCCGTGTGATAGAAAAAAAAAAAACCTAAAATGTATATAATTTCATTCTAAAGGAAAGAACTTTGTTGCTCTCGCCTTCTAGTTATCAGTTTAGAAATCCTGCTCATTAGGGTTGGAATGTTAAAACCAAGAAAATCATTGCTGCCTATTCAAGAGTTGAGACTTTAGCTTTACTTTTCTATGAGTCTTTATTTATCAAAGGTATTCTCAGGAGGTAATGATGAACCTGAAACTGTTCCAGCCTGTGCTGAAATACTCCCACACCATGTTGTTGGAATAGATTTAAGCACTGTTTGTAAACCCATGCCAGAAAGTTCGTCCCATTTGAAGTTTTTGCCGTCAGTTAGATTAAGAGGAGGAAATTCCCATCTGTTCAGAGGCAACAGTGACCAAAAAAAAAAAGAAAAGAAAAAAAAGGTAATAAGAAGAGTTTTCCGTGCTTTTTGTGATGAAAGGTTTTCACTGGGACGAATTGTTTTCACATGGTAAATATTTGGATCTGATGTTCAAAAGATGTATTTGGACCTAAACTAAAAACAAAGTTATAACTCTAAATATTATACTATATATAATTTACTTGTTTTGGTTGGTATTTGGATTTAAAACTATTAGCATACTTGACTGCTTAATATTCACCCCTCTCCTTTCTTTAAAACATCATATGCCCACCTTCTCATCTCTTACCATGCTGACTGCAAGAACCTCTTAATTGGCCACTTACTTTCAATATATCTTTTAATTTGCTGTTATATGGGTCTAACTTTAGATCTGATCACATCATTTTCTAGGGTAATAGTTTGCAAATTACTGGCAAAATGTACAAAGTTCCTTTACCACCAGGCCCATTTTACCTCTTCAACCTCCCCTTCTGCCAACATGCCCTACTTCCTACTTGATAACCATATGAGGCACATAATTTTCTTTTCAGGTCTCTGACTTTGCACATGCTTCTGTCCATTCTTTCTTCCATGATGACATTTATTACACTGTTCACTACCCTGTTTGCTCTTTCTTCCAGGATAGAGTTATTACACTTTTTGTAATTGTCTCTTAACTTGCCTGTTTCCTCTTTAAAACTATGGAGGGTTCATACCTACTTTATATATTTCTAGAATTTAGCACAGTACCTCATTCAATAACAGTTTATTGCATTACTGTCCCTCCTTCTGTATCTTGTAAATTTCTGAGTGTCTCAGCCCAACAAGGTTTAGAATCTTAAGTAGGCTTGTAGCTGTTCTTTAAGACCTGTCAATTTCCTGAGTGTTCCCCTCAAAAATTCTGTAATTTTTATACCCACTGTTACTGGTTCCACCCTCTTCCTTCAGATTTCAATAATCAAATACAGTTATTTGCCTCTGAAATAAAGAAGGTCAATTCCCAGCATGAGTGCCTAGTTTATTTATACTATATAACACTAGTTAGTGGATCTTGTATTTCTACTTTTATTTCCCAAGACTTTTAGACTTTCCCTTCTATCTCCTGGACCACGCCTGCTACTTTATATACATTTTAGACAGGTGAACTGAGATTTGGAGGAGTGAAATGAGTTGCCCAAGATCATGGAGCTAGGAAGTGATATAATTAGTTTTATATGTCCTCAAACCTATGTGTACTTTTTTTTTAAATTAATTGCAGCACACTGCTAACCTCATAAGCACTAGGCCTAAGCTGCTGTCTTAAATTATGTACTAATGTCCCTTATGTTGAATTCATTTCTCATTTCCAAATGGATGGTGACGAGGAAGTAGCCTTTAGGATATAAATTTTTTCCTTTTAGTCAATTTTGATGAAAGGAATTTATGTATTTAGTGATAGCCATATGATGGTCACTAAATTTTGTTTTTTAAATATAGTTTGACAGAGAAAAAGGGAAAAAATGTTAGGAAACATTTTTTTAACTCAGTCTTTGAGGGCCTTTTTTTTTTGTACATTGGAAAATAATTTTGAAAAAGTAAAATACAGCCATCTCTTAGTGTCCATGAGGGATTGGTTCCAGGATCCCCTTGGATACCAAAATCCAAAGATACTCAAGTCCCTTATATAAAATGATGTCGTATTTGTATATACTGTTAACAGGAAAGGGGTCCATATCCAGACCTCAAGAGAGGGTTCTTAGATCTAGTGCAAGAAAGAATTAGAAAGGAATAAAAGAATGGCTACTCTATAGGCAGAGCAGCCCTGAGGGCTGCAGTTTGGCTATTTTTATTGTTATTTCTTGATTATATCCTAAACAAGGGTAGATTATTCATGAGTTTTCTGGGAAAGGGGTGGGCAGTTCCCAGAACCGAGGGTTCCTCCCCTTTTTAGACCATATAGGGTAACTTCATGATATTGCCATGGCATTTGCAAACTGTCATGGCGCTGGTGGGAGTGTCTTTTAGCATGCAAATATATTATAATTAGCATATAGTGTGCAGTGAGGAGGACCAGCGGTCACTTTCATGGCCATGTTGGTTTTGGTGGGTTTGGGCCAGCTTCTTTACAGCATGTTGTTTTATCAGCATGGTCTTTGTGACTATATCTTGTGCCGACCTCCTATTTCATCCTGTGACTTACAATGTCTAACCTCCTGTGTCTCTGCCTTATTTTACCCAGCTCCTATTCAAGATGGTTTCACTGTGGTTCGAATACCTCTGACATAACTACACACATCCTCCCTTTAAATCATCTCTAGATTACGTAGAATATCTAATACAATGCCTCTCCATCCCCTTTATTTCAGTGGGATTCAGCATAGTACTCTCCATGCTGGCAAATTCAAGTTTTGGTTTTTGGAACTTTCTGGAATGTTTCTTTCTGAATATTTTTGATCCTTGGTTAGTTGAATCCATGGATGGGGAACCCATTAATACGGAAGGCTGACTGTATTCTAATGTGTGATTTACACAGTTGGGATTGGATAAATGGAGAGAGAGTGAATAGATAAAAGAAAAATTTGAGATACATAGGTAGATGAGCCCTTGAAAATATTATTCTGTTGTTTGCTTGTGAGAAAATAAAGAATTAGAAAACTTCATTTTACTGTTATACTTAAGTTTTGTTTGAGTGACCCAGTCTATTGAGTGGGCAAAGAATGTGCTTAGAACATGATGGAATTGGCATTTAGAAAATCCAGCAGATAAAATATTATACTCACTGACTCATGAAACAGAAACAATTAAGGTCCCAATTTAGCATTCTAAATTGTCCAGATTCTGGACAGAGGATCTAATCATTAGGCTCATTTTACAAATATCCATGTGGTAGAGTTGGAAGGATGAGCTAAGTGCAGAAATGGGTAGTGCTGGGAAAAGTTCTGGTTTAAAGTTTGAGCCTCTGTTAATCTCTATAAATTGACTCATTTACATTTTAATGTAAATTTCTAAATATCAATTGAAATAATGGAGCTGTTTGAATTTTCAAAGTGGGTTCTTACCTGATTTTTCTGTTATTGATTCTTTCATGGGTAACTCATAAGTCCAAAGTGTATCTTAATTTCAGCGGAGGTGGAAAGGAAATTAGGAGGTACAACTCGTAATTGAAGGGGAGATTCTAGCATAGTGGTTAACAACACAGGCTGTGGAGCCAGACTGCTTGAGGACAAATCCATGTTCTTTCTCTTTCTTTTTACTTGCTTTATGATCTTGGACAAGCCACTTGATTTCCCATTGTTTTGTTTTCTCATTTGTACAATGTGGATAGTATAATACCTACCTTATAGGGTAGTAAGTTCTTGGTAAATCTTAACAATTTATAGTTTCTGCCTTGCCATTAACGTGTTCTGTTATCTTTGGCAAGTCACTTTATATATTTGGGCTTTGCTTATTAATTTTGTATGAGGGCATAAATAAGCTCTAGTTTACCTTCTAGTTCTAGAACTGATTTTAATAGAATAAAATGGCATATCACAGCTTATAGAATAAGTGTATGAAAAATATATACATTTTGTTATTAAGTGCTTGAATAAATAAAGTTGTAATGTCAGAGGTATGTGACTTAGTACTGTGTCACTTTGGACAAGTTTGTTAGCTTCTTTAAGCTTTATTAGTTTTACCTATAAAATAGGATAATAATAACTCTCTCATAAAAGGATTGTGCTGATTTTAAGAAATGACACCTGCAAAATGTCAATTATAATGCCTGATTATATAGTATGTAGTTAATAATGCTACTGCCCTTAAATCCCTCTTACACAGGGTCTCTATTTTTTCTCAGTTCTCTCTCACAGAGGAATGTCTCTCATTTATACATTTGAATTTGTGCCATTCTCAGTACGGGATGATTTTAGCGTATGACTTAAGTGAATTTGTGAGACAAAACTGGGCAAGTTTTATCCAGTTCTTTGTGGAAGGAAGAGCCGTTAAGAAACTACAAAAGATAGCAGTTTCTCCTAATGGGATTTATTTTGGCAGGATCAGGATTGAGAATACAAGGAAAAGAGAATTAAGAAAGCAGATTAAAGGTAAGGTGTTCTCTAGATGTCTGCAGCATTAAGGTAGCATTTTATGGGAAAACTGGTCCCAGCTTCTTTCTATCTCATTCCTTTATTTTGTTAAGGTTTTTCTCTGGTTTAGGATTGTATTAGATCCAATAAATCCCCATTCATAATGATTTTTAGAATGTAATGCTCTCCAATAGGAATATGGCATTGGTTCTTTAACTGGTTTTGTTAGGCATTGAAGAAACTTTTCTAAGTTTCAGCATCTTCTTTTACAAGAGGTGGAGGAGAGAATGAGATTAAACTAGAGGATTTAAATGTTTTCCAGCTCTAAAATGTTATGGTTCCTATTATTAATCTAAGTATGTTGCTCTACACGTGCAATCAACCTTAGAAAATGCTACCTTTATTCCAACTAAATTGCCTTTAGAGCCAATTCTTGATCTGTCCAGGAACATGGACCTTATTACTTTACAGCCTCAATAATGCATCCTTTCTCTCTTTACTTTTAACTTTGTTAGAATTCACTGTCTTTTCCTTCCCACCTCTGCCAGGTTTCTGGAGTGCTCTGTTTGAATTAATGGCCTGTGGACCCTCTTAACAGAGATGAGAGGGAGAGGGTAGGGAGACCATATTGCATATAGGATCTGTAGGTTTGTGTGAAGGCCAAGGAAGAAAGGGCAATGCAGGGAAGAGGACAAGAGGTTAGGTCTTGGATAAAGACTGTGTGAGTTCAAATTCTGGCTTTTTTGTGTGCCTCAATTTCTTTGAGTATAATGAGGATAATAACTCCCATAGGACTGTATTAATGCGATTATGTATTTGGTAATGATCTTAGGACAATGCTTCATTCTTAGTAAGCATTAAATAAATGGTAGCTAGTATTAACAATTATTTTTTTAAAGGGTTTTTACTAAGAACCTTATAAGGATTACATCAGAAAGCAGGCTGTCCCTGTAAGATCACTTATACGCCATTTGAGACTAAGTACAGTAATTAATAGCGCGATCTTCATTTTGTGTGGTAAAGGTGACTTAGCAGAAACTAATACGACTGAAGTTGAAGACTGAATAAATGTAAATTTCTTCTTTAAGATCAGTATTTTGCTTGGAAAGTTTTGTATATTCCCATGTGTGTCTAATGTGTTATTATTCTTTATACTTTAGAGCCTAAAATATACCCTAGGATGGGAAATAAGATTTGGAAGTCACCTCATAAAAAAATATCATTCATCCCTTGTCCTTTACAGAAGACATGATCCTGAAATGTACCCAGTTGAGGAAGAAGTAGGAGTTGAGGACCTGAAATCCCTGTTAAGTCATATACAATTTGAGACATTTTCTATTTTTAAAACAACTTAAATGGTTAGAAATTTATTTTTCTATTCATGTCATAAATGTATTTCATGTTTTTGAGACTTCAACATAAATAGATTTTAGTGTGTTAAGAAAGTGTATATTTAGTTCAAAATGCCATAATTGTTCCTGACGGTAGATATTCAGTACAATGGAATCTCTGAAGCCTTTAAAAATGACCTTATCAGATAGATAAATATCTTTACCCATAAACATTTATGTCATTACTTTGTAGATGTTTTAAGTCACTTTTGTTTTTCTTCTGAAGTGTTAAAAATTACCAGTGGCTTTATTCCCAGGGAGAAGGGAAAGGGAATGAGATAACCAAACATGTGTACAAGGTAAATTTTTTAGATGATACAAACTCTAAAAATTATTATTTTTATGAGCTTTCAAATTTGCCTATAGACAAATTTGTTTCATTTCTGTGTTATAAGATTATGTATATTTACTGAAAAACTTAAAAATGATAGTATAGACAATTATTTTATACTTTGGTAGCTTTACCAACAAATCCACTGGATCCACCCAGGAGATAATGGCCTTGAAACACAAATAAAGGCACAGAAAAATATCTTTGACAGCGAAAGATTGCAAAAAGAGACACTTTAAATTGTTTCTGAAAACATGCTTGTTTAATCTGTGATAGATATAAGATAAATGGCATTTAACTCTTATTCCTGAAATCATAAACTTTATTTTTTTATTTGCGAAAGGTCTTATGATTCTTACTTGCAGGCCGTGTGATGGCTAATACTGAGTGTCAACTTGATTGGATTGAAGGATACAAAGTATCGATCCTGGGAGAGATATTCCTTCTAAGGTGAAGGATAAGTTGCCGTACTTGGCCTCTCCTACATCCAAAAAAGAGGCACAGTGCTTTGTAGGCCTATTTGCATTTTGAAGGCAACGCATTCCTCATTTGGGTGTGTTACCCTGGCCCATTTATTGAGTGACCTGAAAGGCTGCCAGTTTTGAGTGGGGTCCAGAACAACAGAAGGCTCTGCAACAGGCCCAGGCTGCTGTGTGTGCTGCTCTGCCACTTGGGCAATATGACCCAGCAGATCCAATGGTGCTTAAGGTGTCAGTGGCAGATAGGGATGCTGTTTGGAGCCTTTGGCGGGCCCCCCATAGGTGAATCACAGAGGAGGCCACTAGGATTTTGGAGCAAGGCCCTGACATCTTCTGCAGATAACTACTCCCCTTTTGAGAGACAGCTCTTGGCCTGTTACTGGGCGTTGGTGGAAACTGAACATTTGACTATATGTCATCACCATGTGACCTGAACTTCCTATCACGAGCTGGGTACTTTCTGGCCTATCTAGCTATTAATTGGGTTGTGCACAGGAGCATTCCATCATCAAATGGAAGTGGTATCTGCGTGATCGGGCTGGAGCAGGTCCTGAAGGCACAAGTAATTTACATGAGGAAGTGGCGCAAATGCCCATGGTCCCCACTCCTGCCACCCAGCCTTCTCTCCCCAAGGCTGCACCGATGGCCTCCTGGGGAGTTACCTATGATCAGTTGACAGCAGAAGAGAAGACTAGAGCCTGGTTCACAGATAATTCTGCACGATACCGAGGCACCACCTGAAAGTGGACAGCTGCAGCACTACAGCCCTTTTCTAGGACATCCCTGAAGGATGGTGGTGAAGGGAAATCTTCCCAGTGGGCAGAACTTCAAGCAGTGCACCTGGTTGTGCACTTTGAAAGGAAGGAGAAATGACCAGATGTGCAATTATATACAGATTCACAGGCTGTAGCCAGTGGTTTGGCTGGATGGTCGGGGACTTGGAAGAAGCATGATTGGAAAATTGGTGATGAAGAAATTTGGGGAAGAGGTATGTGGATGGACCTCTTTAAGTGGTCAAAAACTGTGAAGATATTTGTATCTCATATGAGTGGTCACCAGCGGGTGATCCCAGCAGAGGAGGATTTTAATAATCGGGTGGATAGGATGACCCATTCTGTGGACACCTTCAGCCTCTTTCCCCAGCCATTCCTGTCATCATGCAATGGGCCCATGAACAAAATGGCCATAGTGGCAGGGATGGAGTTTATGCATGGGCTCAGCAACATGGACTTCCACTCACCAAGGCTGACCTGGCTACGGCCACTGCTGAGTGCCGAGTTTATCAGCAGCAGAGACCAACATCAAGCCCTCGATATGGCACCATTCCTTGGTGTGATCAGCCAGCTACCTGGTGGCAGGTTGATTATATTGGACCTCTTCCATCATGGAACGGGCAGAGGTTTGTCCTCACTGGAATAGACACCTACTCCAGGTATGGGTTTGACTATCCTGCACACAATGCTTCTGCCAAGACTACCATCCATGGACTTACAGAATGCCTTACCCAACGTCATGGTATTCCACACGGCGTTGCCTCTGACCAAGGCACTCACTGTATGGCTTAAGAAGTGCAGCAGTGGGCTCATGCTCATGGAATTTACTGGTCTTACCGTCTTACCTATCATCTTGAAGCAGCTGAATTGGTAGAATGGTGGAATGGCCTTTTGAAGTCACAATTACAATGCCAACTAGGTGACAATCCTTTGCAGGGCTGGGGCAGAGTTCTCCAGAAGGCTATGTATGCTTTGAGTCAGCATCCAATATATGGTACTGTTTCTCCCATAGCCGGGATTCACGGGTCCAAGAATCAAGGGATGGAAGTGGAAGTGGCACCACTTACCATCAACCCTAGTGATCCACTAGCAAAGTTTTTGCTTCCTGTTCCTGCGACATTACGTTCTGCTGGCACAGAGGTCTTAGTTCTAGAGGGAGGAATGCTGCCACCAGGAGACACAACAACAATTCCATTAAACTGGAACTTAAGATTGCTACCTGGACACTTTGGGTTCCTCCTACCTTTAAGTGAAGAGGCTAAGAAGGGAGATACTGTGTTGGCTGGAGTGATTGACCTGGACTATGAAGATGAAATCAGCCTACTACACTGCAACGGAGGTAAGGAAGAGTGTGCATGGAATACAGGAGATCCATTAGGGCATCTCTTAGTATTACCATGCCCTGTGATTAAGGTCAATGGGAAATTACAGCAGCCCAATCCAGGCAGGACTACAAGTGATCCAGACCCTTCATGAATGAAGGTTTGAATCACTCCACCAGGAAAAAAGAAACACAACCTGCTGAGGTGCTTGCTGAAGGGAAAGGGAATACAGAATGGGTAGTAGAAGAAGGTAGTCATCAATACCAGCTATGACCACGTGACCAGCTGCAGAAATGAAGACTGTAATTGTCATGAGTCTTTCCCCTTTCTTTTGTTTAAAAACATGTTTGTGCATGTATACACTTGTACTAAGAAAATATCATCATTTTATTTCCTTTCTCCTTTATCATGTGACATAAAATTTATTGACTTCACATCAGCATTTAAGTATTGTTAACTTTATGTAATAGTATTTGGGTTGGGGATTGGTGCATTTCCAGTTGTACGAAGAATAGTTGTATTATGTTAGGCATAATTATGACTTTATTATTGTCTTTATTTGAAGATTATGTATGATTTCAGGAGATGTGTATGGGTTCAAGTTGACAAGGCGTGGACTTGCTTTGGTTAATACTGAGTGTCAACTTGATTGGATTGAAGGACACAAAGTATTGATCCTAGGTATGTCTGTGAGAGTGTTGCCAAAGGAGATTAGCATTTGAGTCGGTAAGCTGGGGGAAGGGCATAATCTGGGTGGGCATAATCTCATCAGCTGCCAGCATGGCTAGAATAAAGGAGCAGGCAGAAAAATGTGAAAAGAGAGACTGGCCTAGTCTCCCAGCCTACATCTTTCTCCCATACTGGATGCTTCCTGACTTTGGACATCGGACTCCATGTTCTTCAGTTTTGGAACTCGAACTGAGTTCCATGCAATATAATGGAATAGATACATATTCCATTAGTTATTGGATATTATTCCATTCGTTATTGGAATATATATATTCCATTATATATATATTCCATTAGTTCTGTTTCTTTAGAGAACCCTGACTAATACAAGCCTATTGTTTGGAAGTGATCAAGGAGGAAATGATGACACAATCCTTCTCTTAAGGGTATTATACTACTTTCAGAATTATTTATGTAAGACAATAGGATTCTACAACTAAAGACCTGGCTTAAGTTTCAGGATTAGGATTTTGGTAGAGCTTAATTTCTTCAAGAATGATTTCCTTGATATTCTTTATAAATACAAGTTCATGTTTAAATATCGATCTGCTGAGTTTATTTTTTGTGTGACCCTGGCTTCTTAAAGGCAATCCTGATTACTTTTTAAAAACATTGTAATACATTGGAGTTGATATACTTAAATTTGCCAAAGAACTTGTGCCTATGATATCAATATGTGAGATTTTGCAATAATAACATATTATAGTTATTTGAAAATCTTAACGATAATGGTAACAATTACCATTGCTCTTTTTCTTTTATATAAACATACTATATAACCATAATAATAAAATAAACAAACCAATAGTAAAATTTTCCTCCCTTTAATAAGCCTAGCAAGACGATATAACTTATTTAGGTAGCTCTTCATTTAGTACATTGATTCTCAATCATATTAGACCCAACATCCTTTTTTTATAATAAATATTTTGTAGGCGCCCCCTTACCTGGAAAATACAGTCGGAAATGCACAGTAAAATATCAATATAATATACTAGCTATAATTGAAAGAAATAAAAACAAAGTAAATCACATTAAGTATTAAGTATTACAGTATACAAATGAAAGATGACAGTGATATAGTCAGATGTTTGCACCTTCCTTTTTTTGTTTGTTTTTTGTTTTTTGTTTTTTGAGACTGTGTCTTGCTCTCTTGCCCAGTCTGGAGTGCAGGGTTACAGTCTCAGCTCACTGCCACTGCTGCCTCCCGGGGTTCAGGTGATTCTCCTTACTCAGCCTCCCAAGTAGCTGGGATTACAGGTACAGGCCACCACCCCAGCTAATTTTTGTTTTTTAGTAGAGATTAGGTTTCACTATGTTGGCTAGGCTGGCTCGAACTCCTGGCCTCAAGTGATCCACCTACCTTGGCCTGCTTGCACCTATGAATGTTTGGAGTTAAGAAAAATAGGAAGATCATAAATCATTTCATACAAAAAGGGTACTAATTTGAAAGAACTGATGCACAAATGGACACTAGAATAAAAAGTGATGTTAGAATAAGTAATAACAGGTCACATTTATTAGTTTTTGATTTAAGCAAAAGGGAAATAATTTTAGCCAAAGAAGGAAAACCATGAGAAGACAAATTATATCCTGTCAAATTGAAGAAAATGACTTGGGCCTTATTTTAATTGTAATATACTAATTGTCTAGGTTGTCACAAAGGGTGATATAATGAAAATCGAATAGAAAATGTGACTTGTATTTTGAAACTTTACATCCTGAAAAAAAGGAACATAGGATGAGTGATAATTTTGGGATGGTGAATTCAGCCTGGGATCTTTTGAATTTGTGCTGTTGGCAAGGCACTGTTGATGGAGATACTAAGCAGGTGGTTGAAAATGAAAATTACAATTTCAGATAAGGTTATGTCATCAAGATTTAGTTTTGAGGGTCACTTGCAGAGCAGGAATTATTGAAGCCATTAGATTAGATGATACTGCAAATAAAGAGGATAATAGTAATCATAAAATTTAACATCATAACTGCTAACATTTGTTGATGTTTATTATATACCAGGCACTGTTCCTCTTTTTGACATATTTTTTCACATATTTCTCTCAAATCCTCTGTAAAATAAGTACCATTATTACCAACATATCCTTCTTGCAGATGAAACTGCTGACACACCAAGATGTTGCCATAGTTCAGACAACTAGCTAGTAGTAGAGTTTGGATAGAGGTTCAGGCAGTCTGGCTCTAGAGCCTTCTTCCAGAGGAAGGATTTTTGAGGAGCTCATTAATTTTGGAGGCAACTGTAACAAGAAACAAATACCTGTTAGGTAAAAGAGTAAATTAGAGTGTACATTGTCTTGGAAGGCTAAGAAACAGAGTATGGTAGGTAGTATCACAGGTTTCAGAGCAGTTTAGAAAAGGCCACTAGATTTGATGATTAGCAACTTTTTGGGAAACGGTTATTCAATAATGTTGCAAAGCCCAAGAAAATGATCTAAGCATGTGTTTTCATGAGACTTTCTAGAAATTTTCAATATGCTTTTTATTTGTCCATTAGCTATTCTGGACTTTAATATACAAATGCTCCTTGACTGATGATGGGGTTACATCCTCATAAAACCATCATAAGTTGAAGATGTCATAAGTCAAAAATGTATTGAATATACTTAACCTACTGAGCATCATTGCTTAACCTAGCCTACCTTATACGTGCTCTGGACTCTTATATTAGACTATAGTTGGGCAAAATCATCGAACAAAGCCTGTTTTGTAATAGATAAATAAGTAAAATAAATTATAATAAGTATTGATTATCATGTAATTTATTGAATGTGATATGGGAGTGAAAAACAGAACGTTCTTCTGGGTATTCAAGGTATGGTTTTGACTGAATGCGTATAACTTTCACACCATAGTAAAGTTAAAAAATTGTAAGTCAAACATCATAAATTGGGGACTATCTGTATTCTATAAGATAGGTAGTATTTTGAGCTTAAGCAAACTTGGTGTAGATTGTTTTAATAAATTCTGTGTTATTCTCAAGGGAAATCTATCAGAAATAAGCAATCTAATTTTGGATTTGTTTGGGGCAATAGAATTTGTTGAAAACACCAAATGCAATGATTAGTTCTAGATGAAAAGGCAGATATTGCTGAAAAGTTTAATGTGAAAAGTGAAAAAAGTTTGATTTGTAATATGTAGTCAAGAAGAAGCAACTCATTCTTGGGTGTGATAATGAGTGGAGAAATATTCATGTGGGTGTTTTGATGATTAATTAGTTGATTTGTGTAAAATGCTTGAAGAAAAAAAAAGTATGGCATAAATTCTAAATATTATTATTTTATTCCCAGAATTCTGTCAGGCTTCATGGTCTTTTTCCCATGTGCTCATCTTTCTGCACCTGTTGCCAGAACTTCATTCTACAGCAGCACTGCTTTTGCTGTCATTTGAAATCTGTTCCAAATTTTTCCTCTTGTAACTCTCTCCCCATGCTGTTACTTGGTTATCTAATTTTGCAAAGATCTTTCTAATAAGATGCTTCTTCTTAATGATCTCTCTCTCTCTCTCTCTCTCTGTGTTTGTCTGGATAATACAAAATCAAATGTATTTCCTCACCTTCAATGACTTAGGTAAAATAATGTTATCTATTTAATTTTCCCCCAGAATCAATTGCCCCAAAATGGCTTATACCCTGAGAACTTAATATACTTTTTTTATATCTTTAACTAAAATTTAGTGAGCTATTTTTATTGTTGTTAATT
The DNA here is from genome assembly GCF_028878055.3 of Symphalangus syndactylus. Lineage (NCBI taxonomy): Eukaryota > Metazoa > Chordata > Mammalia > Primates > Hylobatidae > Symphalangus > Symphalangus syndactylus. The sequence goes on along the minus strand of NC_072428.2, from coordinate 28,146,911 downwards.
TTTTAAGTCCTTTTTTTCTGTAGCCTGGAAGCTTTTTCTTTGATCATTAAAGTAGGAACCTCAATTTGAAAACTTGCCACAACTGAACATATGTCCCCTGTTGTATTAGAAAGCGTTATAATTTTAATACAGTTTTCAAATTATGATTTATGTCTCTTTAGGAGAGATTCTGTTTGTTTTTTAAAGAACCAAGCCAAAATTTTTTCTTACTTTATAATTAATGGGATTACATTTATTTTTTAAGTTAAATATGAATTTTAGAGGTAATTGTAATTCAGAAGAAAATGCAAACATCAAAATATCACATGTATAGCTCTTTAAATATGAACATTAATTATCTTTGGAGATTGATTATTGCCAAAATAAAGTCGCTATATCTCTTTGGTACTTTATGTTAATATTTCACTTATTACATACACAAACACAACATATGCAGGAGCTCACACACATAACTGCTTATTTGTGAACAAAATGATTACTTAAAAACACACATTAGGAAGTGATGTTATCATAATGTGATCATTCTCCTGGGATGTCATAAAACAAGAAATACTGAACTATTGCCTTTAGTTCCAGGGTTTATTAAGTACCTTATGACCACTGTTTTAATTCACTATTGATACTGTAGAACGTATTTATTTAAAAGGAATATGTATGTTTCTGCTTGAAAGTGGGTGAAACTGACATTGTGCCATAATTTATAGGTTTTCCCTTATATTTAGCCATACATGATTTTCACTTTGGCAAATTAGTTGATAATTATCTCAATTTTTTAAAAAAGTGTTATTTCTAATTGACCAATTATAGTAATATATATTTATGGAGTACAGTGTAATGTTTTGCTGCATATGTACAATACGGAATGATTAAATCAAGCCAATTAACATGTCACTTATTTTTTATGGTAAGACATTTGAAATTAACTCTTTTAGCTATTCTGAAATATACATTATTATACTTTAAGTTCTAGGGTACATGTGTACAACGTGCAGGTTTGTTACATATAACTTAGTCATCCTGCTATGCAGTAGTTCTCAGAGACTTATTCCTCCTGTCTTACTGAAACTTTGTACCCTTGGAGCAACATCTCCCCATTTCTTCCCTCCTCCTCAAGCCTCTGATAACCACTGTTCTACTCTCTAACTCTATGAGTTACACTTTTTTAGATTCTACATATAAGTGGAATAATGCAGTATCTGGCTAATTTCACTTGGCATGATGTCCTCCCAGGTTCATCCCATGTGGTAACAAATGATAAAATTTTCTTCTTTTTAAAAGGCTGAATATTTTTCCATTATGTGTATGTACTACATTTTCTTTATGCATTTATCCATTGGTAGACGTTTAGGTTGATTCCATATCTTGGCTATTGCGGATAAAGCTGCAGTGAACATGGGAGTGCAGATATCTCTTTGATATATTGATTTCAGTTATCTTGTATCATCTAGAAGTGGATTGCTAGGCCACATAGTAGTTTATTTTTAGTTTTTTGAGGTATCCGTATGGTTTTTCATAATGGTTGTATTAATTTATCTTCCCACCAACAAAGGTCAAGATTATTTCCACATCCTCGAAAACACTTGTGATATTTTTTATCTTTTTGTTAATAGCCATTCTAACAGTTATAAGGTGATGTCTCACTGTAATTTGCATTTCCCTAATGATTAATGATATTGAGCTTTTTTTCATGAACCTGTTAGCCATTTATATGTTTTCTTTTGAGAAATATCTGTTCATGTTCTTTGACTATTTTTTAATTGGTTTACTTGTTTTCTTGCTATTGAGTTTTTTGAGTTTCTTACATATTTTGGATGTTAACTCCTTATTAGAGTATGGTTTGCAAATATTTTCTCTCATCCTGGGTTGTTTCTTTACAACTAATTATTTCCTTTGCTATGTAAAAACATTTTAGTTTGATACAATTCCATTTGTCTATTTTTGTTTTTGTTGCCTATGCTTCAGGGTTGTATCAAAAAAAATTGCTTGGATCAATGTCGTGCAGCTTTTCCCATATGTTTTCTTCTAATAGTTTTTATATTTTCTGATAATATATTTAAGTCTTCAGATTTTGACTTGATTTTTGCATATAGTCTCAGATAAAGATCCACTTTTATTCTTCTGTATGAAGATATCCAGTTTTTCCAACACCATTTGTTGAAGAGACTGTCTTTTCCCCATTGTGTGGTCTTGGCACCTTTGTCTAAAATGTGTGGGTTTATTTCTGGGCTTTCTATTCTGTTCCATTGGTTGATGTGTCTGTTTTTATTGCCAGTACCATACTGTTCTCATTACAATGGCTTTCTAATATGTTTTGAAATCTGGAATGTGATTCTTCCAGCTTTGTTATTTTTGCTCAAGATTGCTTTGGCTATTCACGGTCTTTTGTGGTTACATATGAATTTAAGGATTGCATTTTTCATTTCTGTGTAAAAATGACACTGGAATTTTGATAGAGATTGTATTGTAAACTCAACGTTTTCTGAGTCTGGTGGTATACTTAACTAATCTGCGTTTTCTCTTTTCCCTCCTTGTACAAACACTAATCTTTATGCTGATTATCTAATTCTCTGCTATTAGTGCCTGGATATGATGTAGGATTAGTTTCTGTGTTTTCAAAGATAATGTGAATTTATGGTTTCATTTGGTTAGTCTGGAAAGCAATGTAAGTACACAAGAAGTGTCATGGTAAAAGTAGAGTGAGGTACAGAATACAAATTTCCTAGCCTGTTTTATATCTTTGTAGCTTTCTTCTTGGTTATCATCCTCATTTTTGATATTATGAGCTATAATGTATAGTTTAAATTCTCAATTCTAGAGAACTTAGGTTCTGGTTCAGCATTCATTTGTGGTATTTTATTAAATTACTTTTAAGTGGTTCTGAAATCTTAGCCTGCGACTTCACAATGAAAAAATGCTGAAACTGGCCAGGCATAGTGGCTTATGCCTGTAACCTCAGCACTTTGGGAGGCTGAGGCGGGCAGATCACCTGAGGTCAGGAGTTCAAGACCAGCCTGGCCAACGTGGTGAAAACTGTCTCTACCAAAAAGGCAAAAATTAGCCAGGCATGGTAGTGGATGCCTGTAGTCCCAGCTACTCGGGAGCCTGCGGCAGGAGAATCACTTGAACCTGGGAGGCGGAAGCTGCATTGAGTCGAGATCACACCACTGTACTCCAGCCTGTGTGACAGAGTGAGACTCCATCTCAAAAAAATAAATAAAAATACTGAAAATGAAAATGCATATTTCATCTATTCTTTCTATATCCGGCACTTCTCACCTAACCTTTCGATTGTATTTGTTATTCTTTTGTTCTTTTTTTTGTCCTTCTGAATTAGGAAGTTTGGTATTGATAGACACAGTCATTAAATAATGGAGCTTTCAGGAACTTTGAGTGATCTTTGCTTATTTAAACAAATGAATGTGGCTAATCATTACAGCGGGAGTTAGGATGGGTATATTTTGTGTGACTATGAGTTGGAACTCTTGGCTGTAACCAAGAAACTGACTCTGACTGTCTTATGCAGAAAAGGAGTTTATTGAAGTAGTTTGGGCAGCTCTCAGAATCAGCAAGAACATGGGAGAACTAGATCTGAAAATGAGCAGAAATCAAAGAAAGCTCAGCAGTGGCAAACACAACCAGGGTTGTGCCACCAAATAGTCCACCTTGCGAATCTGTCACTGGTTCAGCTCTACTGGATTCTCAATCTTGTTGCTGCTGAATTCTCAACACTGTTACCACCGTAGTACTTTTTTCTCTATGCCGATAATTTTTTAACTGTCCCTGAGTCTTAGCAGCCCTCCAGGATTCAGTATTCCAGTTGGGAACATTTAATTATGTAAGTATAAGTTATTTGATGCTAAGGAATGAGAGCCTAATGGATCATCTAGTCCCTGGGGCTTAGATAAGATGAGATGGAGTAGCATTTCCTATCACAGAATCCCACAGTACGAGATTCACCTGTATATACTAGATTCATATCTAGTATATTGATACCAGCTTCATATCTAGTATATTGATACCAGCTTCATATCTAGTATATTGATACCAGCTTCATATCTAGTATATTGATACCAGCTTCATATCTAGTATATTGATACCAGCTTCATATCTAGTATATTGATACCAGCTTCATATCTAGTATATTGATACCAGCTTCATATCTAGTATATTGATACCAGCTTCATATCTAGTATATTGATACCAGCTTCATATCTAGTATATTGATACCAGCTTCATATCTAGTATATTGATACCAGCTTCATATCTAGTATATTGATACCAGATTCATATCTAGTATATTGATACTAGATATGAAAAAATATATAAATTTATATTGTAATGACAACATCCTATCATCTTTCTCAGATGTTATTTCAACACCTTATCAACTTTATCATCTTCTTAGATGATGTGTCAAACACATACCTTCATTTCCTTAATCAGATAATATAAAATAACTACAGTGTTAATATACTTGTAAAGAAACTTCTTAAAAATATAAAAGCAATGTTTTTCTTCATGAGCTTGATTAAACTGGAATAACCTTAAACAAATCTTTCCTGGAAACTTCTTTTTTTGTGTGTGTGTGTGTTTTTTTTTTAAATTACTGGTAATGTTTTATTTCTTAATATGGGTGGTTGTTACACAGCTGTTTGCATTACATTTTTTTTTATTATACTTTAGGTTTTAGGGTACATGTGCACAATGTGCAGGTTTGTTACATATGTATCCATGTGCCATGTTGGTTTGCTGCACCCATTAACTCGTCATTTAGCATTAGGTATATCTCCTTATGCTGTCCCTCCCCCCTCCCCCCACCCCACAACAGTCCTCGGAGTGTGATGTTCCCCTTCCTGTGTCCATGAGTTCTCATTGTTCAATTCCCACCTATGAGTGAGAACATGTGGTGTTTGGTTTTTTGTCCTTGCGATAGTTTACTGAGAATGATGTTTTCCAGTTTCACCCATGTCCCTACAAAGGACATGAACTCATCATTTTTTATGGCTGCATAGTATTCCATGGTGTATATGTGCCACATTTTCTTAATCCAGTCTATCGTTGTTGGACATTTGGGTTGGTTCCAACTCTTTGCTATTGTGAATAGTGCCGCAATAAACATACGTGTGCATGTGTCTTTATAGCAGCATGATTTATAGTCCTTTGGGTATATACCCAGTAATGGGATGGCTGGGTCAAATGGTATTTCTAGTTCGAGATCCCTGAGGAATCGCCACACTGACTTCCACAATGGTTGAACTAGTTTACAGTCCCACCAACAGTGTCAAAGTGTTCCTATTTCTCCACATCTTCTCCAGCACCTGTTGTTTCCTGACTTTTTAATGATCGCCATTCTAGCTGGTGTGAGATTGGTATCTCACTGTGGTTTTGATTTGCATTTCTCTGATGGCCAGTGATGATGAGCATTTTGTGTGTTTTTTGGCTGCATAAATGTCTTCTTTTGAGAAGTGTCTGTTCGTGTCCTTGGCCCACTTTTTGATGGGGTTGTTTGTTTTTTTCTTGTAAATTTGTTTGAGTTCATTGTAGATTCTGGATATTAGCCCTTTGTCAGATGAGTAGGTTGCAAAAATTTTCTCCCATTCTGTAGGTTGCCTGTTCACTCTGATGGTAGTTTCTTTTGCTGTGCAGCAACTCTTTAGTTTAATTAGATCCCATTTGTCAATTTTGGCTTTTGTTGCCATTGGTTTTGGTGTTTTAGACATGAAGTCCTTGCCCACGCCTATGTCCTGAATGATATTGCCTTGGTTTTCTTCTAGGATTTTTATGGTTTTAGGTCTAACATGTAAGTCTTTAATCCATCTTGAATTAATTTTTGTATAAGGTGTAAGGAAGGGATCCAGTTTCAGCTTTCTCCATATGGCTAGCCAGTTTTCCCAGCACCATTTATTAAATAGGGAATCCTTTCCCCATTTCTTGTTTTCGTCATGTTTGTCAAAGATCAGATAGTTGTAGATATGCGGCATTATTTCTGAGGGTTCTGTTCTGTTCCATTGATCTATGTCTCTGTTTTGGTACCAGTACCATGCTGTTTTGGTTACTGTAGCCATGTAGTATTAGAAGTAAATAATAGAAAGCTTCAAATTTCTGTGAGATATGATAGCTATTTAAAATTAAAAATTAGTAAATATAAAATTAACTAAATTTATCCAGTAATCCAGAGCTTGTTCTGAACAAAAGTAGGTGAGTTTGATAATTATCCCAGTGCTATGGCCTTCTGTGACTAAATAAATAAATCACAGCTGAGCTTTGAGTATCTTTGTTGTTAAGTTGCTAGAGAATTTTAGAATGTTTGAAAATTCGTCACTCATGAAGTGCTTAAATTCAACAGTAAGACTGTACATTGGCATACCATATAGCTTTTAAAATGGATGAGGTAGACCTGGTAGGGGAGGTATGTGATATTAATATTGTATAACTCAGGGTCACTAAGAAGGACTGAAAAAGGGAAAGCATATTGGACAGTACCTGGTACATAAGAACACAATAAATGTTTGCGCCTTTTTTTTTTTAACATGGACCGATGTCCATCTTGTATTAAAATAATAGAAACATAGTCACCACATACTTGCAACACTAGACATATAGTATAATTTTATTTTGTTATATTTATAGGGAAAAATATATGTATGCATAAATGAATATATCTATGTTTGCTCATGTATAGAACAAGGTATGAAAAAGGAGCACATCTAAGTTTATTTTGGGCAGGCTCGATGGAGGAGATGAAAATTACAGTGAACTTTCCATTGTTATTTATTATTTGAAATGTTGCAAATGGTAACAACAAAAAGCATTTTGTAATTTCAAAAGAAAATACATTTTATTTTTAAGTAAATAAAAATTTTCTAGTAAGTTTTCTAAAAAGTAAATTTTTAAAATGTATCTTCTGATATGATAAGGTCTTTAGAGATCATAGTACTTGAGAATATATTATTTAAATATGCAAGCATTGTTCTCTTGGACGTGTTTCACCACTAGCCATGTACTCTTAGAGGTTTCCCTCAACCCTGGCTCCTGGCCAGTAGATCAGGTTGAAATTCTATTCATTGCCTTTCTTTCCACTAGTTTTTGTGGCATTTAAAAATATAGTGAATATCACATTACAAAATTTTATCCAATTAGCTTTTTAAATGGAAAGACATTCTGGGACATATCATAGTTGAACCAGCCTATTTCTGACATTTGGTTCACCAAACTATACATGAATCACATATATTATTTGAAAAAAATTCAAACATATCAAAAAGTTATTTTAATACTCCAACAAAGTCTTAAACCAAGGCATATATAGTATTACATTTGTTATAATTCTTAACAATGAAAATTATGAAATAGCTTTGACTTTTTATTTAGATTTTTAAGAATGTAAAATGTCAAGTCAGATATTATTCATTTACTGAAATTTTATTGCTCTGAATGAAGAGTTAATGATGTAATTAATGATAATGAAGAAATGTTTTAAAAAATTTGACTCATGTCCAAATGTTTACTTACTAGCTTATAATATTTTAAAATTTTTAACAGTAATTGTTGAATCTAAGTACTGAAGAAACAGGAAGGTATGTACTATCATTCAAAAATTGATATATATCATATCAGTTTCAAAGCTAATGTTAGAACTCACCTGAAGTAGTAATCATCTGCCTAGTTTTAGAGTTCTGCTGCCCTGCGTACACTCATTTAGCTAAACCATACCTTTTGGAACGTCTTTGGTAGCATAGTTTTTATTATTATTTCCCCAAAGCCAATGTAAATGGTATAAATATAGGTGCCAGTTCTTCTGTTCTCTTCTTATACTGGAAAATGTCATTACGAACTCCTTTATGTGTAACATAATAATGTTTGTTTCCTAAAGGAAACTGATTATTCATTTAAATAGTGGCATAAAAATATGTAACCCTATTTTTTAGTAATCCATTCATTCTAGGTAACTTTTAATGTTTACATTTGTAAAATATCATTTACCATAATGTGTTCAATGTGTAATGTAGGTATGTAGCTTATTTTGTTGTTTTATTTTCTAGAACACATTTGAACTTGCAATAAAGCAAAAACATATTATAAACTGACTTAAATAGTTTGCCAATAAATATGTTGTTGAATTTTCATTTCCTTCAGAAGCCCACAAGAAATATTAAATAGTGTTAATTCACAATTCCATGATTCATTTCTTTCTTTAACATACTGTTTTGAAATTTGGGCATATAAAAATTGCTACAAAGTCACTACTAATTTGAACTACAAAATGAGGTTTTTGTGTGTTGAATGTAATGACATTCTGTCTTATGTATCTTCATTTTTTATTTCCCAAAGAATCGAACAAAGCCTACAGAATGTTATAATAGATAAATATAGAATTATGTCTAAATCAGTATCAAATATTATTTTTGAAGAAAGATACCATGAAGTACTGCCAACGATTTTAGCTAAAGCACTAATTGGAATAATGTAGTTTTGTTTATAAACTTCGTGTAGCATTTTTTCAAATACCTACTTTGACAAAATGTGAACAAATCTGAATTTATCAGAGTCTCAATTAACCATGGAGCAAATGGTAGTAAATAACACAGGCCAGTTTAAAACCCTCTTGACTCTGCGTATACTTTATCAGTTGAAATTTACAGCTGGTGAATAGTTACAAGAGTAAGCTTTCATGAGTGAATCATGTCCATCTGATGATTCCCTGTGGTGATTAGTTAGCCAATACAGTCAATCTCACATTTTGTAAAATTTCACTAGGAGCCATACAAGAGTATTTTATAATTTGTTCAAATAACATTGTAATCGAAATTTCAACAAAATGAAGGAAGCAAATTGATCACAATCAGCTGTGTTTTCATTGTGACAGTACTTAGTTATGAAGCCATTACTACAAAATTCATTGAAACAGTTTTCATATATATTTGCAGTGCTATTGATTTATAATTTCTTTTTTTCAGGGCTCCTGCTAGAGTTCCATAGAGTGCTCTGTATTTTGAGTTAATGCTATTGATCTGCTTTTAAGTAGTGATTATACTTTATTGACTACTTTAATTTTTTCTTGATCAATAGTTGCTCAAAAGTTGATTTAGTGCTGTTTATTAGTAATGGTTTTAAGATTACTTCTCATAAAGAGAAATCTTTGGCTTCTAATTTCTCTTAATAGTTCTTTTCTTGCCTGTGACTATGACCATTTATTTAGAGTGGGGAAATGTATGGTGTCTTTTTGCATTTAGAATATAGATAAAATTCCTTATAATAACAAAGAGAATTTATATTTTTATAAATAATGAATAAAGGTCAACTATTATTTTCAGAAGTTGTAGGCAGAATCATTTCAAACATTTGTTAAGTTTTTGTCTACTCTTTGGATGTAAATTTCCAATTTACTTGACATGGTGTTAAGTTAAATGAGTTATTTCAAGACTACGTAACTCTATTAAGAGTGCAAAGAAGATCGTTCTTAATTTATATTCAGACATGTTTTTATCTTATTTTAGAATTATTTTAGAATTACAAATTATTTGAGTGTGAAGAGCTTGTCATTTTGAAACTCCTGGCCTTATCATTGAGAAAATTAAGGTATAAATTTTACCTTCAGGCAAGATAAAGTGACTTGCCTGAAGTCATGTAGCCATATTATTAAATAAAAAGCTTAGTATGATGCTTATATATGAAGTGTTTAATAATTTTCTGCTGAATTAGAAATGTATTGAAACATAGGTAAATTATAATGATAGATGAGGGAGACAATGTTTAGTTAGAATTATAAATTAATACAAATTAAAATGTTAGCAAAATTAACTGATCTTTTAAAAACATTTGTAATCATGGAATAAGGCAATATTTTATGTACTTAGTTCATTTGCTTTAGTTATAACTTGTTCAACCAAAGTAACATGTGTAAACTGGCACTAATGAGCCTTATCCTAGGTTTCACTTACATTATACTGTATAATGAAGTTATAACACCAAGCCTACTGATAAGTTTGCTTGACAGCAGGGAGATACTGTGTATCTCGCAGAAGGCAAGTGATACTTCTTTCATATGATTATTATAAGGTTTGTATTTTAAAGTTATCCCTTTCTTATAAATTGTTTTTTAGAATGGAACTGGCATGAATGATTTTGCAATTTCCTGTAGGATTTCAATATTGATGACAATACTTTTACTTAAAATTTTTGTCTAAAATTTAAAACCAAATATTGACTATATGTAAATTGAAGTTTGTGAAAGTTTTTTTTTCTTATTATCTGATTTGCGTATCAAGGTAATCTAAATTGCCCTTTCTTTCTCCTTGTTTTTACAGCTTTTTGTACTTTAGGATGTTCCTGAGAATTTAATAGTCAACTAAAATTGGAAGATTTAGAAAAATCCTGAAATAGAAGTTGAAGGGATTAAAATAAAAGATCTGAGTTTTATTTATGCTTTATATAAATGTAAAGAAATCTACCTTTTAAGGTTGCATCTTACAAAAAGTTTTTTTTCAGTACAATGTGTAGTCAATGATAGTATCTTTTCAATTTAAAAAATCTTTATATAAAACTGTACATGGATATAAATCTGTTGTATATTTTCAGGTTCTATGGTTAGTAATCTAGTGTCTAATTATGAACTCCAAGTATTATAAGCAAGTGGTGATATATTATGGATGAGTTCTTTTGGCACAGAAGTATTTTAAGACGTAACCAAAACTTCAAGTCTGAAATTAGATAAACTCCTGAAAGGCCAAGTTGATTTATTTTTAAGCCTATTGTGAAAACTAATAGTCAGAAAAGAGCTTAGCATTGTGTTCTGACTGTAAAATACCTAAAATAACAGAAAGTGCTAGTTGTTTCTGCCTAATTTTCCCCCCTTAGCAAACGTAATAAGAATTTTCTTAAACTGAGGTTAATATTTTAATAATTATTATTTTTCATCAGCCTGTTCCTGACCTCTGTTTGGTATACTCAGTGTTTATATATTTAAAGCCTTTTTAAAATAATGATTAACCAGATAATCTCAAGTTATTTGAGTTACTATGTTTTACATCAAACATAGGCAACTAAAGTTTCCTTTATGTCTATCTGTGTGTCTTCTCCTGATGAGGTTTTCATTCTGAGATCATGTCTTTGGTATCTTGTGGTATCTCCTCCTAAGATTATGTTGTATAATACTTGGTAGTTTGCATTATGAATGCAGAATTAATATTGTCTGACAATACATGATAACACATTCTGAAATATAAAACTTGATATATCAAAAAGATTTCCAGGCTTTAAGTGAATATCTACCTATTTTGTAATCTCATTTATTGCAACAATTCCAAAATAATTAATAGTTGATTTTGAATGTTGATCCAGCCTTGCATTCCTGGGATTAGCCCCACTTGGCCACAATGTAGTATTCCTTTTATATATTAATGCATTTGATTTGCTTTTTTTTTTTTTTGCAGATTTTTACATCTATGTTCTGTGAAGGTTATTGATTTGTAATTTTCTTATAATGTGTTTGATTTGTGTATCAGAGTAATGCTGATCCCATACAATGAATTGGGAAATATTCACTTTACTATTTCTTGGAAGAGATTTTTGTAATAGTGGTTATACTTCTTCATTAAGTCTTAGAATTTATAGAATTCACTGTTGAAGCTATCTGGAACTGGACTTTTCTTTGTTAGGTGGTTTTTAACCATCAACTCAATTTTAAAAATAGATATAGAGCTTTTTAGGATATCTCAATAGTAGAGGCCACTGTTAATACCCTATAATCCACAGGACAGCCTTTGATAATAAAGAATTATCTGGCCCTAAGTGTCAATAGTGCCAAGATTGAGAAATCCCAGATTAGCTGTTTCTTCTCTGAGTAAATTTTGATAATTTGTATTTTACAAGGAATTTTTTCACTTCAGTTAAGTTGTTGACTTTGTGTGTGTAGATTTTTTCATAATATTCCATTATTCTTTTATTATCTGTACAATCTTAGTATTTTATCTTTTTCTTATATCTGCTTATAATTAAAATCTTAGGCTTTCAGCATTACTATAAGAAGGCTAAACTTTTAGACTAATTACTAAATTCCACTGGATTTTAAGCCATTCTATCTCAGGAGAATACAACACTATACTTCTCATTGAATTTAGAAGTTTTCCTTCCATGACTCCAAATTCTTTAAAGGATATATTTATATAGATGTTTACCCTCTGTATTAGTCAGTTCTCGCACTGCTATAAAGAAATATCTGAGACTGGGTAATTTATAAAGAAAAGAAGTTCCATTGACTCACAGTTCTGGATGCTATACAGGAAGCATGGCTGGGGAGAACTCAGGAAACTTACAGTCATAGCAATAGGCTAAGGGCAAGCAGGCACATCTTACATTGCCGGAGCAGGAGGAAGAGAGAGAAGGTGGAGGTGCCAGACAGTTTTAAACAATCAGATCTTGTAAGAACTCTTATCCTGAGAACATCGCTAGGGGGATGGTACTAAACCATTAGAAACCACTCCCATAATCCAATTGCCTCCCTCCAGGCTCCACCTCCAACACTGGGGATTACAATTCAACATGAGATTTGGGTGGGGACACAGATCCAAACCATATTACCTTCCACCCCCATTCCATAATTGATTATATACTGTTAGAACTGTGATCTCAACAAATTGGCATCTCCAAAGGTTTATCTCTATGTACTGAAAATCATATCATTAGCTATTTTCAGGATGACTCTGAGAAAAAAGAAATCCAGTATAAAAAATTGCTATAACTATATCCCATGTTCAAGTTTTTATGTTTCATTTCATTCAAATTGTATCACTCCCCTTGGCACAGGATCTCTAAAGAATATTGGCTGTAAATTAAATTCCAGACTCTTTAGTTTGACATTTAAATCCTACACATTAACTATCCCTAATGTATTCTTTCTATTTTTCTATTATAACATTGTTTCCTACTTGAATCTTTTTTCTTAGGGTTATCTATTTTGTTCAAGGTTGCCCACAATATCGGTTTGCAATCCCTTTATGTTTTATTTGATTCTTTCTCCCAGTCTCCAAAATAGCTCTGTCGTTTAACTTACTACATAGTGCCCTCTTTCAAGGACTTTATTTGCTTTGATGGTTGATTTCTTTTTTTTCTCTTTCTTTCTTTCTCTCTCTTTCTTTCTTTCTCTCTCTCTCTCTCCTCTCTCTCTCTCTTTCTTAATATATGGAGTTTTGCTCTTGTTGCCCATGCTGAAGTGCAATGGTGCGATCTCAGCTCACAGCAACCTCTACCTCCAGGGTTCAAGCAATTCTCCTGCCACAGCCTCCCGAGTAGCTGGGATTACAGGCATCTGCCATCATGTCTGGCTAATTTTTTGTATTTTTAGTAGAGATGGAGTTTCACCATGTTGGTCAGGCTGGTCTTGAACTCCTGACCTCAGGTGATCCACCTGCCTTGGCCTCCCAAAGTGCTGGGATTACAAGCATGAGCCACCATGCCTGGCCATTTTCTTTCATTCTGTGGTTGAAACTATCAAGGTAACAGAACTATCACCAAGCATGTTGACATATATAGATGAGTTTAACTTCATAGAAGACAAAAACATTTTTTAATAAGGAAAATATATCTTTGTTGAAAAAGAAAAAAATAAAAGATTATTTTATTTTTAAATTTTTTGACCACTGTTAGAAAGAAAGATTAAAGAAAAATTATTTCACTAGCTTTAGAGGTACAAGTGGTTTTTGTCTACGTGGATGAATTGTATAGTGGTGAAGTCTCAGAGTTTAGTGTACCTATCACCCAGTGATAGGTGTACCTTGTGCCCCAATAGGTTTTTTTTTCAACCCTCACACCCCTCCTAACCTCCGTCTTCTGAGTTTCCAGTGTTCATTACACCACTCTGTCTGCCTTTATGCACCCATAGCTTAGCTCCCTTTATAAGGGAGAACATGGAGTATTTGGTTTTCCATTCTGGAGTTACTTTACTTAGAATAATGGTCTCCAATTCCATCCAAGTTGCTGCAAAAGCCATTTTTTTCTTCATTTTTTTTTTTTGGTTGAGTTGTATTCCATGGTATATATACCACATTTTCTTTATCCACTCTTTGGTTGATGAGCATTTAGGTTGATTCCCTATCTTTGCAATTGCGAATTGTACTGCAATAAACATATGCATGTAGGTATCCTTTTTGCAGGTATTGTTTTGATACAATGATTTCTTTTCCTTTAGGTAGATACCCAGTAGTAGGATTGCTGAATTGAATGGTAGATCTACTTTTACTTCTTTGAGAAATCTCCATGCTGTTTTCCATAAGGGTTATACTAATTTACATTTCCACCAGCAGTGTATAAGTTTTCCCTTTTCCACACATTCATACTAGCATGTATTGTTTTTTGACTTTATAGTAATGCTGTTCTGGCTGAGGTAAGGTGGTATCTCATTGTGATTTTAATTTGCATTTCCCTGATGATTAGTGATGTTGAGCATTTTTTTCTGTTTGTTGGCCATTTGTATATCTTCTTTTGAGAAATAATCTATTCATGATATTTGCTTTCATTTTAATGGGATTGTTTTTTTCTTGCTGATTTGTTTGAGTTCTGTGTGGATTCTGGATGTTAGTCCTTTGTTGGATGCATAGTTTGCACATATTTTCTCTCATTCTGTAGGTTGTCTGTTTACTCTGATGATTTTTTCTTTTGCTGCGCAGAAGCATTTTAATTTAGTTAGGTCTCATTTATTTATTTTTGCTTTTGTTGCATTTGCTTTTGGATTCTTCGTTATAAATTCTTTGCCTATGCTGATGTCCAGAGGATTTTTTTCTTAGGTTTTCTTCTAGAATTTTTATGGTTTTAGGTCCTAGATTTAAGTCTTTAATCTGTCTTGAGTTGGTCTGAAATGAAATAGGGATCCAGTTTCATTTTTCTACATGTGGCTTTCCAATTTTCACACCACCATTTCTTGAATAGGGTGCCAATTTCCGCAGTTTATGTTTTTGTCTGCTTAGTTGAAGATCAGTTGGTTGTTAAGTACTTGGCTTGATATCTGGGTTCTCTATTCTGTTCTAGTGGTCTGTGTTTCTACTTTTACACCAATATCATGCTGTTTTGGTTACTATAGCCTTATAATATAATTGAAATTCAAGTAATGTGTTGCCTCTAGATATGTTCTTTTTGTTTAG
The DNA here is from genome assembly GCF_028878055.3 of Symphalangus syndactylus. NCBI lineage: Eukaryota > Metazoa > Chordata > Mammalia > Primates > Hylobatidae > Symphalangus > Symphalangus syndactylus. The sequence continues at coordinate 28,131,777 of NC_072428.2, read as the reverse complement.
GATTGCTTTGACTATTCGGGCTCTTTATTGGTTCCATATGAATTTTAGGATTGTTTTTTCTAATTCTATGATGAATAACATTAGTATTTTGATAGCAATTGCATTTAATATATAGATTGCTTTGGGCAGTATGGTCAGGTTCATGATATTGATTCTTCCAATCCATGAACGTAGGATGTATTTCCATTTGTTTGTGTCATCTATGATTTCTTTCAGCAGTGTTTTGTAGTTCACCTTGTAGAGATATTTCACCTCCTTGGTTAATATATAAAGTTTCTTTGTTTTTGTTTTTTTGTAGCTGTTGTAAAAGGGATTGAGTTCTTCATTTAATTCTCAGCTTATTGATGTACAGCAGTGCTGCTGATGTATATACATTGATTTTATAACCTGAGACTTTACTGAATTCATTTATCAAATCTAGGGGTTTTTTGAAGGATACTTTAGGTTTTTCTCTATATAAGATCATATCATTGGCAAACAAATATTTGATTCCCTCTTAAGAAAGACTTTTTTTTTTTTTTTTAAAGGAGAGGACTGACATAAGAACAAACAATTTTACTGTTAAAGTAATTAATTGATGTTAGTATGAATATTACTTCATTTAAGTCAACTGGCCACTTTGAAAGTTGCATAAAGTCTTTCTGGTCAGTAAAAAATTGAGATATTTCAAATGCCTGTTTCTAGCAATAAGTCAAAGTACTAATATAGTTAAATTGGCCTGTTGTTCAATTCATTGTCCCTCCATGGAGTTGTTTACAAATTCCAAACTATGATTAGTGGTGTGATAAAATTTTAAAGAGCAATACTAAAGTCTTTAAAGTATTAGTATCCGAGAAAGAAAAGTAATAATATTTACATTTTGAAAATCTGTTTTTAAAGAGCATTTAAAAAATCATCTGTTAAGCTGTTTTTTTCAATTTGGGCTTGAATGAAAGTTAATTCAAAGTTGTTTTCTTAGTTTTAAGAAACACAGCATAGCCATAGTTCAGATATACAATGATAATTTTTATTGAATTTTAAGTTCTTCGAAATTTCTCCTGCTGGAAATGTATTATCGAGAGTCTCCTTTTTAAAAGACCTTCTGTCAACCAAAGGTTCTACTACTGTTTATTCAAATTAAGAAGCCATAAAATATCTTTTGTATTGCTAAATTACTTTAGGATTTAGCATAAAATATTTTGGAATTTAGGCCTTTGCGAATAATTATTTTCTTGGTTAAAATCCATTTAATAATATTATTTATTTATATGACACTACTTTTTTCAGATTTCGTTCATGTATATTGTCTTATTTGCATATCCCAATTTCCTGGTGATGTGGACTAGGATGGTGTATTTATTTCCATTTACAAATGAGGAAACTGAGGCTCAGAGAAGTTAAGTAACTTGCCTAACAAGGATTTCCTGATGGTATAGTATAGCCTTTTCTATGTCTGAAACTTGTGCTATCTGAAGTCACATGTTTAAACATTTTCAGGAATATGTAAGTTTCTATTTCTCCCTGTAATATGCATGTATGTACGTATATGTAATTGTACATGCATGCTTGCACATGCACACGTAGACACTCTGGGTTGTACACCAACACTTGTATGTATTGATCTGCTTTGATTTGTGTAAAATTAATGTTAGTTGGAGGCCAAGTCATAGAAAATCGTACCATCATTTATTTTAATTTAATTATTGCTTATGAGAAGAATTTAGTATTAGAACCATGTTGAAACTGCCATCACTAAAATGACTTGTGCCAAAAAAAATTTTTTTGAAAAGAGCATTTGCTGAACACATTGATTAAAGAGCTCAGTATTTCTTTGTTTTCACATTGTTTTTCCAAATACTATAAACAATCTACATATTTAGTAATTCTTAAAAGAAAGTACCTCTCCAGCATTCTTAGTAGTTAGTATGTTCATTGGCTTTTGTCCAGTATGGGTTATGTGAATTTCTTGATAATGTAGATAAAAACTATTTGTCTTTTTAAAAAATATGCTGACAGATTGGCATTGTCTTGGACAGAGACCTCTGTGAAATTAGATTTTTGAGATTAGCTACTTGTGTTAATTTAGCCATTCTATCTGCAGATAGATTAAGTGACACATCTGTTGTGTGTGATTTGGACTATGATTAAATACATCCTATGTTACACATAAGAATGAAAGCTATTTATCACAAAGAATGATAAATACTCCAATTATTTAATGTAATTGAAGGACATACTTTAAAAGAAGAGAAAATAAATTTTACTTTTATGACAAGTAAAGATTTATTTTGTGAATAGGAAAGGATTTAAGCTACAATAGGAAATATTTGCAGAATTAGGCAGAATGAGTCATCATAGTAACACCAATACTTCTGATAAAATGGGAAGAAATATAAATTTATTGCAATGCATTAATTGTTTTATTTGTGGTAAAACTTTTATGTGCTTCTGAGAGTTTTTTCCCTTTTGTATAAGCCCATATAATAGTTACCAATAAAACAAAGTAAGTGTTAGCAGACAGATACTTGACAGAGCTTCACAAGACAATAATAAATCAAGGGGTTTGGTAGGAGAAATGTTTGTTAAAAAATGTTAGCTAACTATAAGGTTGGACTTCTGTGTTCACAGTTACATGTTCTAATTTATTTCAGGTCTAACAAATATATCAAATGTGACAGATTTCTAGTTGTTGACATGTTAGACAGAAAACATGCAAAGCCTTAGAGAAGTCAGTGATATAGTCTTGAGTAATTCAGCACACAATGGTAGAACAATAGCTTGCCTTAGCAATTACAAACATTTCAGGGGCATTATGAACTCTTTTTAGTGATTTTTTTTTTAGTATCCAAATAAACTTGTCATACTAGCTCATCCCTCTCTTAACATTGACCTTACTAATTACGTCAAAGGAGCATCCCTCTGTTGTCAAATATGTGCCAGGTTTACCTTGTTTGGAGGTGCAATATTCCCAAAGGCTGAATCCCATGAATTGTATATATAGTGAAGGTAATTTAATTTATTTTTTTGTTTTTTACATGAACCAGTGTTTTTGATTAGGATGATCTTTTAAAAGTATACTTAGAACTTAGTGTTTTTAAGCATCGTTAAAAACCAACCTTCTTGATCTTACTGTGGATTAATGCTGTTACAGTTAGCCCTCTTACATTAGTAGATATCAATTTTTCTTATATTTGTAGATTCTCTTCAAAATCTCTACCCAGCAATCCCTTCACTTCACTGTTCCACGTTTACTATAAATAATTATTCTATTCCCACATGAAATTCTTAAACCTCCTTAAGAGGTTTCTCTTAAAATGCCTGATTTTCTTTCTTAAAATGCCTATATTTTTTAACGCTCTCAATTTTCTCTCTTCTGGAGTAAGAATTTGCTTCTTGGCCAGTGTAACACTAATTGAGAGGTGGCAGCTGGGAAGGGGATATGGAAGGTAGGGAAAAAAATGCTTATTTCTGCACCTATCTCTAATCGTGCTATCAAGTCATGTTTTTTGAAGTAAATGGCTCCAATATACTCATCTGTAAAATGGGATTACATTATCCATCTTGCAGGCTGTTGTAAGAATTAAATTAAATTGACTTTTTTTTTTTTTTTGAGATGGAGTCTTGCTCTTGTCGCCTAGGCTGGAGTGCAATGGCATGATCTCAGCTCACTGAAACCTCCTCCTCCCAGGATCAAGCAATTCTGCTGCCCCAGCCTCCCGAGTAGCTGGGATTACAGGCGCCCGCCACCATGCCTGGGTAATTTTTTGTATTTTTAATAGAGACGGGGTTTCACCATGTTGATCAGGCTGGTCTTGAACTCCTGACCTCAGGTGATCCACCTGCCTTGGCCTCCCAAAGTTGACTTTTTAAGGGGTTTATCATAGTGAGTGCTGGTGCATGGTAATTGCATAGTAAATTGTATCTGTTATCTTCCAAGTTATCCAGACGGCATGCTTTGTGATTATTTTTTATTTCACTTCTCCACTCACCACATCTAATTTATTCTAGTTATATGAAAAAGCAAAGTAGGTAATTGTGCAGGTGGGCAGGAGACAGAATTGTTTTTGAAATCCGTCTCTGCTATTCATTAGCTGTACCTCAAACAATTTACCTAACTTCCTAAACCTCCCTTTCTTTGTAAAATAGTGATGATAATAATAGTGACTTACCTCAGAGTACAGCTTTGAGAATTACTTAATTAACTGAAATGTGTATGTGTGTGTTTTTATGCCTGTGTATAAAATGAATGAATGGTACAGATAAAATATTTAGCATTATGCTTGTCATAAAATAAGCTTCAATAAATGTAACATACATAGTCGTTATTATTACTCTTCATTCCTTTTGCCCATTCAGCCTGTTGTTTCTACTTAACTGGGTGCTTTACGCTAGTGGAAGCCTTCAGGTCATCACTATTTTCTCACACCCTACCAGCTGTCTAATATTGCGAGAAGTAAAATTTTTTTTTGTCCTTAAAAAATTATTTTTGTCTGTATTCCTAGGTATTTTATTCTCTTTGTAGTGACTGAGAATGGGAGTTCATTCATGATTTTGCTCTCTGCTTGTCTGTTGTTGGTGTAAAGGAATGCTTGTGATTTTTGCACATTGATTTTGTATCCTGATACTTTGCTGAAGTTGCTTATCAGCTTGAGTTTTGGTGCTGGGATGATGGGGTTTTCTAAATATAAAGTCATGTCATCTTCAAACAGAGAAAAATTGATTTCTTCTCTTCCTACTTGAATCCCCTTTATTTCTTTCTCTTGCCTGATTTCCCTGCAGAATGTCCAATACTATGTTGAATAGGAGTGGCGAGAGAGGGCATCCTTATCTTGTTGTCTTGTACTGATTTTCAAAAGGAACGCTTCCAGCTTTTGCCCATTCAATATGATGTTGGCTGTGGGTTTGTCATAAATAGCTGTTATTATTTTGAGATACATTCCATCAATACAGTTTATTGAGAGTTTTTAACATGAAAGAATGTTGAATTTTATCAAAGGCCTTTCCTGCGTCTATTGAGATAATCATGTGGTTTTTGTCACTGGTTCTGTTTATGTGATGGATTATGTTTAACCAGCCTTGCATCCCAGGGATGAAGCCAACTTGATCGTGGTGGACAAGTTTTTTGATGTGCTGCTGGATTCAGTTTGCCAGTATTTTATTGAGGATTTTAGCATCGATGTTCATCAGGGATATTGGCCTGAAGTTTTCTTTTCCCTGCCCTGTTTTGATATCAGGATGATGCTGGCTTCATAAAATGAGTTAGGGAGGAGTCCCAACTTTTCAATTGCTTATAATAGTTTCAGAAGGGATGGTACAAGCTCCTCTTTATACCTCTGGTAGAGTTTGACTATGAACCCATTTGGTCCTGGGCTTCTTTTGGTTGGTAGGCTGTTAATCACTGCCTCAATTTGGTTGGTCAACAGGCCAACAGGCAGTTGGTCTGTTCAGGGACTCGACTTCTTCCTGGTTTAGGCTTGGGAAGGTGTGTGTGTGTGTGTGTGTGTGTGTCCAGGAATTTATCCATTTCTTCTACACTTTCTAGTTTATTTGTGTAGAGGTGTTTATAGTATTCTCTGATGGTAGTGTGTATTTCTCGGGGATCACTATATGAGATCAGAGACCATATCTACTTTGGCCCACTATTGTATTTCTAGTTTTTAGAACAATGCTGTGGATATATTAGGACTGTCATCATTGTTTGAGAATAAAATTTGACAAAGGTGGAACAAGGCAAAAAAGGGAGAGAAGACATGAGACATCTTGGCATGTTTGACAATTTCACATATTCTGTATGGCTAGAAAATATGTTGTAAAATTCATTTTTGAGAGTAGTGGGAGATGATATTGAAAAGAAATGCAAAGGCCAGAATATGAAGAATATTACCCATTATGCCTAGAAGTTTAGACTCTATCCTGTAGCTTTGGAGAGCCATTAAGGGGGTTTAAATGCAGATATGACATGCTAAAATTTTATGTAAGATAGGATAGCCTGTTAACAGTGTAGTAAGAAAAATTAGAAGTGAGATTAGAGGAATCGGTATCAATTGTGGGCCTATTTCAATAGTAAAGCATGGGAATATGGGGGCCTAAATTAAAGTGGGGGTGGAAATATTCAAGACATGGTAAAATCAACAGGATTTGGTAACCAGTTGGGTTTGGAGTATATGGGAGAGTGGGAAGATAGGATGAACTCTGAGTTCTACTTAGCATTCAAAGATCAATTGAATTGTACCTTCCTCCAGTTTAGTCCATCTTGCCACTGACTGGAATACATTTCTGGTTTCTAACTCCTTATGGAATGCTATGTATATCTTTCTTACATTGCTGATTTTTTTTTTTTTTAACTGGGCTTATAGCTGTTTGTTTGCATGTCTAAAGTCCCTCACAAGACTGGAAGGCCTATAATGTAATATCTACCTGTTAATCGTCTCTTCTATACTGAATGCTTGGTAAATATACAGATGATTAATTAATGCCCAACATTTTAAATTACCTCCTGAAAAAAAATCCATATAGTTAAGCATGTGCTTGGCACATTTCAGTACTCCAAAATGAAACTTGTTGCAAATAGGTGAAGTTTAACTAAAATTTTTTCAAAAGCACTTTAATTCTAAAAATTCAAAATTAACAATTGCCAGAAAATATTCATAGGATGAAGTTTTAAAGTGAAGTCAGGCCATATTGTTTCCAAATTAAGATGGAAACTTACTATTAAAAATCTTCTGCAGATTGAAAATGATAAACAACATTAGGAAAATGAAATTTTAAGATCTGCCCTCATACAGTTTATGGCTAAAAATGTTTTCACATTCATTTTCGACAGTGTTGTTACAGTGTGAAAATTTCAATGATTAGGATGATTGGATTGAAAAAAATAAATAATTGTCTAGTCTCTGCAAGATGATCTTGGGCAAATGCCTTGATTTCTGTCAATCTCCAACTCCAGAGAGGAGTCTTAAAGGATATCAAATTTGAGAGGTATGAAAGTATAGAGCTGTGTATTCTTTAGAAAGGTGGAACAGTATGTACAATAAAGGAATTAAACGTGCATTATTTCCATGGGTCCTGATTGCTCTAACCACCTATGAGTCTATGATTTTAAAAATCATTTTTAAATTTCAAAATCAAATTGGAATCTATAACCTGTCAGTAAGTCAGTCTTCATCAGTAACTGGTACAGAGAATAGCTGGGCATTTATACTAAACCATATACAAATAATTGTCTTTTTTGGAGACTTAATTAGCAGGTTTGAATTAAAAGACTTAAAAAATTAGATTGGTAGAACACTGGTTGTTTTTAACTGTGTTGGAGGAATCATTGTATAGGAACAATGTTTCCATACGTATCTTCATATTAAGAAAGAGAAAACTTTTTGAAGAAACAATTGTTTTTATTTCAATGTTATTTTATAATTTCAGTGGGGAAGTTTACGAGATGATGTGGAAAGGACATAGGATCTACATTTTACTATTAGCTTTGCCCCAACTAGCTACCAGGTAACCTCTCCAGGCCTTGGTTTCCTCATAAGTAAAAGGAGAGATTGGAATAGTCTGTTATGTCCTTTTGACCTGTGAAATATGGTGTCTGTGTTTGTCCATATTTGAAGAACATTGGGGATAAAATGACATTTAGTTGTACTTGATTAAAAAGAACTAGCCTAAAATAAGAAAAGCTTGTTTTCTCATTTCAAATGTAAAGGAGAGTGATCAGCAAATAAAAACATGGTGCAAAAGAGTTAATAACAGATCATTATTTGTGTTCTAGGAGAGATCTATTCATTAGTGAATCAACTGGCAATATTAGGAATACATTGATGTTAAATGACTCTAAAAAGTTGGACATCTTGAACTGAATTATAACTACTTTATATGATCCTGTGGTAATGAGTCTTATGAAGAATGTTTCTAGACTCAAATGCACAAATGAAAATTGCTACCTTTAACATAGTTACCTCGGGAGGCTGAGCTCCTTTATTCATATCACATTACTTAGCACCTACTGTTTTGCACTGATGCTGCCATATTAAGTTGGAGGTAAAGTTGGGGGATTGTAGAAATCAGGAATCATTCTCCTCAAATGCTGGTTTGTATATTTTTTACTTTAATTCACTTTCATTTTGATTCTAAACCCCAATTATGTCTTACATTTTCTGTTCTTTCTATCAGTCTTGCCTTTTCTTCCTCTTTCTCTCTTCAGAAAGAGCAGAGAATTTAGTGTTGGCAAGACCTAGTTTAGAGTTCACTTCCCCTCACTTAGTAGTAATAGGATCTTAATCATGTCACATTTTCTCTCTGCACCTGAGTTTTCCTTTTTTTTTTTTTTTGGGTAAAAATGGATATAATGCCAGTTGTCTAATTCTCTCACGGAGCATTTGTTAGACCAAGTAGGAAAACATCGATGCTTGGTAAACCATAAAGCAATATGCAGATACAGACTTCATGACTTAATAAGACACAGAGAGGTACGTGAAAGATCCCAGGTTTTAAGCACAAATTCATCTCTATTCAATTCCTGCATTTGCCACTTACTAGTTTAGTGCAGTTTTAGTTTGTAAAATGTGTATATAACATCTAGTGACATCTCCTTCATGATTGTAATGATGATATAAGGTAATCTTTATAAATCTCTGTGAGATAAACAGGGGTACTTTTTATTCCCATTTATTCTTAGATGAAACAATTGAGGCTTAAAGAATTCAAGTGATTTGTTTAGGGTTATACAGGTTGTCAGTGAAATAACCAGAATAAACAGTATTAAAATGTGAGTTTTGTTTTATAGATAAATTATATCAGGTAATTTCAAAGAAGAAGTTCCATTTATGTTTGGATCACAAAATATACATTTGAAATATATGTATAGATGAGATCCATAGAAGGGTTACTTTCAAACATTCAGATTTATTTGGTCTTGTGCATTGCTTTGTTAACCACAAAAATTGACCAGTTGCTTTTTTTATTTGCAACTCATACAGATTTTAAACTGTGGTCTTATGTTAGTGACCTAGAAGAAGGGGTAAACTAATTGACTCCCTTTTCAATGGTAGTGCTGGTTGGCTCATGAGGCCTAGATGTCACTATTACATGTGATGAACAATGAATATTAGAATTGTAAAAATGAGAGTTGATGGCTCCAATCACATATTAACTCAGGACATATGATGGGTTTCCCTTCTAGTTTCATAAATTCCATTTGTCTGCCACTTTTTGCTTTCTGTGTTACACTTGACTGGTAATAATAAATTTTTTTTGCCCCTGTGGAAACTTTGTTGATTGTCAGTACATCTACAAGGGCGTAATCATCATATATTAAAAATAATCATGTAAATTATAATCACTCACATTTTTCAGAATATTGCTAATGATGATGATTTTTCTTTAAATATTGATTGGGACTTTCTTGTCTCAGAATAAGGGTAATCATATCTAAATTGTTTTATTTAATCTACTTTTAGTTTAAATCCAGAGTTATAGCAAGGCTAGGTATTGATCCCATGACAAGGAAGTAGTTTATGATTTTGCCTGGGAAAAACTTCTTTGGTTAAATTATGTTGAACTTCTTAAAATTTTCAAATTGATGTAATGTATAGTGGAAGATTTTTACCAATTCATAGATGTATAAAATAAGTGACTGACAAAGGAAATTATTTGATCTTGAGATTTAAGTGTTTCTAAAAATAAAAAGTTATTTTTTAAAATGGTGAAAAATACATTTAGCCATGCCTTTTATGGTGATAGTGATAGAAGTACAAAGTTAAGTCACACTACAACATTTGTGTTAAAAAGCAATGCTTGTACATTTTCACCACATTTACATCTTTTTATATTTTATGTCCATCCTCCACTTTTGATCAGAAGATTTCCTCCATGTTATTCTTTCAATAGCAGGCTAACTTTTATGAGGACTTGATCAGTGGATGGGACTCAGCATGGTAGATAGGAGCCAAAAAGCCAAAGCATAATTGTGTGCCCAGTTTCTGACCACTGTCCCCGAAATAAGTGGAAACATTCAGAGCAGGGAAATATATTCAAATCCGTGACAGGAATTTCCCTTCTTATGTACTATGCACATGAACTTTAAGAAAATTGTATGTTTAGATATTTTTAAATCTAGCCAATAGACTTATGTTATTTGTCATTGTAGTCAGTATTATTAGAGTAATTGTTTTTATTTTCATAACACCAATGAAGTTTACTGAAAGGTCCCATTAAACTAAGAGCATAACTTTGAGGGAATATGTGGAGAATGTCTTGACTTGCAAACCAGTCACAATCAACTAACTTGTACACACATATGTTTCTTATGATCCAGATCTGGTTTCTTGCTCAACTGTGACGTGACTATTCTCTTTAGAGTGTGGCCAAATAAAATAGCCAAGAAATCGATTCAGATTCAATTAACCATACTGTATATCTGGTATGAGCCAAGCGTTGAGTGATATGTACTCAAGTACATCCTATCCTGTTGTCCTGGTAAAATTATTACTGGCAAATGTTTCACTCTTAAAAGTGTTTTGATTTACATGAGAAATTATATGTTACCTTAACAATTAGGCAGGTGGTGATGGTATCTTCTTTTCTTCTTCATTTTTTTTTTAAATGCTAAAGACACTGGAATTTTGCGACTATAAGTAACTATCCCAAAGACATAGATACTTCGTGTCAAACCTAGAATTTACCCTAGGTGTTTTGACTTGAAAAGCATTTTTTTTTTCTTCTCAGTTCATATTTGTTATTTTATTATTACAGATATAATCTATAAGTTTGTCAGTTTTCCAGATTTTATCTGATTTGTCCTGTGCCTATTTATTATCAGGGATGTTTATTCTTTCTCTCTGTCTTTCTCTTCTTATCATTTTCATAGAAAGCATTAAGAGAAATTGAGATAAAATGAGCCACACTAATTGTAAGCCATCTCTAAATGAGAATTATTGAAAATGTTATTACCAGCTGGATGCTGGGAAGTGTTAAAGAGCTGGGGGCACAACAGTGTGACCAGTTTGACCTTATAGAGAGAAACATAAATTTGTCTTGAATTAGCCAGTCTGTGTCAGAGGTTATTTTACTGATAGTCTGATCAGTTCTTTTAGACTTTTCACTCATAATTGAGCCAAATCTCACATGTAACAAATTCAACTATAGGCAAAACCATTGTAGTTATTTTCCTATTTACTGTCAACTCTGAAAATCATTGTGTGCTTCTAGGAATTGAGATAGTTGTCAAGAATACGTTTTGTTTATGCTAAGTTGTAATTTTCTTTTTCTATGTTTGCTAGATTTTTCTAGATATGACATTTGGTTCGGGAGGGCACACAAAAGCCATTCTACGGAAGGAGTCAGATATTGTTCTGTATGCCTTGGACAGAGACCCGACAGCTTATGCATTAGCTGAGCATCTTTCAGAGTTGTATCCGTAAGTAATACCCTTGCATATTTATTTGATTTTGGTTCTTAGTTTTACAGAGCTTGGTTTACCACCTTGGAATTTGTTCTGCTTTGCATGGGCTGTATTTTACTCCAGTAAATATTTTCTCCTTTTTTCCCCAAAGAGAATTAATGTAAGTGATGTTTTTAGTACCACTTAAAGTAATGCTATTTTCCATTTATCCTTTCTAAATCCATAAAAAGAAATACAAAAATGTCTTCCACCTACAAGATTGAAAATGTTTTGGAATCCATCCACAAATAATATTTTGACAATAACTCATAGTCAAAAAATAATTTTTAAACATTTTTATGAGTTTATTTCTAAGAATTTAGCAGAGTAAATAAGTATGTGAGAATTCTGTAGAACTCATGATGACATATACATCAATATAATATACTTGTTTCCTTTGAATTTTCTGAAATTCACAAGTAAATCTAGAGTGATCCATCCTTCTATCAGAAAAAGTGATCTATAACTAAAGAACTTTATAAAAATATAAAATATTATATGAATGAGTGGTAAAACCATCTGCCTTTAAAGAAACATTTTGAATTAGGGAGTAGAGTTTACATGGTATGTTGTTTAAAGCCATCATTTTAAGAGAAAAATATCTTGGAGCTAAGATGGCTCTCTCCAAATACATAAAGGGCTGTTTTCAGGAATGGGAAATTGTTTTATTCTGTCATTCATCAGAGACTGGAGTCAAGAAAATAGATGGGAATTTGAGAGGTAATTTTGGCTTGATGTGAACTGTAGTTCACATCAAAATTTGAAGTTTTGACTTGATGTGGACTAGAGTTTTTACTAGTTGTAGCTATTCAACAATGAAATGATCTCTTTGGTGAAGTTCCAAAAGTATGACCATGGAAAAGTTTAATCAGACACTAAGAATAGAAAGTTTAATTCGTCATCTAGAATAGTATTTACAGCCTCTTTCTGGTCCCAAACTCTTTGCAAATCTAATGAATGTGATTAACTCTCCCCATAAAACTATAAATAAATACACATAAGCTTTTGTTTACAAGATCATAGGATTTATGGAGTCCCTGAAACCTACCATTTGACCCCAGATTATTTCATTTCTTCCAAGAATAATATGAAGATGTGGTTTAATGACATGGTACTAATTTTTAATATTTTAAATCTATCTGTTTTCTGCAGTGTAACTTAGGTGCACCTTCTTTAAGAAGATATTTTATTAGAGCATTCATGTTTGTGAAACGTTGTATGAGTTCACTTGGTTATGATGTGAACATTCATGAAGTATAGGCCTCTTTTATACAGCAGTCCCTTTGTACCTGAGGAGAAGTGGATACCAAAATCCATGGATGCTCAATTCCCTCATATAAAATGGTGCAGTATTTGCATATAACCTACACACATCCTCCAATATACTTTAAATCATCTCTAAGTTACTTACCTAATACAAAGTAAATGCTGTTTAAACAGTTGTTATACTTTATTGTTTAGGGAATAGTGACAAGGAAAAAAAGTTTTGTACATGTTCAGTACAGATGACCCTATCTTTTTTTATGATCTGCAGTTAGTTGAATCAACTGATGTGGAATCCAAAGATAAGGAGGGCCAGTCATACTTTACTGTCACAGAAAAACTGAATTCTCCTAAGTTATTGTTGTTTCTTAAGCAATGATTCCCGATCCAGTGATTTCAATGGCTCTTATTCCTTTAAACACCTCACTTTCTCAAATGTAGCTTAAAGTTTACAAATTTTACCATGTGTAATTTTTTTTTTAACCTAACAGGAACTATCAGGCTGTATATTCTTTTCAGTTTGTAGATGTGGAAACTATTAGCCAGATAGATGAAGTGATTTGCTAAAAGGCATAAGCGACTTTATGGGGACAGACCTGGGACATGTATTCTCATCCCTACCCTCATTTTATTAAATATTACTGCCTTGACTCAAATCTTGAGACTTTTTTTATTTCATTGACAAAATGATTTCTTTGTCAAACATAATAAATTAGATAAGAACAAGGAAACAAATCAGAGGAAGCCAAGAAGAAGGAATTAGTACAGATAAAAGCTAGAATCAAGGAAACTATAAACAAAAAAAGAAGAAAAAAATGGAAAGGATAAAGAAATCACAAGAGCTCAGTCTTTGAAAATAGCAAAATCACTTTTGAGCCTGATTTCTAGAGAGAAAAAGTGTGATTAAGATTGAGAGGGAAGACCAACCATAGACACAAGATAAGTTCATCATAAGATAATAAAGTGCAATTCTCTGGTAACTTGCAAAACCTAGATGAAATGAATGATATCCTAATAAAATATAAATTATTAAAACTTGATTAATAGTTAAAAAATTTGAATGTCATTACCATAACAGAAATTAGAAGGTAACTGAAGTATGTAGCAAAAAGCACCCTGACCAAATGGATTTGCAGTTATCTAATTCTTTTTTTTTTTTTTTTTGAGACAGAGTCTCGCTCTGTCGCCCGGGCTGGAGTGCAGTGGCGCAATCTCGGCTCACTGCAAGCTCCGCCTCCCGGGTTCACGCCATTCTCCTGCCTCAGCCTCCGAGTAGCTGGGACTACAGGCGCCCGCCACCGCGCCCGGCTAATTTTTTGTATTTTTTAGTAGAGACGGGGTTTCACCGTGGTCTCGATCTCCTGCCCTCGTGATCCGCCCGCCTCGGCCTCCCAAAGTGCTGGGATTACAAGCGTGAGCCACCGCGCCCGGCCTCTAATTCTTAAAAAAAAAAAAAAAATTGGAAAAAGCAATGCCTTTTTTTTTTTTTTTTGAGACGGAGTCTAGCTCTTTTGCCCAGGCCGGACTGCAGTGGCGCTGTCTTGGCTGACTGCAAGGTCTGCCTACCGGGTTCACACCATTCTCCTGCCTCAGCCTCCCGAGTAGCTGGGACTACAGGTACTTGTCACCGCGCCTGGCTAATTTTTTGTATTTTTAGTAGAGACAGGGTTTCATTGGTTAGCCAAGGTGGTCTCGATCTCCTGACCTCATGATCCACCAGCCTCGGCCTCCCAAAATGCTGGGATTACAGGTGTGAGCCACCACGCCCGGCCAAAGCAATGCCTTTTACACTAATCCTGACCATGGTAAATTTGGAAAGTTATTTCAGTTAACATTATGGATTTAGCATAATTTTAATACCCATCTTTTTTTTATTGGAGACAGGTTTTCACTCTGTTGCCCAGGCTGGAGTGCAGTGATGCCATCATAGCTTACTGCAGCCTCTGCTTCCTGGGCTCAAGTGACCCTTCTGCCTCAGCCTCTCAAGTAGCTGGGACTACAGGTATGCACCTGTCTAATTTTTTATTTTTAGTAGAGATGAGGTCTCCCTATGTTGCCCAGGTTGGTCTTGAACTCCTGAGCCCAAGTGATGATCCTACCTCAGTCTCCCAAAGGACTGGGATTATAGGTATGAGCCACCATGCCTGGCCTAATACCAAATCTTGATAGAGATAGTATAAAAAGGAAAAAAGTCTAAGTTTGCTGAAGTATAGAAATACAAAAATTGAAAAGGAAGTACTAGTATATCTAATTCACCTGTTATTTAATTAAAACAGTAATACCTGTGGCCTAATGAAGTTTATTTCATGAAGATGAGATGTTCCATGTCAGGTAGTTAATCAACGATAGGTTGATAAGCATGATAATAATCAGCTAGCTATTCTTATTTAAATTTCTGTTAAATATAAGGAAACTACTTCAATGTAAAATATTCTCAATCAAGGACAAGCAGTAATTATTTTCCTAAAATGTGAAGTACTATAACTATTTAAGACAAAATTAGGATGTAAATAGGATTTAACTTCTATAAATAGTATTTCTCAATATTTTTTGAAGGTCTGACAAAGGCTAAAGGAAGGTTAGAATATTCTTCTTATAATGATTTACTGAATAGTTAAAAACCCCAATACTTATAAAATTAGTAAGATGATAAGATGTTTAGCTAAAAATTTAAAACTCTATTCAGAATAGAAGAACTCTAGGGACAACAAGGAAGTAAGCCCTTTCCTTTCCAGCATAAGGGTCACAGCTGATACCCCTATAACAAAGAGAAGTTGACAAGAGAAAAGAATAACAAATTTATTTGACATAGTTTTACATGGCACAAGAGCCTTCAGAAAGAAGATGCAAAGATATAGACAGAACTATCCATTTTTTATGCTGAAATTCAATAAAGTATGGAGAGCATGTAGAACTATGATTGGACAAAAAGGATATATGGTCTAATGCTAACTGACTGAGTTGGGGGAACTCAATAAGGCTCTATGCAACATTCCTTTCTGCTGGGTATAAAGGTAGGACCCCTGTGGAATGAGGGTCTTAATTTCTTTATGGCCATTTATTCTATTACGCAAAAAGAAGTGGGGGAACTTAGAGTAATATTTTAGGCTTTGAAGCTGGCTTTTGAGAAAAAAGGTTCTGGTTTCTATGGGGATGGTTAGAGTAATATTTTAGGCTTTAAAGCTGGCTTTGGAGGAAATGGGTTCTGGTTTCTATGACCCACGTTGGAGAAGAGGGATTCTAGTGTGGCTCGCCTCTGAGGAGAATGAGAAACAGCAGGGAAAGAGATGGTCAGAAGGTAACTTTGCTCCTAAGTCTGCTTCTTAGGCCTTCACTTGGGGCTATTGTTTTCTGAGCCCCAACAGTATCTAGAAAGGGAAATGGGAAAAAATATTCTATTCACAAAAGCACCTAAAATTGTATAAAATATTTAGTAATAAATTTAACCAAGCACACACTTCCAAGTGAAAGAAAACTATAATTTTTTTGAAGGGCATACAAGAAGATTTGAACAAAAGGGAATACATATTTCTTTTGAAGTAGAGAGAATTAATATTATAAAAAGAGGATGGAGTGAAGAGGATCATACCTGCAACCCCACCACTTTGTGAGGCCAAAGCAGGATGATCTCTTGAGCCCAGGAGTTAAGAGACCAGTCCTGGCAACATAGTGAGATACCGTTTCTTACAGAAAAATGGTGGTGCTGCGCACCTGTAGTCCCAGGTACTCAGGAAGTTGTGGTGGTACTTAGGAGGCTGAGATTGCAGTGGGCCGTAGTCACGACATTGCACTCCAACCTTGGTGACAGAGCAAGATCCTGTCTCAAGATGGATGGATGGATGGATGCATGCATGGAAGGATAGACAGATCAGAAAGAATACAAATAAAAAGTTAATGCTTCCAAAATTAATATATACGTGTATTCTACATGTAAATTACTTTGTTTTTTAAATTTGGATGATGTGATCCTTAGTTTGTATGGGACAAAAAGTGATGAGATGTTTTTTGAATTAAAAAGTAAGAGGAAACCTGCCTTACTAGATATAAGATTACACTATAAAATCACTGCAATGAATAAATACAATATTGATACAAGAATAGGCAAGTGGATTAATGGAGGAAATAATCCAAAAATTGATTCTGCTAAATAAAGGCATTTAACTGAAGATTAAAATACTTTAATTCATTGAGAAAATGGTGGATTATTAAAAAATGGTGCTGTTACAATGCCTGTCAGACTTGAAGAAAATAAAATAGACCCATTTTAAAATTTGGATTCAAGAATAAATTCTAGATGGTGTGAAAAAATTGTGAAAATTTGAATATACAAGTTCTATGAGAAAATTGGAGAGACTATATACACAATCTAGGAGTGAGAAACTTCTTTTTTTTAATTATACTTTAAGTTTTAGGGTACATGTGCACAACGTGCAGGTTTGTTACATATGTATACATGTGCCATGTTGGTGTGCTGCACCCATTAGCTCATCATTTACATTAGGTATATCTCCTAATGCTATCCCTCCCCCCTCCCCCCACCCCACAACAGGCCCAGTGTATGATATTCCCCTTCCTGTGTCAAGTGTTCTCATTGTTCAATTTCCACCTGTGAGTGAGAACATGCGGTGTTTGGTTTTTCCTCCTTGCGATAGTTTGCTGAGAATGATGGTTTCCAGCTTCATCTATGTCCCCGCAAAGGACATGAACTCATCATTTTTTATGGCTGCATAGTATTCCATGGTGTGTATGTGCCACATTTTCTTAATCCAGTCTATCATTGATGGACATTTGGGTTGGTTCCAAGTCTTTGCTATTGTGAATAGTGCCACAATAAACATACGTGTGCATGGGTCTTTATAGCAGCATGATTTATAATCCTTTGGATGTATACGCAGTAATGGGATGGCTGGGTCAAATGGTATTTCTAGTTGTAGATCCCTGAGGAATCACCACACTGACTTCCACAATGGTTGAACTAGTTTACAGTCCCACCGACAGTGTAAAAGTGTTCCTATTTCTCCACATCCTCTCCAGCACCTGTTGTTTCCTGACTTTTTAATGATCGCCATTCTAACTGGTGTGGGATAGTATCTCATTGTGGTTTTGATTTGCATTCCTCTGATGGCCAGGGATGATGAGCATTTTTTCATGTGTCTTTGGGCTGCATAAATGTCTTCTTTTGAAAAGTGTCTGTTCATATCCTTCGTGCACTTGTTGAAGGGGTTGTTTGTTTTTTTCTTGTAAATTTGTTTGAGTTCATTGTAGATTCTGGATATTAGCCCTTTGTCAGATGAGTAGATAGCAAAAATTTTCTCCCATTCTGTAGGTTGCCTGTTAACTCTGATGGTAGTTTATTTTGCTGTGCAGAAACTCTTTAGTTTAATTAGATCCCATTTGTCAATTTTGGCTTTTGTTACCATTGCTTTTGGTGTTTTAGACATGAAGTCCTTACCCATGCGTATGTCCTGAATGGTATTGCCTAGGTTTTCTTCTAGGGTTTTTATGATTTTAGGTCTAACATGTAAGTCTTTAATCTATCTTGAATTAATTTTTGTATAAGGTGTAAGGAAGGGATCCAGTTTCAGCTTTCTACATATGGCTAGCCAGTTTTCCCAGCACCATTTATTAAATAGGGAATCCTTTCCCCATTGCTTGTTTTTGTCAAGTTTGTCAAAGATCAGATGGTTGTAGATACGTGGCATTATTTCTGAGGGCTCTGTTCTGTTCCGTTGGTCTATATCTCTGTTTTGGTACCAGTATCATGCTGTTTTGGTTACTGTAGCCTTGTAGTATAGTTTGAAGTCAGGTAGCGTGATGCCTTCAGCTTTGTTCTTTTGGCTTAGGGTTGACTTGGCAATGTGGGCTCTTTTTTGGTTCCATATGAACTTGAAAGTAGTTTTTTCCAATTCTGTGAAGAAAGTCATTGGTAGCTTGATGGGGATGGCATTGAGTCTATAAATTACCTTGGACAGTGTAGCCATTTTCACGATATTGATTCTTCCTACCCAGGAACATGGAATGTTTTTTCATATGTTTGTATCCTCTTTTATTTCGTTGAGCAGTGGTTTGTAGTTCTTCTTGAAGAGATCCTTCACATCCCTTGTAAGTTGGATTCCTATATATTTTATTCTCTTAGTAGCAGTTGTGAATGGGAGTTCACTCATGATTTGGCTGTTTGACTATTATTGGTGTATAAGAATGCTTGTGATTTTTGCACATTGATTTTGTATCCTGAGACTTTGCTGAAGTTACTCATCAGCTTCAGGAGATTCTGGGCTGAGACGATGGGGTTTTCTAAATACACAATCATGTCATCTGCAAACAGGGTCAATTTGACTTCCTGTTTTCCTAATTGAATACCATTTATTTCCTTCTCTTGCCTAATTGCCCTGGCCAGAACTTCCAACACTATGTTGAATAGGAGTGGTGAGAGAGGGCATCCCTGTCTTGTGCCAGTTTTCAAAGGGAATGCTTCCAGTTTTTGCCCATTCAGTATGATATTGGCTGTGGGTTTGTCATAAATAGCTCTTATTATTTTGAGATAACGTCCCATCAATACCTAATTTATTGAGAGTTTTTAGCAGGAAGGGCTGTCGAATTTTGTCAAAGACCTTTTGTTCCTCTATTGAGATAATCATGTGGTTTTTGTCATTGGTTCTGTTTATATGCTGGATTACGTTTATTGATTTGTGTATGTTGAACCAGCCTTGCATCCCAGGGATGAAGCACACTTGATCATGGTGGATAAGCTCTTTGATGTGTTGCTGGATTCAGATTGCCAGTATTTTACTGAGGATTTTTGCTTCGATGTTCATCAGGGATATTGGTCTAAAATTCTCTTTTTTTGTTGTGTCTCTGCCAGGCTTTGGTATCAGGATGATGCTGGCCTCACAAAATGAGTTAGGGAGGATTCCCTCTTTTTCTACTGATTGGAAAAGTTTTAGAAGGAATGGTACCAGCTGCTCCTTGTGCCTCTGGTAGAATTCGGCTGTGAATCTGTCTAGTCCTGGAGTTTTTTTGGTTGGTAAGCTATTAATTATTGCCTCAATTTCAGAGCCTGTTACTGGTCTATTCAGAGATTCAGCTTCTTCCTGGTTTAGTCTTGGGAGGATGTATGTGATAAGGAATTTATCCATTTCTTCTAGATTTTCTAGTTTATTTGCGTAGAGGTGTTTGTAGTATTCTCTGATGGTAGTTTGTATTTCTGTGGGATCCGTGGGATATCCCCTTTATCATTTTTTATTGCGTCTATTTGATTATTCTCTCTTTTCTTCTTTATTAGTCTTGCTAACGGTCTATCATTCTTGCTGACCTTTTCAAAAAACCAGCTCCTGGATTCATTGATTTTTTGAAGAGTTTTTTGTGTCTCTATCTCTTTCAGTTCTGCTCTGATCTTACTTATTTCTTGCCTTCTGCTAGCTTTTGAATGTGTTTGCTCTTGCTTCTCTAGTTCTTTTAAGTGTGATGTTAGGGTTTCCATTTTAGATCTTTCCTGCTTTCTCTTGTGGGCATTTAGTGCTATAAATTTCCCTCTACACACTGCTTTGAATGTGTCCCAGAGATTCTGGTATGTTGTGTCTTTGTTCTCGTTGGTTTCAAAGAACATCTTTATTTCTCCCTTCATTTCGTTATGTATCCAGTAGTCATTCAGGAGCAGGTTGTTCAGTTTCCATGTATTTGAGAGGTTTTGAGTGAGTTTCTTAATCCTGAGTTCTAGTTTGATTACACTGTGTTCTGAGAGACAGTTTGTTCTAATTTCTGTTCTTTTACATTTGCTGAGGAGAGCTTTATTTCCAACTATGTGGTCAATTTTGGAATAACTGTGATGTGGTGCTGAGAAGAATGTATATTCTGTTGATTTGGGGTGGAGAGTTCTGTAGATGTCTTTTAGGTCCGCTTGGTGCAGAGCTGCGTTATAGCACTAAATGCCCACAAGAGAAAGCAGGAAAGATCTGCCTGGATATCCTTGTTAACTTTCTGTCTCGTTGATCTGTCTAATGTTGACAGTGGGTTGTTGAAGTCTGCCATTATTATTGTGTGGGCATCTAAGTCTCTTTGTAGGTCTCTGAGGAGTTGCTTTATGAATCTGGGGCTCCTGTATTGGGTGCATATATATTTAGGATAGTTAGCTCTTCTTGTTGAATTGATCCCTTTGCCATTATGTAATGGCCTTCTTTGTCTCTTTTGATCTTTGTTGGTTTAAAGTCTGTTTTATCAGAGACTTGGATTGCAACCCTTGCCTTTTTTTGTTTTCCATTTGCTTGGTAGAACTTCGTCCATCTGTTTATTTTGAGCCTTTGTGTGTCTCTGCACATGAGATGTTTCCTGAATACAGCACACTGATGGGTCTCTACTCTTTATCCAATTTGCCAGTCTGTGTCTTTTTATTGGAGCATTTAGCCCATTTACATTTAAGGTTAATATTGTTATGTGTGAATTAGAGCCCATCATTATGATGTTAGTTGGTTATTTTGCTCATTAGTAGATGCAGTTTCTTCCTAGCCTCGATGGTCTTTACAATTTGGCATGTTTTTACAGTGGCTGGTACTGGTTGTTCCTTTCCATGTTTAGTGCTTCCTTCAGGAGCTCTTTTAGGGCAGGCCTGGTGGTGACAGCATCTCTCAGCATTTGCTTGTCTGTTACGTATTTTATTTCTCCTTCACTTATGAAGCTCAGTTTGGCTGGATATGAAATTGTGGGGTGAAAATTCTTTAAGAATATTGAATATTGGCCCCCACTCTCTTCTGGCTTGTAGAGTTTCTGCCGAGAAATCAGCTGTTAGTCTGATGGGCTTCCCTTTGTGGGTAACTAGACCTTTCTCTCTGGCTGCCGTGAACATTTTTTCCTTCATTTCAACTTTGGTGAATCTGACAGTTATGTGTCTTGGAGTTGCTGTTCTCGTGGAGTATCTTTATGGCATTCTCCGTGTTTCCTGAATTTGAATGTTGGCCTTCCTTGCTGGATTGGGGAAGTTCTCCTGGATAATATCTTGTAGAGTGTTTTCCATCTTGGTTCCATTCTCCCCATCACTTTCAGGTACACCAATCAGATGTAGATTTGGTCTTTTCTCATAGTCCCATATTTCTTGGAAGGTTTGTTCGTTTCTTTTTATTCTTTTTTCTCTAAATTTGTCTTCTCGCTTCATTTCATTCATTTGATCTTCCATCACTGATGCCCTCTCTTCCAGTTGATTGAATTGGCTACTGAAGCTTGTGCATTTGTCACGTAGTTCTCATGCCATGGTTTTCAGCTCCCTCAGTTTCTTTAAGGACTTCTCTGCATTGGTTATTCTAGTTAGCCATTTGTCTAATATTTTTTCAAAGTTTTTAACTTCTTTGCCATGGGTTTGTACTTCCTCCTTTAGCTCAGAGAAGTTTGATCGTCTGACGCCTTCTTCTCTTAACTCGTCAAAGTCATTCTCCGTATTCCATTGGTGGTGAGGAGCTGCGTTTCTTTGGAGGAGGATAGGTGCTCTGATTTTTAGAATTTTCCGTTTTTGTGGTCTGTTTTTTCCCCATCTTTGTGGTTTTATCTACCTTTGGTCTTTGATGATGGTGACGTACAGATGGGGTTTTGGTGTGGATGTCCTTTCTTTTTGTTAGTTTTCCTTCTAACAGTCAGGACCGTCAGCTGCAGGTCTTTTGGAGTTTGCTAGAGGTCCACTTCAGACCCTGTTTGCCTGGGCATCAGCAGCGGAGGCTGTAGAACAGCGAATATTGGTGAACAGCAAATGTTGCTGCCTGATCGTTCCTCTGGAAGTATTGTCTCAGAGGGGTACCCGGCCGTGTGAGGTGTTAGTCTGCCCCTACTGGTGGGTGCCTTCCAGTTGGGCTACTAGGGGTTCAGGGACTCACTTGAGGAGGCAGTCTGTCTGTTCTCAGATCTCAAGCTGCGTGCTGGGAGAACCACTACTGTCTTCTAAGCTGTCAGACAGGGATATTTAAGTCTGCAGAGGTTTCTGCTGCCTTTTGTTTGGCTATGCCCTGCCCCCAGAGGTGGAGTCTACAGAGGCAGGCAGGCCTCCTTTAGCTGTGGTTGGCTGCACCCAGTTCGAGCTTCCTGGACGCTTTGTTTACCTGCTGAAGCCTCAGCAATGGCGGGCGCCCCTCCCTGCCTCGCAGTTTGATCTCAGACTTCTGTGCTAGCAATGAGCGAGGCTCTGTGGGCGTAGGACCCTCTGAGCCAGGCCCAGAATATAATCTCCTGGTGTGCTGTTTGCTAAGACCGTCGGAAAAGTGCAGTATTAGGGTGGGAGTGACCTGATTTTCCATGTGCTGTCTGTCACCCCTTTCCTTGGCTAGGAAAGGGTGTTCCCTGACCCCTTGCACTTCCAGGGTGACGCGATGCCTCGCCCTGCTTCGGCTCATGCTCGGTGTGCTGCACCCACTGTCCTGCACCCACTGTCCGACAATCCCCAGTGAGATGAACCCAGTACCTCAGTTGGAAGTGCAGAAATCATCTGTCTTCTGCTTTGCTCACACTGGGTGCTGTAGACTGGAACTGTTCTTATTCAGCCATCTTGGAACCACCCTCTGAGAAACTTCTTAAGACTAGAAATCATAAATCTATAAAATAAATAAGATTATGTAATTTTAGTAAACCCATGACAAGAATAGTTTGGTAATTTCTAACAGCAAATTTGAAAAATAAATGTTAGTAATATAGAAGATAGGAAAAAGATTGATATCTACTATATAGGATAATTTCTTACAAAACTAGAGAGAAGACAACAAAACATACAGAAGGGTGATTCATAGAAGATTAAACTGTGAAAAGATGCTCCAATTCAGTAGTAATAATGAGGGCAATCAAAATAATAATGGTATAATACTGAAAAACATAATTTTGCTAGTGAGGATATGCAGAAAAGGGTACTTTCATCTATTTTGGGTGGACATCTTTTAATATAAAACACATAATCTGCCCAGAATCTATTGCATCTGAGTAAAAGAATATCTAAGAAAACATGTTTTTACATTTCCTACAAACTTTATATATACATCGCTTGTGTGTATATAATCATGGAAAACTTGAAAAAGACAGGATTAACAATGGAGGGAGGTTCAGGGAAAGATAAAATAATGATTAAGAAAAACCCAGAGATTTTATGACTACATCTCTGCATATTTATGCAAAATAGAAAATTCAGAGTTATACTATATGTATAATTTATTAATATCCACGTATGTAGTAATAAAATAAAGTATGCATGAGAAAGAAAAACACAAATTTGTTTTTGTGAGTATTTCTGGGAATAATGGATCGATGGATAGTTGATTGAAAGGATGGATAGATAGATTACATATATTCTTAAAAATATTTATGTAATTGCAACCTGTAGTAGGGCACAGAATGAAACATTTTGTCATTTTAAAGTAAACACGTTTTGAAGAAACAGTAATTTTTTTCTTTTATTTATTTTGCTGTTATTCTAAAAGAGGAGTTAAGTTTCTCTTAAAAAATCCCATGTCCTTTACTCTGTCAAAACTAAGTCAGAAATAGAAACTAACATTTTAACAGAAAACCGAGCAATTCATGGGAAGGCTGAGTTTTAGGCTAACCCATTTTAGCTCTTTCAGAAAAGATGACATGTCAGATCACCTGTTGTTTGAAGACTGAAACTTTTTGCTGTTGCCTCTGAAGACTGTATAAGAGGAAACACATTTAACTTGGAGCAGTGAGGTGTTGGTTGACTTTTTAACGTAGTGGAAGATGGATATTGGAAGACAATTTTAAAAATCAAAGTTTTTTATCTTCTGAATTTAGGAATAATACTATGTATACTAAGTTTAGAGAATATAGATATGTATAAAGAAAATAAAAATCATTCCATCATTTCACTATAATTTTAAGTTGTTTCCAAAAATATAATGAACTCTTATTTTCAACATTTTATAAAAGAAGATATGCATACTGGGGTAAATTTATAATATAGAAATATAAACTCACCCATAATTTTACCACTTTAGGTAATCAGGGTTAGTGATTTTGCGTTTTTCACTCCCATCTTTCTAATCGTCAGTATTTGATTATGTATACTCTTTCCTGTTAGAATTTTTTTTTGGACACTTTCACTTTTTGTACTCCTAAAATGTTAGAATATCATGGCAAAGTTTAAAATCCATTTTGGTTAATTGTATTAAATGCATAACTGCATTTGACATCTTTATTCTGTATCCCAATCCAGAAGCCTGACATATCTTTCCACTTATTCTGGTATTTTGTATTTCTTG
This sequence comes from Symphalangus syndactylus, assembly GCF_028878055.3. NCBI lineage: Eukaryota > Metazoa > Chordata > Mammalia > Primates > Hylobatidae > Symphalangus > Symphalangus syndactylus. The sequence continues at coordinate 28,106,868 of NC_072428.2, read as the reverse complement.
GTGAATTTTTTTCTTAATTAAAATTTAAAAAATGCAGGAAAGTATTAAGAAAAAAATTAAAATAATTCATAGAACTAACAGCAACGTAAACAGGTTGGAATATTTCCTTCTAATTACTTTGGTTATCTATGCATATATGTTCATATATGACACATGGATATATATTTTGCTAAATGGATTCTACTTATATATTATCAGCACATTCCTCTTTCATTAGATTGTTTTAAAACACACAATTGTATTGGTTGTAGGGTATTTTTATCATATAATTATAACTTATTAGAACCCTAATTCTTATATACTGTTACCTATATTCATATTGTTGATGATTTAATAAATAGTGAATATCTGATGTGTTTTGCATAAACAAATCTGAGTGTGTTTTCTGTAAAAGGGTAATTATATCAGGATACACTGGTGTTATCTTGTTTTGTATTTTTAATTTTTGTGTTTTATTGAACTTTTATAATTTCTTATGTCCATCGTATGTATTTGATTTTACCTCTTCACTAGTGATTTAGTGACATGCCTTTTATTTTTTTAATTTATTCATCACTGACTTTAGTATTTTTTAAGATAAAAAGTATTTAAACACTTTTTTAAGTATGCTTTTAAAATAATATTTATTGATTTACCACCGTCATGTAAGGTGATAAAGTAATACTCCTTTATTTGTATTTTTTCTTCTGCTACTCCTTGGCTCTTTAAATACTATCTTGGGATTTAGATATTAATGTCTACTCTTACGATAACTGTTAGTTAGCATTTACAGTTTTGGCAGTATTATCCAAAATAATTCTTTATAGTTAGGCCATTTTAATTTATTTCAGTGAGCCTACTAGCCTTTTTATAATACTTTCAATTCCATTTTGCATTCTTTATGTGGGTTCATGTCTCAGTCAATTGATTACATCTTTAAGTAGTTTTTCTATAAATATGCGGAAAGGATACATCTGAGCTTTTGTTTACCTGAGAAAACAGTGTTTCTCATGACTTGATAGAGTATATAGATATCACTCATTTTCTTCTGGTTGTAGTATTGTGGAGAAGTCTGAGGTCAACCCAGTTTTTTTTTTTTTTTTTTTTTTTTTTTCTGTTTCTTGGAAATCTGTTTCTCACTTGTTCTTTTCACCCCCAGGCTGGATGCTTATTAGATATAATTCTTTGAAAATTTTTGATATTTGTAAATTGTACTAAGAAATATTACTGATTGGTCACTTTTAGTTAATTTTCTGTCTACTCCATGCACAATTTTTGTCCCGTGGATCAGGTCTTTCATCTACAAAGATGACTTTTTGTTTGAGTAACCTCTCTACTCTTATTTCTATTTTCTACCCTTATGAGCCCTCATTATTTGTTGGTTAGATGTATATTATCTGTCCTGCATGTCTTTGATTTAATCTCTTAGTGTTTTCAGCTATTTACTGCAGTATTCTGCAAAATCTCTTTGAGATTATTCTCTGGGTTAAGGATTTTGTTTTCTATAGTGTTGTTTATGGTTTTTACTGTCAATATTGTCCAAGTTTTAATTCAGCTAATTAGAAGTTATCTTTTCTTATATAATCTTTTCTTATTTAATTTGTTGACTTTCTCCTTTCTGCCAAATCCTTTTTATTTCTTCTTCTCTTGTCATTTTATTTATATGTTTTATTTGTGAACAGAGTATATACATCAAGGAATAGGTTCCTCCTGGTGCTCTCTTGTGTCTCTGAGGCAATGGGTGTGAGTGAAACATTCTTAACCTTTTTCCTAACTCACTGCATTGCCTTGAATCAGGGTTCAGATTTACATTTGGTAAGAAGAGGTAGGTTTTCTGTATTCTGCCATATCCTTGGGGACTATTTTTAGTGATTCATACAATTTGAACTTCCATTGTTTTGTTTGTTTTCAGAAAAGATTAAACAAACAAATTATATTATTGTGGAGCAAAAAGAGGGAAGCCAGCTAACATAGTAATATAATTAGAGAGTTACAAAAATATTTTTTCATATGATATAATATCTTCTGAACTACCTACATGATCTTAGTTGTGTAGTCTTATTTTCTAGCACTTGAAGTTGATCATTTTCCTTCTCTTTATTTTAAGCCACCATTTTTAATTTTTGGTCAAATTTACACAGGAAGCCAGAGCAATGGCAAGTCTCGAACTCATAGCATCAGGTTTGCTGCTTGTATTCTTTCTACACCACTACAATATTATTCAAGAAGCAATTTAGTCACATTGTTGAACAGAGTCAAGACTGAAACCCAGGCATTTTGACCCTAAGGCCAGTGTAAAATTATAAAAGAATACATGATCTTAAACAGCCCTATCTACCTAAAATTTAGACTTTTAGGATTAGATATGAGACACAGTTGTTATTAATCTTACTAACCTTGGGAGGTCAGTTCTGTCATACACTGTCAAAGTGAAAGAATTGTCACAAATATAAACAAGCATGAAAAAAGACAACTTGGAAAAATTAACTAGACCATTTTGAACTATTGATGATGATCTGTTATCTGTTCATTATTTTTGGTAACACAAACATTACTAAAACAGGATATTGTATTTTGCCCCATTTAATGTTATTAAATATAACTTTCGCTCAGGAGATGTTAGCCTTGTAAGCTGAAGCTGTTTGTTTGAGGAGGTAAAACTTGACTCTAGTCTACCAAACATAGTCCCGAGGCTTGAGGAATATATGTTTATTCTATAAACATGTATTATACTATCTACTTTTCAGGCAATCTGCTAGTTCTGACGGTTCCAGAGGGATTAAGACCTATAGTCTGTGCCTTCATAGAGTTTACAATGTAAGCAGAAATTAGACAGAAAACAGATAATTTTACAACTAATTATTTAATTAAAATTGTGATCATGGCTATGAATGAGTAGCGTATGATCTAAGGAATATGATATCAGGATCTAATCTAGTTTAGAACATCTAGGAAGACTTCCAGAGCATTTGAATTCAATTTAGAACCTGAAAGATCAATGATTGTTAGCTGGGTGAAGGAGGGAGGGCTGGTCTGGCAAGAGAGAGAATTGAAGTGTTGAAAGCAGAATATTCAAAGATCTTTGGCAGAAATGAGAATGGCGTATTGAAAGAACTGTAATGTGAATGGATGATAGAAAGGGAGAGGAATGGCCAGAGGGATAAGTTAGGGCTAGGCTATACAGGAACTTGTTAGGGATTTTGGACTTCATCTTAAGAACAAAGGGAAAGCACCAAAGTTTTTGAAACAGGGAACTGACATGATCATATTTGCACTTTTAAAAGAATAGTCTTCTTGTTTGTGTGAAGAATGGGTAGGAGGAGGGCAAAATTGGAAAGGATTCAGTGAGATCAATTAGAAGGCTAGGAATTGCTGCTGTATCTGAAAGCTGAGGATAGTTGGGCCTAGATTTTTGTTTCCTGATCATTCTATTAGAAATTCTACTTTGCTTTAATGATCTCTGGCTTCCCGTTTTAATGGTATTCTAAATAATTAAAACAATTTATTCCAAGATAAAAGTATGTTTTGTGTTTATAAGTGAAACTGAAGTTAATATTGTGACATTAAATTTTGTAAGACCCTCAAGAATTCCCATTCTTCTGACTTAGCCAGTATAAGGAAGGAGACAAGGAGTAAGTTCAGTCTTACCGTGTTCTCAAGTCCAGCAGTATATTTTTATTCTCACAGAAGACTTTCGGTAATTACCTTTTCCTCAGAATCTCCTCCCTTGTGTGTAATCAGTAAGGCTTTTTCATATCTACCTCAAGGCTTATCTGCTCTAGTATCTGACTGCTCTTTTCCTTCTTTTCCATATAACTCTGGAACCAGACTGCTGAGCTTTTTTTTAACTTCAGCTCTGCTATTTACTCACTGTAAGACTTTGAATAGGTTATTTAACCACTCTGCTACTCAGTTTTCTCATCTTTAAAAATGGAAATAATAATAGTACATACTTCCTAGAAATGATAGGATTAGGCTTAGAACACTGTCTAGCATATCTTTTTAATGAGTCATGAAATCATTTTGTTGGGTCCTGATCAGACTTTAATGGAATGGAATAAGAATATCATAGTACATCATATGAAGTTAAATTAAGTATTGTTTCTAATGAAAGTATTTTATGTATACATATATACATGTACATACGTATGTATTGTAAGTTTCTGTGTGTATGTGACTGCAGTTAAACCTTATTGTTGACTATGTGTCTTGATCAAAATTTTTTGAAAACCACCATGCTGTTTGACTACATTCCACATATATTGTTCATGTTGTATATTAAATGTTCATTGAAGACAAAAACTATGTCTAACACGTCATATCCCTGCTTGGATATGTTATTTTTTAATTTTTAATTTTTTGCCAAAAACTTTGCAGACTTACAAGGTATCTGAAACTTCTTTATTTCTAGCTGGTTTCTCCCTCTTTGAACTCATCTGGATCTGGCTTATTTCAAATGTCCATCCCCACAGGTGAGAAAGTAGTTTAGATTTTAGAGTCAAACAGTCTTGATTTAGAGTCTTAGTTCTGCCTCTTTCTAGCTATGAGATTTTTAGATCAATGACTTAATCTAAGTCTGTATTTTTATACCTTTAAAATGAGGTACTATTAATACCTACCTCATGGGATGTTATGAATATTAAATAAGTTTATGCAATTTGTTTATCATAAAATTGTTTAATAAATGTTATTTATAGTTGCTTTGTTAGAATTATGTAAGATAATGTATAGTTATATTAATTATTATTGTCATTATGCCAAGATTTTGGAAAGTTTCATTGGCATACACCAAGATGATGATTGGCAATTATTTCCTGTCTTTACCTGCTTGGTTCCTTAATATGCACAGATAGAACTGTTTTAAGATTTGAGGCCTGGGACACTGCATTCAACTTCCCTCACCTTGCAAAGTGCTCTGGCATCTGCCTTTTGCTATAGACTTTCTTCCCTTGTCAGTGTAAATACTGAAGGCTATACATGTGCAATGGTCTGAATATTGGTGTCTCCCCCAAATTCCTGTGTTGAAACCTAATAGTATTAAGAAGTGAGGCCTTTGGGGAAGTGATTAAGTTATGAGTGTTCTACCCTCACGAATGGAATTAATGCTCTTATAAAAGATTGCAGGGAGCTGCTTTGTCCTTCTGCCATGTGAGGACACAGCAAAAGGCTCGCTTTTAAGCAGAGAACATGCCTTCACCAGACACTGAATCTGCTGGCATTTTGATCTTGGACTTCCCAGCCTCTAGAACTATGAGAAATAAATTTCTGTTTCAATAAATTAACCAGTCTAAGATGTTTTGTTATAGCACCCTAAATGGACTGAGACAGCCTGTCACAATTACAGACACTGCTGCACTGAGCTGTATTATTGTCTTCTTTTAACCCCAGACTTACTTTTTATTGATTGTGATTTTTCCATCACTTCTTGACTTCAGATAAAAATAACTAATATCATACAAATGTCATCAACCAATCAGAAGTTCTTTCTTATCTGTCTTCTATTCTTTGACCCTCTCCTTCTATATTCATATGCTGCTGGCTTTCTGGAAGCTACTTTTTTCTCAGTAAAGAAGGTACAAGGTTTAATTTTTAGCCATTTCTTGTTCTGAAGCCAGAAAATTCTGCAAGGCTAAATCTTGAGTCCCCTTCATTACCTGTATATGTACATTCATTGTTGATTATTTAGCTTATTACTGACATGAGGAGACAGAATCTGTGTTTATTTTAAATAAACTCTTTTTTTCTCTTTTGACAAATACAAATTTAAGTATAGACCTATGTATTATAATTAACACCCCTGCATCCATTCCTAAGTACTATTGTATATTTATTCTTAGAATATTTGGCTTAAAAGTTTCAAAACCGATTCATGAAAGTCAACGTGTATATTTGAAATGCAAATGATATTTATATTATGATAACTATGAGAAAATGAATTACCTCTTCACAAACTTGAGATAATCCATTTTTATTGCCTACGTCATTTGAACATATCCATATGGTACAGGATAAGAATAGCAGCTTGTTCAGTACAAGAATGACTATACCTAGAAAGACTTCATTTTATCTTGGGTAAATAATACATATTTAGAGACATATTTTATTACATATGAGAAAATTTTAGTAGAACCCTTCATGTTTGGGCTTCTGAGTTATTAAAAGAGTGAAAACAATAGTTGTATTTTCTCTAAATCATCAACTAATTAAGTCAAATGAGTTTGGTATAATTACATGTATAATCCTCCTGTTCTCGACACCCCCCATTTTTGCCTGATATTTAAAGTAAAACTGAGACAAACAGCTGCTGGATTGGATTATCTACTTTAGTATTTTATTCCTTTTTTCCTGAGAGAATACAATCTAAATTTAATGCACAATTCAATGTACATTTTAGTGCCTGCTGTGTATGGGGAAATAGACTTGGCATGGGGAATGCTCAGAAGCTCAAGATAAGGCCTCTGTACCACAAGATAAAGCTCATTATCTAATAGATAGACAAGTAAACCTCTATGAGATCAGGTAAGTAGATCTCCTGGCAGGGAAAATACCAAGCATATTCTAAATTCAAACTTAAATTATTTGAGGAATATATATTCTTATTTTCTCTGTTAGCATTGTTACTCATTTAATTCAATTCCAGACACTGTTTTGGGGCAGATATTAAATCATATTCTGGTATTACAGCTGGATAAAAAGGTCAACATAATGCCTTCTTTATCAGGAAAGACAGATAATTAACAAGTATTTATTTAAGATAAGTGTCAGGACCCAAAAACATTAAATACCAAGGCAGTATGCTTTAAATAGCATGGAATAACTATGTTATTTAAATAAAATACCATTACAACCAATAATTACAAGAAGGAAGAGTACTCATTAGATAGGACACATTATGGACATTTCATAGGACAAATAAAATAATAAGATATCGCTGATTAGGATATCATTGATCAAGTTAAGTTAGCTATTTAAGGAATACTTCTGTAAAACAGGCTTTTTTTCCTATGGTAAAATTCTTACAGTTTTCAATGGTGCACCATTACTTTCATAATAAAGTTAAACTTTTCTGCTTACCACAGGAGGCCATTGAGGATATGGCCTTTCTTTTCTCTAGATTCATCTCTTATAACTTTACAACAGTCTTCTCATACCCTCCTTGAAATCTAAACTACTTTCACATTAACTCACAATGTTGTGTCATACCTCTCTTCATGTCTATGTGCTGTTTATTACTTATGTTTCAAGACTTAGCACTATTTTCTCTGCAAAATCATCCAGATACTTCCAATTTGATTTAAATTTTTCTCTTCTGTTCCTCAGCACACCTTGTGCTACCTTTATCCAAACTTTTCATCATTCTCTTGGTTTACTTCTATATGTTATATGCTCTTGAAGTATTGCTATATCTTAACAGACTTTGTACTTTTCAAAAATTTGTATAGTCCCTGGCACATAGTACATACTCAATATCATATGGATGGATGGCTAGATGAATAAATGGATGGATGATGATTTTTTCATTTTCTATATCAAATGTGTAAAATAGAAATTAGATATAATGGGCTGAGTTTATCTTAATTTGCATTTTACAATGTAAATAGAACCTTTCAAAATATCCAGACTACTCTTTAAAATATGTTATAAGTCTAGATCTAAGTTCTACAGAGAATTGTGGAGTAAACTGCAGATTCACTTCCTCAGTAAATATTTGTGTAGAAATGTTAAGTGATAAACCCTGGTTAGATATACCATATCCTATCTTCCAGTGGGCTCAAAATCCTTACTACTAGCTTTTACTGTGGAGAAACTAGTTTTCTCTACTATTTCCACTTGCAGTCCTGTGCCAAGGGAATCTCTATGGGAATTATATATATTATCACTAGAAAAAGATGTTTAGATACTCTATATTATAAATACATTTTATTTTTGAATAATACTAATCTATGTTCACTGAATCTAAAAAATTCATGTTTGGCATGCAAACTCCTATACATAAAAATTTTTTCTTTGAAAGAAAAAGTATAGTATATAATAGTTATTATACAATAAAGATATTAGGATTCATGGAATAATTTAAAAAGTACTTTTTATATGAACACTTTTATTTATTTTGTGTCTTCTAGCATTTTTCATATCAGCAAGTATATTAAAAGGAACATATTGTGTGCAATGTGTAGGCCCAGTGTAGGATTCTCTATACTAAAATTTTGCAATGATATTGGTTAATTGCTAGATTTCAGGCACCTTTCTAACCTCCTTTTTAGTGAGTGTGAAAGGGTTTATTTGTAAGAGATATTGCTACTGACAGAATTTTATCTTTTTCTCCTGGAGTCTCAACAGCTACTCCCATGTTATAGGCATCCCCAGAAAGCTCGTCAAAGGATTTCCACCTACACTCTGAATATCTAACAGGGCTTGACCCATTTTTTTTTCTTTTATTAATATAGCAGCATACACATCATGAAGAAAAATAGAATAAGAGCTAGTCTAAGCTTGGAATTTCAAAAAGTTATCTACCTGTATGCAAGGAATTGAAGTGGACAACAAAATTAGCCTTTATTTTTTTTTAATTATGCCCTTAACAATCTTATCGCATTAAGGAATCACATCTAATTTCATGAATATAGTTTTATTTTGAGTGGCTTAAAATGTACATTTGTATTCTTAAATGCAGTGAATATAAATGCCAAATACGGAGTGCACTATAAATCAAGAATTCTCCTTTGTACTCAATTTTTAGGACATAATATACTGCTTAATAACATAGATAATAATTAAAAGAAGACTAAAGCTTTGTATAGTAATGCTAGTAGAATCCTTTGGAATTAATCAGGATACTTATAAGACAGAATATGAAAATATATGTTTAAAGTAATTTTGCTTGTATAAATGATTACATTTCTTTGTTTATGTAAACCATTAGCTTTTTTTGTTTTCCTTGTGTGACATCCAAATACTCATATATGGACTGTGGCTAATTTTTTTTTTTAACTTAAAGGATAAAAGTCTCCCTGGAATACAACACTACATTCAGTTTTCCCTCTTAACTCTCTATTGTTGGGCAAGTTATTCCAAGCCTCAGTCACCTCATCTACCTTATGGTGAGTGAGATATAAGTGATAAAATAATAATTATTTAAATAAATGCTAATTATTATTACCATAACAGTTGTTTCTCCTGCTTTTATTAATTTGGAGTCAGTCACTCAGCTAACATCCAAGTATAAATACATGAGTGGTGAGGAATACTTCTCCTTTGTAGTTATGCCGTCAGTTGTCTATATTCACTGTTTTGAATTCCTCTCCCTCCATTCTTTCTTAGACTCCCCCAGATAAGGCTTTCAACTGCCCCACCCCACAACTCTACCAAAACCCCTCTTGTCAGAGACTCCAGTGTGATATCCACAATGCCAAACTCAGTGGTTAGTTCTCATTTCTCTACTTAGATAAACACATAAGCCATCAGCGTCATGTGCCATAGTTGACTACTTCCTTATTCCTTCAAATGATTTTATTTGGATTTTTTTTTTCCCTGTCTGTACTGTTTCTTCTCAAACTCTTCACGTGTGCCTTCTTTTGCCCTAATATTTCTTCTTCTTCAGGGCTTATTCTACAGGCCTCTTTTCTTTTTTATTTTCCTTAATTTTATTTTATTATTATTATACTTTAGGTTTTAGGGTACATGTGCACAATGTGCAGGCTTGTTACATATGTATACATGTGCCATGCTGGTGTGCTGCACCCACTAACTCATCATTTAGCATTAGGTGTATCTCCTAATGCTATCCCTCCCTCCTCCCCGCAACCCACAACAGTCCCCAGCGTGTGATGTTCCCCTTCCTGTGTCCATGTATTCTCTTTGTTCAGTTCCCACCTATGAGTGAACACATGCGGTATTTGCTTTTTTGTCCTTGCGATAGTTTACTGAGAATCATGATTTCCAGTTTCATCCATGTCCCTACAAAGGACATGAACTCATCATTTTTTATGGCTGAATAGTGTTCCATGGTGTATACGTGCCACATTTTCTTAATCCAGTCTATCATTGTTGGACATTTGGGTTGGTTCCAAGTCTTTGCTATTGTGAATAGTGCCGCAATAAACATACGTGTGCATGTGTCTTTATAGCAGCATGATTTATAGTCCTTTGGGTATATACCCAGTAATGGGATGGCTGAGTCAAATGGTATTTCTAGTTCTAGATCCCTGAGAAATCGCCACACTGACTTCCACAATGGTTGAACTAGTTTACAGTCCCACCAACAGTGTCAAAGTGTTCCTATTTCTCCACATCCTCTCCAGCACCTGTTGTTTCCTGACTTTTTAATGATGGCCATTCTAACTGGTGTGAGATGGTATCTCATTCTGGTTTTGATTTGCATTTCTCTGATGGCCAGTGATGATGAGCATTTTTTCATGTGTTTTTTGGCTGCATAAATGTCTTCTTTTGAGAAGTGTCTGTTCATATCCTTCACCCACTTTTTGATGGGGTTGTTTGTTTTTTTCTTGTAAATTTGTTTGAGTTCATTGTAGATTCTGGATATTAGCCCTTGTCAGATGAGTAGGTTGTGAAAATTTTCTCCCATTCTGTAGGTTGCCTGTTCACCCTGATGGTAGTTTCTTTTGCTGTGCAGAAGCTCTTTAGTTTAATGAGATCCCATTTGTCAATTTTGGCTTTTGTTGCCATTGCTTTTGGTGTTTTAGACATGAAATCCTTGCCCATGCCTATGTCCTGAATGGTATTGCCTAGGTTTTCTTCTAGGATTTTTATGGTTTTGGGTCTAACATGTAAGTCTTTAATCCATCTTGAATTAATTTTTGTATAAGGTGTAAGGAAGGGATCCAGTTGCAGCTTTCTACATTTGGCTAGCCAGTTTTCCCAGCACCATTTATTAAATAGGGAATCCTTTTCCCATTTATTTTTGTCAGGTTTGTCAAAGATCAGATAGTTGTAGATATGCGGCATTATTTCTGAGGGCTCTGTTCTGTTCCATTGATCTAGATCTCTATTTTGGTACCAATACCATGCTGTTTTGGTTACTGTAGCCTTGTAGTATAGTTTGAAGTCAGGTAGTATGATGCCTACAGCTTTGTTCTTTTGGCTTAGGATTGACTTGGCGATGCGGGCTCTTTTTTGGTTCCATATGAACTTTAAAGTGGTTTTTTCCAATTCTGTGAAGAAAGTCATTGGTAGCTTGATGGGGATGGCATTGAATCTATAAATTACCTTGAGCAGTATGGCCACTTTCACAATATTGATTCTTCCAACCCATGAGCGTGGAATGTTCTTCCATTTGTTTGTATCCTCTTTTATTTCATTGAGCAGTGGTTTGTAATTGTCCTTGAAGAGGTCCTTCACGTCCCTTGTAAGTTGGATTCCTAGGTATTTTATTCTCTTTGCAGCAATTGTGAATGGGAGTTCACTCATGATTTGGCTCTCTGTTTGTCTGTAATTGGTGTACAAGAATGCTTGTGATTTTTGTACATTGATTTTGTATCCTGAGACTTTGCTGAAGTTGCTTATCAGCTTAAGGAGATCTTGGGCTGAGACAATGGGGTTTTCTAGATATACAATCATGTCATCTGCAAACAGGGACAATTTGACTTCCTCTTTTCCTAATTGAATACCCTTTATTTCCTTCTCCTGCCTGATTGACCTGGCCAGAACTTCCAACACTATGTTGAATAGGAGTGGTGAGAGGGCATCCCTGTCTTGTGCCAGTTTTCAAAGGGAATGCTTCCAGTTTTTGCCCATTCAGTATGATATTGGCTGTGGGTTTGTCATAGATAGCTCTTATTATTTTGAGATACGTCCCATCAATACCTAATTTATTGAGAGTTTTTAGCATGAAGCTTTGTTGAATTTTGTCAAAAGCCGTTTCTGCATCTATTGAGATAATCATGTGGTTTTTGTCTTTGGTTCTGTTTATATGCTGGATTACATTTATTGATTTGCGTATGTTGAACCAGCCTTGCATCCCAGGGATGAAGCCCACTTGATCATGGTGTATAAGCTTTTTGATGTGCTGCTGGATTTGGTTTGCCAGTATTTTACTGAGGATTTTTGCAGCAATGTTCATCAAGGATATTGGTCTAAAATTCTGTTTTTTAGTTGTGTCTCTGCCAGCCTTTGGTATCAGGATGATGCTGGCCTCATAAAATGTGTTAGGGAGGATTCCCTCTTTTTCTATTGATTGGAATAGTTTCAGAAGGAATGGTACCAGTTCCTCCTTGTACCTCTGGTTGAATTCGGTTGTGAATCTGTCTGGTCCTGGACATTTTTAGGTTGGTAAGATATTGATTATTGCCACAGTTTCAGAACCTGTTATTGGTCTATTCAGAGATTCAACTTCTTCCTGGTTTAGTCTTGGGAGGGTGTATGTGTCAAGGAATTTATCCATTTCTTCTAGATTTTCTAGTTTATTTGCGTAGAGGTGTTTTAGTATTCTCTGATGGTAGTGTGCATTTCTGTGGGGTCGGTGGTGATATCCCCTTTATCATTTTCTATTGTGTCTATTTGATTCTTCTCTCTTTTCTTCTTTATTAGTCTTGCTAACGGTCTATCAATTTTGTTGATGTTTTCAAAAAACCAGCTCCTGGATTCATTAATTTTTTGAAGGGTTTTTTGTGTCTCTATTTCCTTCAGTTCTGCTCTGATTTTAGTTATTTCTTGCCTTCTGCTAGCTTTTGAATGTGTTTGCTCTTGCTTTTCTAGTTCTTTTAATTGTGATGTTAGGGTGTCAATTTTGGATCTTTCCTGCTTTCTCTTGTGGGCATTTAGTGCTATAAATTTCCCTCTACACACTGCTTTGAATGTGTCCCAGAGATTCTGGTATGTTGTGTCTTTGTTCTCGTTGGTTTCAAAGAACACCTTTATTTCTCCCTTCATTTCGTTATGTATCCAGTAGTCATTTAGGAGCAGGTTGTTCAGTTTCCATGTAGTTGAGCGGTTTTGAGTGAGTTTCTTAATCCTGAGTTCTAGTTTGATTGCACTGTGGTCTGAGAGACAGTTTGTTCTAATTTCTGTTCTTTTACATTTGCTGAGGAGAGCTTTACTTCCAACTCTGTGGTCAATTTTGGAATAGGTTTGGTGTGGTGCTGAAAAGAATGTATATTCTGTTGATTTTGGGGGGAGAGTTCTGTATATGTCTATTAGGTCTGCTTGTTGCAGAGCTGAGTTCAATTCCTGGGTATCCTTGTTAACTTTCTGTCTCACTGATCTGTCTAATGTTGAGAGTGGGGTGTTAAAGTCTGCCATTATTGTTGTGTGGGAATCTAAGTCTCTTTGTAGGTCTCTGAGGAGTTACTTTATGAATCTGGGTGCTCCTGTATTGGGTGCATATATGTTTAGGATAGTTAGCTCTTCTTGTTGAATTGATCCCTTTACCATTATGTAATGGCCTTCTTTGTCTCTTTTGATCTTTGTTGGTTTAAACTCTGTTTTATCGTAGACTAGGATTGCAACCCCTGCCTTTTTTTGTTTTCCATTTGCTTGGTAAATCTTCCTCCATCCCTTTATTTTGAGCCCATGTGTGTCTCTGCACGTGAGATGGGTTTCCTGAATACAGCACACTGATGGGTCTTGACTTTTTATCCAATTTGCCAGTTTGTGTCTTTTAATTGGAGCATTTAGCCCATTTACATTTTAAGTTAATATTGTTATGTTTGAATTTGATCCTGTCGTTATGATGTTAGCTGGTTATTTTGCTCGTTAGTAGATGCAGTTTCTTCCTAGCCTTGATGGTCTTTACAATTTGGCATGTTTTTACAGTGGCTGGTACTGGTTGTTCCTTTCCATGTTTAGTGCTTCCTTCAGGAGCTCTTTTAGGGCAGGCCTGGTGGTGACAAAATCTCTCAGCATTTGCTTGTCTGTAAAGTATTTTATTTCTCCTTCACTTATGAAGCTTAGTTTGGCTGGATATGAAATTCTGGGTTGAAAATTCTTTTCTTTAAGAATGTTGAATATTGGCCCCCACTCTCTTCTGGCTTGTAGAGTTTCTGCCGAGAGATCAGCTGTTAGTCTGATGGGCTTCCCTTTGTGGGTAACCCGGCCTTTCTCTCTGGCTGCCCTTAATATTTTTTCCTTCATTTCAAGTTTAGTGAATCTGACAATTATGTGTCTTGGAGTTGCTCTTTTTGAGGAGTATCTTTGTGTCGTTCTCTGTATTTCCTGAATCTGACTGTTGGCCTGCCTTGCTAGATTAGGGATGTTCTCCTGGATAATATCCTGCAGAGTGTTTTGCAACTTGGTTCCATTCTCCCCATGACTTTCATTTACACCAATGAGACATAGATTTTGTCTGTTCACATAGTCCCATATTTCTTGGAGGCTTTGTTTGTTTCTTTTTATTCTTTTTTCTCTAAACTTCCTTTGTCGCTTGATTTCGTTCATTTCATCTTCCATCACTGATACCCTTTCTTCCAGTTGATTGCATTGGCTCCTGAGGCTTCTGTATTCTTCACGTAGTTCTCGAGCCTTGGCTTTCAGCTCCATCATCTCCTTTAAGCCCTTCTCTGCATTAGTTATTCTAGTTATACATTAGTCTAATTTTTTTTCAAAGTGTTTAACTTCTTTGCCATTGGTTTGAATTTCCTCCTGTAGCTCAGAGTAGTTTGATCGTCTGAAGTCTTCTTCTCTCTACTCGTCAAAGTCATTCTCCATCCAGCTTTGTTCCGTTGCTGGTGAGGAACTGTGTTCCTTTGGAGGAGGAGAGGCGCTCCGTTTTTTTAGAGTTTCCAGTTTTTCTGCTCTGTTTTTTCCCCATCTTTGTGGTTTTTTATACTTTTGGTGTTTGATGATGGTGACGTACAGAAGGGTTTTTGGTGTGGATGTCCTTTCTGTTTGTTAATTTTCTTTCTAACAGACAGGACCCTCAGCTGCAGGTCTGTTGGAGTTTGCTAGAGGTGCACTCCAGACCCTGTTTGCCTGGGTATCAGCAGCAGTGGCTGCAGAACAGCGGATTTTCTTGAACTGCAAATGCTGCTGCCTGATTGTTCCTCTGGAATTTTTGTCTCAGAGGAGTACCCGGCAGTGTGAGGTGTCAGTCTGCCCCTTCTTGGGGGTACTTCCCAGTTAGGCTGCTCGGGAGTCAGGGTCCCTCCTGAGGAGGCAGTCTGCCCATTCTCAGATCTCCAGCTGCATGCTGGGAGAACCACTACTCTCTTCAAAGCTGTCAGACAGGGACATTTAAGTCTGCAGAGGTTACTGCTGACTTTTTGTTTGTCTGTGCCTTGCCCCCAGAGGTGGAGCCTACAGAGGCAGGCAGGCCTCCTTGAGCTGTGCTGGGCTCCACCCCGTTCGAGCTTCCCAGCTGCTTTGTTTACCTGCTGAAGCCTCAGCAATGGCGGGTGCACCTCCCCCAGCCTTGCTGCCACCTTGCAGTTTGATCTTAGACTGCTGTGCTAGCAATGAGCGAGACTCCGTGGGCATAGGACTCTCCGAGTCAGGTGCAGGATATAATCTCCTCTTGTGCCGTTTCTTAAGCCCATTGGAAAAGCACAGTATTAGGGTGGAAGTGACCCAATTTTCCAGGTGCCGTCTGTCACCCCTTTCTTTGACTAGGAAAGGGAACTCCCTGACCCCTTGTGCTTCCCGAGTGAGGCAATGCCTTGCCCTGCTTTGGCTCACACATGGTGTGCTGCACCCACTGTCCTCCTCCCAGTGTCTGGCGCTCCCTTGTTAGATGAGCCCGGTACCTCAGATGGAAATGCAGAAATCACCCGTCTTCTGCGTCGCCCACGCTGGGAGCTATAGACCAGAGTTGTTCCTATTTGGCCATCTTGGCTCCACCCCTCTACAGGCCTCTTTTCTATTTACACTCATTCCCTCAATAATCTTGCCTAGTTTCGGAACTTTGAAAACTATCTACACATTGATGACTCCAGATGTTTATCTTCAGCCTTATCCCATCCAACTGCTTAGCTGGCATTTCCACTTAGCTGGCTAATAGAAATCTCAGATCTAACATGTTTAAACAAAGCTTTTGATCTTCTCCTTAAAACATTCTTTGCCCTGATTCCAGCCCATCTGTTAAGGGCAATTCTATTTTTCTATTTGCTCAGGCAAAATAAAATTCTTTTAATCACAAAAAAGAATACTAATCCTTTTTATATGCCAGTACAATTCTGTTGGAAATCCCATTAACTCTACCATCAAGGTGTATATGAAATCTGACCCCTACCTATCACCTTCGCATTACCATCCTGATCCAGGCCACCATCATCTCCTAATTGGAGTTTTGTCTTTTACTTGTCTTCCAGCTTCTGCCATTAAAATACTTCTATAGTGTATTCTCAGCCCCAGGACAAGTTATCCTTTTTAAAAGCAAATTAGATCTTGTTTTTCCTCTGCTATGTTGACCCCTGTTTTTTTACTCTATTCTAGCCCCACCAGCTTCCCAGCTACCTTGCTGTTCTTTAAGTATAACTAGCATGTTTGCACCTACAAGCCATTTCCTCTTCCCAGATGTTCTGTGGCACATTCCTTCATTTCTTTCAAGTCTCTGCTCAAATGTCTTCTGTCAGACTTTTCTATATAAAGTATGAAATTTACAAGTCAACTGTAGTATTTTGTAATTCCTTACCCTTGCTTTATATTTTGTTCGACAACATTATCGTCCTTTGACATAGTACATATTTATTGTAAATAATAATTACTAGTTTATTGTCTATTTACCACAACTAGAATATAACTACCATGACAGTAGGAATATTTTTCCCTTACTGTTATAGATCTAATACCTATAACAGTTGCTGGCCATAATAGGGTATCAATAAATATTTGCTGAAGGAGTAAAGGGATCAATCAAGCAACAAACATAGCAAGTAAAATAGAAGAGATGCCCATGGTCTATTGCATTATAAATGATGCAGTTGCAAATATTCTTTAAATAAAGCTGCCCTGTAATACTTGACTTTTCATGAGCTACTTCAGTTTCATTAAAACTAAGTAAATACATATAACACATTCATTCGTTCATTCAACTGTTAAGTATCATGTAAAGATCAGCTATACTTTGTTTGTAAATATTTGTTAAATGAGAAGAATGTACTTTAAGTAACAAAGTTATATAATCTACAAAGATTTCTGAATAATCAAGGATTTTAATATAGGTGTCTTTTATATGGATTTAACTATGAAACTATAGTTGTAAAAATAACAATAGCTAACAAAATTTCATCAAAACTTAATCTGTAATGTGCATTCACATTCATTTATTTCATTTGATCACCACATTGACTATGTGGAATATTAGGATTAAATGTAGGACTAAGATTTCTATACCAGTTTTTGAGGTGAAGTAACAGAGATCCAGTCATACAGCAAATAGCTTGTTCTACTGGGATTATAATCTTAAATTTATGCCTAAGAGCTTAGTGCTTGTTCCTTTAAAACATGCCTAATCTTTTAAATGATTGATCTGCATTGATGTATTGGCAATCTTTTAATTTGTGCTAGTTTCCGAAAATTTAACTTGAATCGGTCTTAACCAATTTCTTATCAGATGTTAAGAAAATTTAAAAAGATGGGAAACATAGATGATAGAGGAAAGGCATAGGGGATAGCCAAGTTTTTTGAATAGAGAAATATGAATTAAAAAATTGAATAATGGATAACCCTTTTAATCTTTTGATTGTCTGATGTGTTTCAAACTTTTTTTAAAAAGCCAAGTGGACTTATTGAAGAAAATTTGATTGTCAGAAAATAAAAGCTGTACTTTTAAAGAGCTTATATATTTCTGAAAATAATGATATACTCAGTATTTTCTTGAAGTACTGTTTTATTCTTGGAAAAACGTCATTTGCTCATTTATTTAGCATATATTTATTGAACACCTACAATGTGCCAGGTACTTTTCTCAGTGCTTGGGATAAATCAGTGAATAAATCAAAGAACCCTGCCACCATGGGAGTTAACTTCTAGCAAGGCAGATCCTATAATAAGCAGAATAGGTAAGTTGTCTAGTATGTAACAAAGTGATACTTACGATGAAAAACAACCAGAGGGCCAGGTGCAGTGGCTCATGACTGTAATCCCAGCACTTTGGGAGGCCAAGGCAGGCAGATCGTGAGGTCAGGAGATCGAGACCATCCTGGCTAATAAGGTGAAACCCCATCTCTACTAAAAATACAAAAAAATTAGCCAGGCATGGTGGCGGGCACCTGTAGCCCCAGCTACTCGGGAGGCTGAGGCAGGAGAATGGCGTGAACCCGGGAGGTGGAGCTTGCAGTGAGCCGAGATTGCGCCACTCCAGCCTGGGCGACAGAGTGAGACTCCGTCTCAAAAAAAAAAAAAAAGAAAAAAGAAAAAAGAAAAAAAAGAAAAACAACCAGAGAAAAGCAAAGGGAATTGGGAACATGGGGATTGTAGATAAAGCTTGTTACAGTTTTCCAAAGGATAAATAGGGTCTCAAGAATAAGACATTGGCAAAGACTTGGAAGAGGTAAGGCGTTAGAATGAGATGAATCTGAGAAGATAGCATTCAGGCAAAGGAAAAGCCAGAGCAAGGTAAAAGCCTGAAAGTTATACCACATGTGCCTGCTGTTTTCAAGGAAAAGCAAAGATGCCCATATGGGTAGCGCATAATGAGCAAGAAGAGTAGTAAGAAAAGAGATGATGTCAGAAGGCTAATGGGGAGTAGGGGAGGGTGGTAGTGCTCAGATGACAGATCATGCAAGAGCTTTTTAGGCCATTGAAGAACATTGGCTTTTATTCTAAGTGAAATGGGAAAACTCATTGCAGAGTTTTGAGTGAGTGACATTGTCTGACTTGTTTTAAAAGCATTATTCTGACTGCTATGTTGAGTACACTCTCAAGGAGCCTAGGGCAAAAGCAGGGAAGCTAGAAACAGGGGTCCATTAAAATATAAATAAAGGTCTCTGTTTAAGATTATAATATTGACTAAAATTTTGAGAATGTCAGAATCAGGTATTTGGTATTCGTATAGAAATATACGTATTTTTGCATGTTGTTAGCATATACTTATTTGTCAATCATTATTAAGTATTCGTTCATGTTAAAATTCTTCTGTTACTATATTTAGGCTTATTGATTTCTTCTCATACTTCATCTCTACTCTGGAATATGAGCTCAAAGACAGAAATGATGTCTTATTTTCTGCTATATTCTCAGTGCTCAAAGTTTGTTTCTTGAATTAAATTTAAAAAGCCCAAATGCATGGTTAGTATGCAAAAATTATTGAGCGTGAACTAAAGGGCAAATTCTAAATAGTAAAATTCAGTCAATGATAATTTAGAGAACATCATTCCTAGAATGTAAAAATGCTCATTTTTCTAAAAGTAAGAAAATGATTGTATCCAATTATAAAGTCATATGGTAGTTTCCTTTATTCTGAGTTTATTATATATTGCTTTTCACTTTCATCAGTGTCTTTCCTTTGTTTTATGGACACAACTCTTGTTTTTCCTTACTTGGGTTTCTATATCTATTTTAATTTTAAATGATAACAACAGTTTGAAGAATTAGGAAAGATGACCTTAAAGCCGATCTGACTAGTGATTTTCAAAGCATTCTCCATGAACCCTGGAGGAATGTTTTTCTGGTTGCACTAAGAGGGAAGGGTGTGCTAAGTGGTCAGGTAACTAAATCTCTCAGATCTAGCCCAGCCTTCTTCAAGAGTTGGTTAGTGGCAGAGACCAAATTTTTTACATTGTCTTCTAGACATCATATCGCTTTAATAATTTTGATGACATAAGTGTCCGTCATTGAGCAGTGTTCTTTTGAAAGGTGCTAACAGAGATTAAACTTTCTAGCCAGAACTGGCCCTATGTATTTTTATAATCTCCTTAATAATGAGAGACCTTATTGAGGGAAAAATATAATTCTGCCTGATAATTGGAGTGTAAAAAAAAAAAAAAACAGTGTGGAAGTAAAAATAGTATGTTTAAAAACTGGCATTCTAGAGGGACTTTTAGATGATTTTAAAGATAAATGCCAAAGAGGAGCTTAAAATAATGTGGAAACTTGTTGCCATCGTTGATGTAAGTTTAACAGTCTCCCAGCAGCACTATTCAAAGCAGAGTATGAAGTCAGCTGTGGAAATATTGGTAAAATTAGAATTAGTCTCATGACTTCTTTTGGCCATATATATTTCCTTAGCAATAGAAGTTTATGCAGTGTAATATTTGGTGAAATTAAAGTAGTCAAATGGATAGAATACTAAAACAAACAAACAAAAACATGTTTTTACTTCCCTGGATTTCTTGTGGCTGAAGGCCCTTTTATTTTCCTATCTGATTTAATAAAATGGTATGTATCATAGCTATTGGCATTTCAGCTACTTTTTTGAGAGGAAAACTATTCTGTTTTATTTTTCTGTCTTTGCCAATGTTGTGGCATTCAAATACCTAAGCAAGATGTTAGTGTTAAAGTTTACTTCAAATTAAGAGTAGCATTCCAGGATCTCCAAGTACATTATGATAGCATTGTATAAAGTATATGACAAATCATCACTTTTACTGATCATTGAAAACTCATCTTAACTATGCAAATCCTAATGTAATTCAATACATATGTTTGAGGGAACATTGTTTCCTCGTGAGTCTTCCCCCGGAGAATGTCATATTCAAAGAAAAAATAAGAACTTTTCAATAAATCTTTGTTTTAGTTATCTTTGGCCACATAACTACTACAAAACACTGGTATAAAACAACCATTTTGTTGTATTAATGATTTTGTGGGTCAGAAATTTGGGCAGGACACAATGAGGGATATTTCATTTTTGCTCTATAATGACTGATGCCTTAGCTGATTGGGTCAATTGGCTAGAATTGCTGGGACAGCTAGCTCAAAACAGATGTTTTTTAAAGTTCAAAAACAGGCAACCTAATAATATTATTTGAAGATTTATTCATAGATTGTAAAACAAAAACAAAAACAAAAAACCAAGAACATACAACTAAAAAGCAAGGGAATTATTTGTGCAGAATTCTAGATCATGGTTTCATCCTGATGTTAGGCAAGGAAATCAGATTGCAGAATGTAAGGTCATTTTCTTTTTCTTTGCCTGGTAAGTGTATATAAGAGTATCCATTTAATTGTTATTCTTTAATCTCAAAAGAAACATTTATTGTAATTTTTTGTCCTGACTTTTAAAAATTCTGCTTGAATTTTAACATGATATTATGTAGATAAGAGTTAATTTAACATTCATTTTGTATATTCTGTGATATTTAAGTAGTTCCAATTTCAGCTACATAAGATTGGATTTTTTTGTTTGTTTGTTTGTTTGTTTTTTTAATTTGTGTTTGTTGCCCCCAGTCTCTCAGGTCAATATAAATTCCTAGGTGGTAACTCCTGATTTTCCAGTTCAGTTTGTTTTTGGTATGGCTCAGGAATCTGCATTTAAAAAAACTCCTACAGGCTATTTTGACATATATCCAGGTTTGAGAACTACTGTATCTATTATCCAAACCTTATACTTGTTAGGAAAAGTATTAGCAAGTGTCAGGAATATTCTGGGACAAAAGGATACTCTCTCAGTGAGAGGATTATATGCAGTGTTTTTTTTTTTTTTTTTTTTTTTTTTTTTTATTATACTTTAGGGTTTTAGGGTACATGTGCACAATGTGCAGGTTTGTTACATATGTATCCATGTGCCATGTTGATTTCCTGCACCCATTAACTCATCATTTAGCATTAGGTGTATCTCCTAATGCTGTCCCTCCCCCCTCCCCCCACCCCACAACAGTCCCCGGAGCGTGATGTTCCCCTTCCTGTGTCCATGAGTTCTCATTGTTCAATTCCCACCTATGAGTGAGAACATGCGGTGTTTGGTTTTTTGTCCTTGCGATAGTTTACTGAGAATGATGTTTTCCAGTTTCATCCATGTCCCTACAAAGGACATGAACTCATCATTTTTTATGGCTGCATAGTATTCCATGGTGTATATGTGCCACATTTTCTTAATCCAGTCTATCGTTGTTGGACATTTGGGTTGGTTCCAAGTCTTTGCTATTGTGAATAGTGCCGCAATAAACATACGTGTGCATGTGTCTTTATAGCAGCATGATTTATAGTCCTTTGGGTATATACCCAGTAATGGGATGGCTGGGTCAAATGGTATTTCTAGTTCTAGATCCCTGAGGAATCGCCACACTGACTTCCACAATGGTTGAACTAGTTTACAGTCCCACCAACAGTGTAAAAGTGTTCCTATTTCTCCACATCCTCTCCAGCACCTGTTGTTTCCTGATTTTTTAATGATGGCCATTCTAACTGGTGTGAGATGGTATCTCACTGTGGTTTTGATTTGCATTTCTCTGATGGCCAGTGATGAGCAGCATTTCTTCATGTGTTTTTTGGCTGCATAAATGTCTTCTTTTGAGAAGTGTCTGTTCATGTCCTCTGCCCACTTTTTGATGGGGTTGTTTGTTTTTTTCTTGTAAATTTGTTTGAGTTCATTGTAGATTCTGGATATTAGCCCTTTGTCAGATGAGTAGGTTGCAAAAATTTTCTCCCATTGTGTAGGTTGCCTGTTCACTCTCATGATAGTTTCTTTTGCTGTGCAGAAGCTCTTTAGTTTAATGAGATCCCATTTGTCGATTTTGGCTTTTGTTGCCATTGCTTTTGGTGTATTCAATTAGGAAAAGAGGAAGTCAAATTGTCCCTGTTTGCAGATGACATGATTGTATATCTAGAAAACCCCATTGTCTCAGCCCAAAATCTCCTTAAGCTGATTAGCAACTTCAGCAAAGTCTCAGGATACAAAATTAATGTACAAAAATCACAAGCATTCTTGTACATCAATAACAGACAAACAGAGAGCCAAATCATGAGTGAACTCCCATTCACAATTGCTTCAAAGAGAATAAAATACCTAGGAATCCAACTTACAAGGGATGTGAAGGACCTCTTCAAGGAGAACTACAAACCACTGCTCAATGAAATAAAAGAGGATACAAACAAATGGAAGAACATTCCATGCTCATGGGTTGGAAGAATCAATATCGTGAAAATGGCCATACTGCCCAAGGTAATTTATAGATTCAATGCCATCCCCATCAAGCTACCAATGGCTTTCTTCACAGAATTGGAAAAAACTACTTTAAAGTTCATATGGAACCAAAAAAGAGCCCGCATCGCCAAGTCAATCCTAAGCCAAAAGAACAAAGCTGGAGGCATCACGCTACCTGACTTTAAACTATACTACAAGGCTACAGTAACCAAAACAGCATGGTACTGGTACCACAACAGAGACATAGATCAATGGAACAGAACAGAGCCCTCAGAAATGATGCCGCATATCTACAACTATCTGATCTTTGACAAACCTGACAAAAACAAGAAATGGGGAAAGGATTCCCTATTTAATAAATGGTGCTGGGAAAACTGGCTAGCCATATGTAGAAAGCTGCAACTGGATCCCTTCCTTACACCTTATACAAAAATTAATTCAAGATGGATTAAAGACTTATATGTTAGACCTAAAACCATTAAAATCCTACAAGAAAACCTAGGCAATACCATTCAGGACATAGGCGTGGGCAAGGACTATATGCAGTGTTTGAATAGTTGAGAAGCCGTAAACAGGGAGGCACAGTCAGAAGCCGCTACATTTCTGGGCTGGAGGGACTAGAGCTCCAGGACCTGGGTCACCTGGCTGGGGCTGAAGCTATGGAAAAGAAACTGAGAGGAATTAGTAGAGATATCCTAACTTTTCTCTTTTTCCTTTCTTCTGATATTTTGGTAATATCTTCTATTGGCTGACCTTGATAAAAATCTTTGTGCAGCCTGCAAGGTTTAATCCCTTGAAATCCAAAGCAGAGCAGGAAAAGGGTAGAAGATAGATCTGAAGACAGGCAGGTCTAGGACCTGAACTGATGTTCAGCTAGACAGACAATGTCTTAATTCTTAATTGATTTGCTTCTCATACATTGGGCTGTATCTGTTGGAAATCAAAAATGCAAAATGTTAAAAATTACAGACAATGGAGCTATACAACTTGTATTCAAAATCCAGCTCTACCCTTACTCACTGTGTGACTCTGGGAAAATTACTTTGTGAAATGATGAGAATAATTATCTACCTCATCACTTAAAAACTGTGCACCAGGAAGACTACGCAAATTCCTGTGGCCATAAAAGGATATTTGAAATTTTCAAGAGAAACAGTGATACCCAAAACCTGCTGTACACAGCCAAACTACTATTTCAAGGTGGTTAGTGGTTTCAACATTACATCATGTGTTATTTCTTTCAGTGGTGTCATATCATTACAAAGCTTGATATTTGTAGTGATCATGAAAAAAAAAAGAGTATCACATGAAAATCAACGTAGAACAGTAAATAAGGTGATAGTATTCAACCTGATTTTCAAAATTGGAAAAGTTGTGCAGTGTCTAACAGGCATATATATACCTTTGGTAAGTATATTGGTCCATTCTCACATTGCTATTAATATAACAAATACCTGAGACTTGGTAATTTATGAAGAAAAGAGGTTTCATTGACTATCAATTCCATAGGCTGTATAGGTAGCATGGCTGGGGATACCTCAGGAAACTTACAGTCATGGCAAAATGTGAAGGGGAAGCAAGCTTGTCTTCACGTGGCTGGCAGGAAGAAGAGGGAGTGAAGAGGGAAGTGCTACACAGTTTCAGACAACCAAATCTCATGAGAACTCACTATCATGAGAACAGTAAGGGGGAAATCCATTCCCCTGATCCAGTCACCTCCCACTAGACCACTCCTCTTACACATGGGGATTACAATTTAACATGAGATTTGGGTGGGGACATAGAGCCAAAACAAATCAGTAAGTAATTATGATTATGTAAGAATAAAATAAAAATGTTATTTCTGGTGAGGCGGGGATGAAGAGAGGTTGATTAATGGATACAAATATACAACTATATAGAAGAAATAAAACAATGTTTGGAGCAATATTATGACTATAGTTAACAGTAATCTATTGTACACTTCAAAATAGCTAGAAGAAAATAATTTGAATGTTCCTAGCATAAAGAAAATATATTTAAGGAAATTGATAATTATCCTAATTTCATCTTACACATTATATGAATGTATTAAAATATCATATGTGTTTTGAAAATATGTGTATCTATTATGTGTCAATAAAAAATTATTTCTCCTTTTATTTGGTATGTGTTTCAAGTGACTGCTCCAAATTGTTAAGACATATGTACTTATTAGGCCCTAACTACATAATAAATGGAACTCTTAGATATTTATTTTGGCTTGGGGGTCATGTGAAAATATTACTGAGACATTAGGAGTGCACTGAGCGAGCAACTTTTGTACATCATAACATTGTCAGTAGAATTAACTGAGCTAATAAATGTTAAATAATTAGAAAAGTGCCTAGCAGGTAATAAGTGCTATGTAAGTGTTACCTATTATGGGCCAAAGTAAATGATCAATAGAATTGCAGTTCTAGCTACTATATTGCTATTACCATGACAACAAGGGAAAACTGTCCTGGGGCTTTTATGGGATTGGTATGGGATACCAAACAGTACTTCGTGCTCACATCTCCTACTAAGATATATTAGTGATACACATGGGTAATGTCTGTGAGCAAGGGTTACCATATTTGAGAACTGCACTGTCCAATATAGTAGCCACTAGCCACATGTGGCAGCTAGTTAAGTACTTGACATGTGACTCATATGACTGAGGAACTAAATTCTAAATTTTAATTTAAATATAAAACAATACTTGATTTAGTTATTGGAAAACTTTTAAGCATTTTTGAACAACTTTAGCATATAAATTGCCTCTTTCAACTGTATATTTTATGAAATATAAATGCTATGCTTAGTATTTCTAAACACTGTATTAGTATGTGTACTAGAATACTGTATTTCTATATGCTATATACTAACTTGAATATTATAATATTTCTAAATACTGTATCAAGTATTTCTGATGAAATGTTGGTGTTTGAATTGAGATGTGCTGTAAATACACATGGATTTCAAATACTTAGTATAAATAAAGAATGTAAACAAATTTGTATGTATGAATATGTCCATCGTGGTATATCTGAATATAAAAATTATTAATGAGACATAAATTTGTTCATTTCTATAATTTTTCAGGAGGCAAAATTATTGAAAATTGAATAAACGAATTAAAAAGTTCTACATATTTGAAATTGTAGATATTGCCAAACCAATTTATAATAACAGTTTTAATTTTGTTTTGTGACTGATTTTCATAATTCCTTAGGACACAGATTTTGTTTATGAAAAGGAATCTTTCTGAAAAATGGAGGCATTTATGCCTACCTTTCACTGGTTTATGAAATGAATTCATACTTTAATGTCATAAATGTCAATTTGCATCTTTTGTAATTTGACCCAAAAATGAAGCTTTATATAAGTTCAAAACCTAAGAACACTTAAGATTGATCGGTAATTTAAACTGAGCTTCTTGTGGGGAATGAAAGTACCATATACAAATATGGAACTAAAAACTCATTCTCTCGTTATTGGGTTGCTGATGTCTTTGTCCCATAATCAACTTTTAGAGGTACAGTAGGTGGCTTAAAGGCAAAATGAGTTAACAATTAATAAGGCGTTACAAGATTTTTTGCATTATGTTTTATTTTCAAATCATTTACTAACAAGTCAATCAAGAGTTTAGGATCAACCATACAAATAATCAAAGGAAATTTGTTGAGCAGCTTATTTTAACCGACAATTGCTGGTTAAAATAAATCAAAATATGGCAGCTATAATATTGATTTTAAAGTTTTTAACTTGTCAAAATATGTCTTTGGGCTTTCAAATTCTTGGTAATTTGTATTTAGTTGAAGATAGCAATAAGAGTATTTGGGGGAAAAAACACTATTGGTTTATTCTGTAAATCTTATCCACTGGTTTAAAAACCTTCAGTGACTTCTCATACTTTTCAGGATGAAATTCAAAATCCTTTGTAATAGGTTGAAAGCCATTCATGATATGGTCCCTGTCTTTCTTCTCTTTGCATAGTTGCCTCTCATCCAGTATTCCTGCCATGGACAATGAGACCTCCTTATATTTCCACTTAATACTCACCTCAGAGAGACAAGGAAGCTCCATCAGAATTTCCCCTACTTGCATTTCTGCCTGTATACTTCCCAGCAAGGAAAGTTGGGGTAATTTTTGGCTGACCTAATTGGTTTCCCATCTGTCTACGATCACCATTCTGCCTTGCTTGTCATCCAGTATATGAAATCCCTTGTTCATAGATTTTGTCTGGTTTTATAGTTGATTCAGGCCAGTGGATAACTCTGCCCTCTGTTTCTCCATTTTGCCTGAAGTGAAAGATCCACCTCCCTTTAATTTTATTCCATTGTATTAGCCTTGTAAGTAAAAATATAACATCCATGC
Organism: Symphalangus syndactylus; assembly: GCF_028878055.3. Classification (NCBI taxonomy): domain Eukaryota; kingdom Metazoa; phylum Chordata; class Mammalia; order Primates; family Hylobatidae; genus Symphalangus; species Symphalangus syndactylus. The sequence continues at coordinate 28,079,534 of NC_072428.2, read as the reverse complement.
ACATTTTAAACCACTTATTCTAAGCTATAATTTTTTTTAGAGAATGTACATTTATCTTTATTTTGGCATTTTATGGGTAGATAACTAATATTAGAGAAAGTCCCTATTTACCTTGCTTCTTTTATATTCCACAAAATGAAAGTTACTTTTAATGGTGTTTTACAATTTATTTTAGTTAATCTTTACAATAAACTTTTGTGATAGGTATTTTTATTTCTCCTATTTTATTATTAGAAAAAAAAAGCATCACTAAGGTTAAGTAATTTATCTTCCAACATGCCACTCTCCCACAAAACTCAGTACCTCTAAGTTAATCTTGAACACAAATAATACTTTGATAATCTTTTTTTCAGACTGCTCTGTCTTCACCCTTTCTTTATTTCTCTCTTTTACTTTCTTCAGTTACACTGTATTAAACTCACCATTCTATGAAGCTATCTCCTACCAGAAAAGGGACCATTCTTTCCTAGAAATCTTATAATGCTTTATTATTTGACTAGATAAGTGAGACAATATGAGGTACTAGTTAAGAATTAAGCATGGACTCAGGATTTAGACTGACTGCCTCACAAGGTCACATGAGGAAACCTTAGGTTATTTATTTAATGTTTTCAAACTTGAGCTTTTGTATCTAAAAATGAGGATAACAGTGGTACCTATCTTCATAAGCATTTTCCGAGATTTGACAGAGATACTTATAAAGTACTTAGCTAAGAATTTTACATGTTACACATAGTACACATTCAACAAATTAAGATAATTAATATAAGATAATGAAGATGATTATTGCTACTTTTACCTTATTTCATTACGTACTTAGCTAAAAATTGTAATATCCTCCTGTTTACTCCAGTGACTCCACCTGATACTATATTATAATACGTAAATATATTGCTAAATTAGATTTTAGTTTCTGTGATGGGAAGGTTTATTCTTCTTAAATATTGTATTTTCTTGTTGCCTTGTATTTTAAAGGAAGGGTCAGTAAGTATTCATGAATGGATAAGTCATGTCTTTACATCACTAAAGAGTTAATACTTGTCAGTATGTGTATCGTGTTATATAATTTAGTTCTGTCACCCTATTACCCAGATAATGCTGTTTTGTGATCTTGTACTAATTTGCTACTACACTAAGGAGATTTTTTTTTTAATTTTAAGTTCAGAAGTACACGTGCAGGTTTGTTATATAGGTAAATTGCATGTGATGGAGGTTTGGCATATAGATTATTTCATCCCCCAGGCAATAAGCACAGTACCTGTTAGGTAGTTTTTCTATCCACACCCTCCTCCTACCCCCCACCCTCAAGTAGGCTGCAGTGTCTGTTGTTCCCTTATGTCCATGTGTACTCAGTGTTTAGCTCCCACTTAAAAGTAAGAACATGCGGTATTTGGTTTTCTATCCCTGCATTAGTTTGCTTAGGATAATGACCTCCAGCTCCATCCATGTTGCTGCAAAAGACACGATCTCATTCTTTTTTATGGCTGCATAGTATTCCATGGTCTATATGTACCACATTGTCTTTATTCAGTGTACTATTGATGGGCATTTAGGTTGATTCCATGTCTTTGCTATTGTGAATAGTGCTGTGATGAACATAGTGTACATGTATCTTTATGATAGAATGATTTATTTTCCTTTGGGTATATACCCAATAATGAGATTGCTGTGTTGAATGATAATTCTAAGTTCTTTGAGAAATCACCAAACTCCTTTCCACAATGGCGAAACTAATTTACATTACCACCAGCAGTGTATAAGCATTTCCTTTTCTCTCCAACCTTACTAGCATCTGCTATTTTTGGACTTTTAAAAAATACCCTGGTGTGAGATGGTACCACATTATGGTTTCCATTTGCATTTCTCTAATATTTAGTGATGGTGAGCATTTTTTCATATGCTTTTAGCCACATGTATCTCTTCTTTTGAAAAATGTCTGTTCATGTAGGAGATGTTTTAGAAGTTACTCTCCTTTTTTTTTTTTTTAAATGATATTTTTCCTACATTTGCTTCTTTCTCAGAGAACTAGGCACAGAGTAGCCTATGTAACAGTCTAGAGGCAGTGTGCATGGCTGATTCAGCAAAATTAATTATTGATTCAAAAGCCAAATCAACCTTAGTTGGTTCTCTTTGTCCAGAAAATCATCTTCAATTCTGTTTTTTACCTGCCAGAAAAAGCATCTTCTCTCTTGTTATCAGTGACCTTTGACTTGTCAGTAGCATTCAAAACTTTGCTATTTCTGCATCAGTAATAAAATATATCAGGTCAACCACCTTGTCAATTTCAGCCCTTTTTCTTTTTCTCTATTTTCCTTGCATTATTTGTGGCTGGGGGTGTAAGAGAAGAATTTCAGGGATTTCTGCAGATATTTTGGTGAAAGGATAATTCTTAAATCAACACTATCAGAGCTGGATTTTTCTTCATCCTTTTAAACACAGCTTTCTTTCAATCACCTTTGAAATATATCTTGTTTTTCTAAGGGTCTGTGACTTTCTAACCTCCCATTTGTTTCTCAGTAGCGCAGATCTCTGGTATTTCTATTAACTAGAGGAATATTTGAAGCAAATTTGAAGAGATGGCAAAATTACTCCCTTTTCATATTATTCTTCCACCCTACCAAATCTTATATTCTCAAGCAAAGGAATGAATGAGAATTATCCTTTTTTGGTCCTGCCTCCTTTTGCTAAACAAGAAACATGCTATTTTGACTAGTTTTGCTTCAAAGTTTACAAATAACCTTCTTAGCAGTAAATTTTATAAGTAAGAAAGCTGCTAACTTTAGGCTGAACATTCCTTTTTACTAACTCCAAATTCCTAAACATTTCCATCAAGAAATTGTTACAGGCTAATTTTATTTTTGGCTAGGTCATCAATTTTCTCATATAAATTAGTCGTTACTACAGGGCTCTGAGATTTCCATGCCATCCGGAATGAATAAGACTTTTTTCATAATAACTCACAAAGCCCCATTTGTCACATATACTAGGTAGTATGAAGTGCTCCAGAAATCAACATTAGCATTATGTTGCTAAGCAATTTATTCAACACAGTAGTCTCTTGGTTCCTTGGCTTCCATAACTCTCTGAATTTTTCTTCCCTTCTACCTTAGCCATCTACTCACATAATTATAACCTAGATCTCTAACATTTCACACTCTGGTCATCATTTGCTGTACCACTTGATCTCTTAAAAAAATAGGTCTACTATCCTTCAGCCCATGGGGACCTCCCACCTCTAGTCACTGCCCAATGACTATAATTGTTTTTCACTCCATCATGGTGAGACACTTTGTAAGTACCCTTAACTTCCTTCGTTTTTCTTCCTCTGCTGTATTACTGGGCAAAACTGTCACATTTTGCTAAACCCACCTAACTCCATAATGTATACGTTCAGCTGAACATTACTAGAGAAAACCCTGTAATTGTACTGGCTGGACTAACTTCAAATTTGTTTCTACAAATTCATTTGCTCAATTGGTATTTATTTGGCACCAACCATGTGCAAGGCATGCTCTCAATGTGAAGGTATATTAGTGAACAACAACAAAAATGTCTTTGCCCTCATAGGGGATATACTCAAGTGGGAGGCAGACAATGAATGAAATATAAAATGTATGTGAAGTTATCAAAAAGTGCTAAGGAAAATATAAAGGAGGGAAAGGGAATAGGAAGTGTTGGTGGGAGGAGCAGGGAGGAATTGCAGTTTTAGCTAATAGGGAAGGCATCACAGATTTCAAAGAACATTTAGTACTGCCAGTAAATTGCCATTCCCATTCTCCTAGACAACCATTTTGTACTTGACTTTCTTTAAATCTGTAACTCCCTTATCTTATTTTTATTTCTCAGCTACCTACCTAGTTCACAGATGAAAGAGATACAATAAAACATTAACTGTCTCACATTTCTGCCATTAGTGCCACCATCCTACCTGTATCTGTAGGAGTTTATTATGTCTTCCCTTTAGTTGTAATGAAGTATCTGTTTTTTAAAGAAAATTTCTTCACTTAAGCACTGAATCCTATAGTCTTTTTCCTTTCTAGTGAACTTTGCTTCTAGAATTTTTCCCTGCCTGTGTTATCAGTCTCTCCCTGTCTATGGGAGCATCCTCATCAATAAACTAACATTTTTAATATCACAACCTTAAAAATGCTGTCAGGATCCCACATTCCTTTTCAACTTGGCTTTATTTTTTCTTCTATTTTATAAAAAAAGCTCCTTAATAAAGTTGTCCACGTCCACTCCCTCCAGTTCTTCACTTTCTATCCACTCCTGAAATCACTCCAATTGAGTTTTCATCCTCACTACTTTACTGAAATAACCACATTTTCCTTCTAGCTACAATGTTTTCCCTGGTCTTCTGTAGCTTCAGAGTCACTGGTTTCCCTCATTAACTCTACCTCTTGGTCTCCTCCTCCTCTAACAGACTTCTAATTTTGGAGTGCCTCCAGCCTTCGTCCTTGGCCTTTTTCACTGTCTACACTTCTGCAGAATATGATCCCATGGCTTCTGAGGTCATCTCTTGACTGATACCTTTATAATTTATATCCCCAGCCCTAACCTTTCCCCTAAGCTCCACTCAAGTTTAGTCTAATTAGCTACTTGAAATTGCTACTCAGCAGGCTGAAACCAAAAGATGTTTTCCTTTTCACCTCCATCCTCCATTTCCTATCTCAGTAATTGGCACCCAGTTGCTTAGGCCAAGAAAACAACAAGTCATTCTTTTGTTTGTTTAATTTTTGTGGATACATAGTAGATGTATATATTTATGAAGGACATGAGATGTTTTAATACAGGTGTGCAATGTGAAGTAAGCACATCATGGAGAATGGGGTATGTGTCCCCTCAAGCATTTATTCTTTGAGTGAAAATCAATCTAATTGTACTCTTTAAGTTATTTTAAAATATACAATTAAGTTATTGACTATAGTCACCCTGTTTTACTGTCAAATTCTAGGTCTTATTAACTCTTTCTATTTTTTTTCTTTTGGATCTATTAACGATCCCCCTCATGGCCGCAACCCCCACCCCCACCTCCTACCCTCCCTCCCCCCACCAACTACCCTTCTCAGTCTCTGGTAACCATCCTTCTACTCTATATCTACATGAGTTCAATTGTTTTGATTTTTAGGTTCCACAATAAGTGAGAACATGTGATGTTCCTGGCTTATTTCAGTTAACGTAATGACCTCCAGTTCCATTCATGCTGTTGCAAATGACACAATCTCATTCATTCTTTTTTATGGCTAAATAGTACTCCATTGTGTATAAGTACCACATTTTCCTTATCCATTTATTTGTTGATGGACACTTGGTTGTTTCCAAATCTTGGCTTTTGTGAACAGTGCTACAACAAACATGGGAATGCAGATATCTCTTCAATATACTGATTTCCTTTCTTTTGGGTATATACCCAGCAGTGAGATTGCTGGATTATATGGTAGCTCTATTTTTAGTTTTTTGAGGAACCTCCAAACTGTTCTCTATAGGGTTGTGCTACTTTACATTCCCACCAACAGTGTATGAGAGTTCCCTTTTCTTTACATTCTCACCAGCATTTGTTATTACCTGTCTTTGGATATAAACCATTTCAACTGGAATGAGATGACATCTCATTGTAGTTTTGATTTGCACTTCTCTGATGATCACTGATGTTGAGCATCTTTTTATATGCCTGTTTGCTATTTGTATGTCTTCTTTTGTGAAATGACTATTCAGAACTTTTGCTCACTTTTTATATCGGATTGTTAGATTTTTTCCCCCATGAGTTATTTGAGCTCCTTATATATTCTGGTTGTTAATCCCTTGTCAGGTGGGTAGTTTGTAAAATATTTTCTCCTATTCTGTAGATGTCTCTTCACTTTATTGATTGTATGCTTTGCTGTGCAGAAGCTTTTTAACTTGATATGATCTCATTTGTCCATTTTTGCTTTGGTTGCCTTTGCTTGTGAGGTATTACTCAAGAAATCTTTGTCCAGTTCAGTGTTTTGGAGAGTCACTCAAATGTTTTCTTTTATTAGCTTCATAGTTTGAGGTCTTAGATTTAAGTCTTTAATTCATTTTGATTTGATTTTTGTGTATGGCAAGAGATAGGGGTCTTCATTATTCCACAAATGGATATACAGTTTTCTAGCACCATTTATTGAAGACTCTCCTTTCCCCAGTATACTTCTTGGAACCTTTGTGTAAAACGAATTCACTGTTGATGTATAGATTTGTTTCTGGATTCTCTATTCTCTTCCATTGGCTTGTGTGTCTGTTTAGGCTGTTTCGGTTACTATTGTCTCTGTAGTGTAATTTGAAGTGAGGTAAGGGTGATTGCTTTAGTTTTGTTCTTTTTGCTCAGGATAGCTGTGGCTCTTCTAGGACGTTTCTGGTTCCATATAAATCTTAGGATTGTTTTTTCTATTTCTGTGAAGAATGTCTTTGATATTTTGGCAAGGATTGCATCGAATCTGTAGATCGCTTTGGGTACTGTGGGCATTTTAACAATATTCATTCTTCCATTCCATGAACATGGAATATATTTCCATTTTTTGTGTGTCCTCTACAATTTCTTTCATCAGTGTTTTATAATTTTCTTTATAGAGATCTTTCACTACTTTGGTTAAATTAATTGCTAGGTATTTAATTTTATTTATAGCTGTTATAAATTGGATTACTTTCTTGATTTCTTTTTCAGATAGTTTTCTGTTGACATATAGAAATGCTACTGATTTTTGTATGTTGATTTTGTAGAAGGTGTTTATCAGTACTAATAGTTTTGTTGGGTGGAATCTTTAGGATTTTCTAAATATAAGATCGTATCATCTGCGAACAAGGATAATTTGATTTCTTTCTAATTTGGATGCTCCTTGTTTCTTTCTTTTGTCTCACTACTCTATCTAGGACTTCCAGTACTGTGTTTAATAACTGTGGTGAAAGTAGTCATCCTTGTTGTGTTCCAGATCTTAGAGAAAATGCTTTCAGTTTTTCCCCATTCAGTATGATACTAGCTGTGGATCTATCATGTATGGTTTTTATTATGTTGAGATATGTTCCTTCAGTACCCAGTTTTTTAAAGGGTTTTTATTATAAAGGTATATTGAATTGTATCAAATGCTTTTCAGCATTGATTGAAATCATCATATAGCTTTTTTTTGAGATGGAGTTTTGCTCTTGTTGCCCAGGCTGGAGTGTAATGGCACGATCTCAGCTCACCGCAACCTCTACCTCCTGGGTTCAAGCGATTCTCCTGCGTCAGCCTCCCAAGTGGCTGGGATTACAGGCATGTGCCACCACGCCCAGCTAATTTTGTATTTTTAGTAGAGATGGGTTTTCTCCATGTTGGTCAGGCTGGTCTCGAACTCCCAACCTCAGGTGATCCGCCTGCCTTGGCCTCCCAAAGTGCTGGGATTACAGGTATGAGCCACTGTGCCTGGCCAATTGATTTTCATATGTTTAATCATTCTTAAATCCCAGGGATAAATCCCACTTGGTCATGATGAATTATCTTTTTAATGTATTGTTGAATTCAGTTTGCTAGTGTTTTATTGAGACTTTTTGCATTAATATTTATCGGACATATTGGCCTGTAGTTGTTTTTGATGTGTCTTTCTCTTGTTTTGGTATCAGGGTAATACTAGCATCACACAGTGAGTTTGAAAGTGTTCCCTTATCCTCTTTCTTAGAATAGTTTGAGTAGAATTTGCATTAGTTCTTCCTTAAATTATGTTTGGTAGAATTCAGCAGTGGAGCCATTGATAGGGTCTTAGGCTTTTTCTTTATTGGTAGACTTCTTTATTATGGTTTCAATCTCATTAATTGTTATTTGTCTTTTTGGATTTTGGATTTATTCCTGGTTCAATCTTGGTAGGTTATATGCATCTAGGAATTTATCCATTTCTTCTAGATTTTTCAATTTATTGTCATATAGTCGTTCATAGTAGCCACTAATGGTGCTTTGGATTTCTGTTGTATCAGTTATAATGTCTCCTTTTTCATCTCTGATTTTATTTACTTGAATCTTCTCTCTTTTTTTAGTTAATCTGGCTGAAGATTTGTCTATTTATGTAACTTTTCAAAAATCCAACTTTTTATTTCATTGTTCTTTTATATTGTTTTCTTTATTTCAGTTTCATTTATTCCTAGTCTAATCTTTATTATTTATTTTCTTCCACTAATTTTGGGTTTGGTTTGTTCATGCTTTTCTAGTTCTCTAAGATACATCATTAGGTTATTTATTTGAAGTTTCTCCTCTTTTTTGATGTATGCATTTACAGCTATAAAATTCCCTCTTAGTACTGCTTTTGTTTTATCCCATAGGTTTTGTTATGTTGTGTTTCCGTTATAATTTGTTTCAAGAATTTTTCAGTTTCCTTGATTTCTTCATTGTCCCACTGGCCATTTAGGAGTATATTTTGTACTTTTCATGTATTTGTATAGTTTCCAAAATTAGACTAGTTTTATTCTTTTTCTTTCCGATTGAAGTACTCCCTTGGGCATTTCTTGTAGGATGGGTCTGGTGTTCATGGAATCCTTTGGCTTTTGTTTATCTGAGAAAGTCTTTCTTCATGTATGAAGGATATTTTTACTGGATATACTATTCTAGGATAAAAGATTTTTTTCTTTCAGCACTTGATATCTTCATGCCAGTCTTGCCTGGCTTGTAAGATTTTGACTGAAAAGTCTGCTGCTAGTTCTGTTGGAGCTCTATTGTATGTTTTTCAGTTCTTTTCCTTTGTGGCTTTTAGCATCCTTTTTAAAATCTTTGTCCTTTGGGAGTCTGATGATTAAATGCCTTGAGGTAGTCTTCTTTGGGTTAAATCTGTTTGGTGTTCTATAACTTTCTCGTACTTGAAAATTGATATCTTCCTCTAGATTTGGGAAGTTACCACTTATTATCCCTCTGAATAAACCTTCTATCCTTATCTGTCTCTCTAGACCTTCTCTTTAAGGCCAGTAACTCTTAGATTTGCCCTTTGGGGCTATTTTCTACATCCTGTAGGCATGCTTCATGTTTTTTAATTCTTTTTTATTTTGTCTCCTGTGTATTATCAAATAGCCTGTCTTCAAGCTCACTAATTCTTTCCTCTGCTTGATCCATTCTGCTATTAACAGATTCTGATGCATTCTTCAGTATGCCAATTGCATTTTTCAGCTCCAGCATTTCTGCTTCTTTTTAATTATTTCAATCTCTTTATTAAATTTATTTGATAGAATTCGGAATTCCTTCTGTGTATTATCTTGAATTTCTTTGAGTTTCCTCAACATAGCTATTTTGAATTCTCTGTCTGAAAGGTCACATATTTCTAATTCTTCAGGATTGTTCCCTGGTGCTTTACTTCATTTGGTGAGGTCATGTTTTCCTGGATCATCTTGATACTTGTAGATGTTCTTCTGTGTTTGGTCATGGAAGAGTTATGTATTTATTATAGTTTTCACAGTCTGGGCTTGTTTGTACCCATCTTTCTTGGAAAGGCTTTCCAGATATTTGAACAGACTTGGAAGTTGTGATCTAAGCTATATCTGCTTAATGGGACACCGCATGCCCAGTAAAACTGGTTTTTGCTGGCTTGAAGAGGTACTGCCTTGATGGTCATGGACAAGATTTAGAAGAATTCTCTGGATTATTAGGCAGAGACTTTCACTCCCTCCGCTTACTTTCTTCTAAACAATGGGGTATCTCTCTCTGTTCTGAGCTACCTGGAGCTGGGGTTGGTGTGATATAAGCATCACTGTTGCCACCACCACTATGACTATGCTGGGTCAGACCTGAAGCCAGCACAGCACTGGATGTTGCCCAAGGCCTCCTATACTACTCCCTGTCTACTGCCTATGTTCACTTCAGGCCCTAAGGCTCTACAGTCAGCAGGTAGCAAAGCCACCCAGGCCTGTGTCCTTCTCTGCAGGGAAATGAGTTTCCTCTGGGTTGATCCAGAGGTGCTATCTAGGAGCCAGGGACTGTAGTAAAAAATCTTTGAAGTCTGTCTGGTGTTTTAGTGTACTGTAGCTGAGCTGGCACTCAAACCACAAGACACAGTTCTTCCTGCTATTTTCTCCCCTTTCCAAAGGCAGAGGAGCCTCACTCCGTGGCCACCACAACCATGGGCCCGTGGGGAATACTGCCAGACTACCGCTGATATTCCCTTAAGGTGCAAGGGCTCTTTTGTCAGCTTGTGGTAAATGCTACCTGGCTTAGGACTCACCCTTTAGGGCAGTGGACTCCCCTTTGGCCCAGAGCAGATCCAGGAATGCTGTCCAAGAGCCAAATCCTAGCATGTGGGACCTTAAGAGCCTACTTGCTGCTCTGCCCTCCTGTGGCTAAGCTTGTACCTAGAGTGCAAGACAAAGTCCACTTTACTTTTATGTCTATTTTTCTCAAGCAGCAGTAGTCTAGCTCCATAGCCAACACAGCTGGGAATGTGCTGAATCTCAGCTGAAGCCAGCAAGTCTCACAGTTTTATCCAGGTCCCTCCGCGTAGTACCTGGGTATTACTGCTTGTTATTCAGGGACCAGTGACTCTCCAGTTAACAGGTGTGATGAGTCCTCCCATGACTGGGTCCTTGCCTAAGGCAGCAAGTTCCCTTCTGGCTTACACTGTGTCTAGAAATGTCATCCAAGAGCTAGAGCCTGGGAAGGTGGCCTTATGACTGACCAGTACCCTATCTTGCTGTGGCTAAGGTGGTTTCCAAGATGCAAGACAAAGCCTTTCCCATTTGTCCTGCCCTCTCCTCAAGCAGAAGGGACAGGTCTCCTTTAGAGTCATGAGGTATGTAGCCTAGGGTTAGGGGGGGATGATGCCAGCAGTCCCTTAGCTGCCCCGGCCTATGTCTGAGTACATCATGTACCCCCCAAGTCCAGTGATTCTGGGCCCAGTTCAACACTAGGACATGCCTGGGAGTTGCAGTCCTTGTGGCACAGACTGCCTTTCAAGTTCATGTAGGGGCCCAGAGCACTTTATCCCTTGGTTGTGAGACTTGTGCATAGGTACTTAAGTTCTGTCCTGGCTATAGCTGGTTTAAATGCTCTCTCCATTGCACACGTCAGCTGAATTTGGTCTGGTTTCACTTTCTGCTATAAAAGGGCAGCATTGACTTCAGTGCCTCATAAATGCTGCACTTTCTTTCTCCCCTGAGCATAGAAACACTCTCCATACCACGCCTCTACTGCAGGTGATTCAAGGCTGTTTTTCCTACCTCTTCAGTGCCTCTTTCAGTGATATGAAGATAAAACCAGGTACTGTGAGTGCTCACCTGACTTTTGGTTCTTATGCAGGTGCTTTTCTTGTGTAGATAGTTAAATTGGTGCCCTTGCAGTAGGGGAACATTGGTAGAGCCTTCTATTCTGCCATCTTGCTCCACTTCCCCAACAAGTCCATCTTGACTCCTCTTCCTCACCAACACTTCTGATTACTTTAAAATATACTCCTTATACAGCCACTTCTCACCATCCCTACTGCTGTAAATTTAGTAAAACTACCATCATCTGTAGCCTGGCTTACTGCAAAAGTCTTCTAATTTTTCTGTCTGCCTCAGTTGGGCTTTGGCTATCTATTCAACCTCATCTTTCTCTAAGCTTCTTCTTGTTCACAGTGTTCCAAACATACTGTCCTTTCTGTACTAAGAACATATCAGTTTCATTTCCATATCAGGCACTTAGCTCTTGCTATTCCTTTTGCATAGAACGTTCTTCCCTGTTTCATAGATGTCACTTTCTGGTCATTCAGGCTCAAACATTTCAGCCTTTAGCTAAGGGCTTTTTCTTCATACTGCTGCTGAAATGACCCCTTTTTTCACTTCCTCCACCCTCACTCTCCTCCATTTACCATATTTTATGTTCTCTATAATAGTTATCATTACCTGGAACTATCCTGTTTGTTTACGTCTTTCAATACTTATTACCTCTTTCCTCCCACTGGAATTACAGCTGTCAGGGGGAATAAGCCTGTTGTCTTATTTACTTCTTCCCTCTGTTTTCTGGGATATGGTAAGTGATCAACAACTATTTGTTGACTGATTGGTTCCCAGGGCAAACTAAAGACAGAAAAGATCTACTACCTCCAGTCTCTCTACAGTTGAGCGGATAAATGCATTTGAAGAGGAAACTAAAAGTATTGTAGACACAGAAAACCTTTTCTAAGCAAAATAGCAAGATTTTTGTTAAAATAGGGAAGAATATGGGGGCTTTAGGATTATGAGAACACATGTTGTGCAACTGGAGCCTTGAGGAATCATAGATGTTGTGCTGGCAGGCTCACTTCTTACCCAGGTATTAACAAAAGAATCTGAAATTTACTTTGATTGAGCCATAACCATAGGCTGTAGGGTAGGAATGGCAAGTAGACTATAGTTTGAGTTAAGGCCTGTTGATTGGTAGTTACTGTACCTGGGTTTTTTTTTTTTTTTGATGGTTTGTGGGCTTCGAAGGAAAACCTGCTGTAGATATGGGAAGCAGGGGTGGTAATATAAAAGTCATGTGTTTGTCTTTTATCATCTAGAATCCATAAACAAAATGGCATATTTCACACAGTTTCTTGATCAGAATATAGCATCTGAAGATTCCTTGAACTTTGAATCTCTGGCATTTTAATTTACTTTCTGGTAAAGCAGACTATAGTAAATCCCAATTAACCAAGACATGTGTTTTCTCTGGCTCAAAGAAATAAAGAAAAACACCAACCAAAACAAAACAAAATTACATTAGAAGCTACCTACTTTGAGAGCTTCTTTGGAGGTTTTAGCAGGGAAGCATAGCTACTCATATACCCTTGACTCTATAATGATCCTCCTCTTTCAGGGAAAATTGTCCTCTTTGACTAAGTACACAGATCTAGGTGGGACACACATGGAGCAGTGAGGGAGGAAGGGGACACCCACCTTGTCAGCCAGATCAGCTGAATCAACTCTGGTGATCAGTGGGTTGACATGTTGCAGCCAGATCATCCTCATGTTTCCTATTTTGTGTATTATAGCTCTTTAAAATAATTAAAATAGTATTTTAGTAGTAGTAGCAAAGTATTTTTCTTTAGTGTCACTCTCTGTGTTCATGATGTAAGAGATAAATATTTTATATTTTATACCACCCTTAACTGAAGATAACTTTTGAAAGGAGCACATCAACTACAGTTCTTAATACTTCTTTTACGTTTTCTAGAGTCAGGAGTAAAAATAGTTGGCTATTATAATTATATCCATTTCTCCTATACACTGAAGACATTGACATCTGATGTGTGAATAGTAATAATAGCTACTATTTACTGACTGCATACTATGTGCTAATCAATGTTCTTAACACTTTGCAAGTGTTATTTAATCTTCATAATAAACTAACCACATAGAACACTATTGCTATCTATGTTTTTGTAGATGAAGAAACTAAGACATAAAGAGGTTCAATAGCTTATTCAGGTTGTAGAGAACTAATCATTGGCAGAGCCAGAATCTAAACCAAGACAGTCTGGCTCTAAAGTCTACTCTTAAACCACTGTAATGTCTTGCCTATTAGAAGAACACATAAGAAAGGCAGGCCATAAGAGAGCAGATTTAATACAAATCACTAAACCAGTGGATTTGTACATTTTTGTAAAAAAGAAGTCTTGACTGTTTACTATATTGTAGGAATGACCTAGTACTAGAAAGTTTTCTGATTTTGAATGGCTCACAGTCTACCAAGGGAAGATTAACATGTGAACTGACTATGCAATAACTGTAATTATACACATAGATAGATATATATGTATATATACATATATATGACTACTGTGTTATAACTATACATACAGATATATATACTGTATAACTACACAGAGATTATATACGTGTATAGTATAACTGTGTAGTATATATATTATATATATGCTATATACACAGATATGTATTTTCATAGTCATAGTTACTACATAGTCTTATATATATGTGTATACATAAACATTTGCTTCACTGTGAAATAATGAAAGATGGCATAATTACTTCTGCTAGGGTGAAAAAATATTGTGTTTGAATTCACAGAGATGACATTTTCAGGACTGAGATGTAATAGAAATTCAAGACTAAAAGTTTGTCTTCTCACTTTCTAGGTTAATCAGAGTTATTGGATCCTACTTGCCATATTCTTTAGAGAGAAATAACTTTTCATTAGGCAAGTATTTTTATACGATATGCCATCTTTCCTGAGCCAGAACAGTGTATCTGTATAGTAGCCCACACCTTCTCATTCAGATTAAGCACCTTCATATTTCTGGATCCTTTTCTTGCTATTGTGGCTTTTCATTGGTTGTAGAGAAGAAAGGCAGAGTCATCCAAATGTCCAGGTCTTCTTGGTCTCACATATATGAGGCTTCAAAACTACATCCACAAAGAGGAAACTAATGTACAATGTTTTTATAGATCTTGAGATTTTAATATTTTTAATGTTTATGAGTAGAGTACTTCAATCCATGTCTCTCTTTTTTAATTAGGTTATTTCCACTTTCTTCCATTTTAATCTCTTAAAAAAATGATTTCCAAACGCTTTACTTCACTGACTTCTTGGTCAGTATATTTTTTTAAAATGTGGTGCTCTGAACTGAACATAGTATGTTCAGTAGAGTATATACAGTATGGTGACATTCTGTCTTCCTGTCCTCTGGAATTGAGCCTCCTATTAGTAAGAAATGGAGAAATGTCATTGATTCATTTTACATAGGATGTAACATCTTATTAGCTATAGCCACTTCTCTCAAGTTAGATGTAATAATATAAAATAAGACTCTCTTATCGTTCACATATTATTGGCATACCTTTTACCTTTTGGTCTTATAGGCATAGATAACATTGATGAAGTGTAATTTAGTTTTGTAGTCAAGGTGATAAAGACAAAAACTAAATCAGAGAGAAAATCAGTTAAATGTATATGTCTTTTTAAACTTCAGTTTTATTGAAACCTGAATATATGATTTGATTTATTTTTGTAGAGAATAGAATAAGAAGTTAGGTATCTGTGAATTTTGAAATATTATTATATAATTAATCATTCTCTATTGTAATTGCATTTCTTTCCATTAGAAAGATGTTTTTCGTCTTTCCATCCATAATGTCTTGCCCAGTTTCTGGAACTTCATAGATGTGCAACATTTTTCATGGACCTTTTTTGAATTAAGTAATTGTTCAAAAGCATATTTTTGAAGGTGTTCTGTCAGATTTAATGAAAACAATAATTTTTAATACAGTCTTTTTATATGTGTGAATATCTCTGATACTTGGCTTAGTTTTTATCTTTCTTTTTCCTTCATTCTGTTTTATTTACATATTAAATGTATGGTTGTATTCTGTCATATATTGCCCTTTACTATGAACGTAACTTATTATCCCCCCAAGATGATGGTAAGTGTTTTTAGGGCAAAGATCATGTAATATGTCTTCTATGTATCTTCCATAGGGCTCAGCCCAATGCTACACATGTAGCATTTAACTTTGTACACCTAAATTGTATTCTCAGCTGTTTAACCACATAGAACCTTACAATTTAGGCCTACACAGTTTTATGCCTGTCACACAGCTTGTTGACTCTCTGCCACCATAATCTCCGTTCAAATCTTGTGGTTCACATTGTGGAAAGAAAACTCTTTTAAAAACATGAAAGCATTTCATTTGTCTTAATTCTCCAGTATAATATTTTGTATAAAATCACCATAGACTATTTTGTATTTATGTTACTATTTATATTGCAAATCACTTTTACTCCTTACCTGAATTAGTACTTACATTTGATAATCCTTATTGATATTTTACTATTTCCCCTACTGATTATGAGAAATTTCTGTGCTTTGACAATTAAAGCAATATAATTAGTAGTTGTCTGTTTTTTAAATGTAATAATTAATCAAAAATCAAAGTAGAATGAGAACCCTACCTTAAAATATGTTTGTTTGTTTGTTTGTTTTGTAAAGAGCCTCACTTCACTGTCTTCCCAGATTCTATAGTTACGTGTCAGCTGATTTTCAATCAATTTAAGGATCAGTTGTGATACAGGAATCCTGTGATGCAGAAGCCAAGAAAAATCATAATGTATCAAGATTTTCCCCAGGGTATTAGAGGATAAACATGTAAAACCTTATAGTGCCCTAGAATGCAATTTCCTTACTATATTCCTTTTTGTACCCTCTTCACAGCCCTTTCTAATGCAGACCTAATTTCTGAATAGAGTTGGTTCTTCCACAAATTAACGATTTGAGCTTTGACAAATTACCATTCCTTTCTGAATTTCTCTCCTTATCTATACGATGAAGAGTTACTTCGGCCATATGATCAAAGAGATCTTTTGTAATATTTAAGTTGTAAATGCTGACTGTAGAAAGATATGATCATGCATAAGTGATCTATATGGGAGGAAATAATTTTTTTATTAATCTAAGAATTTATAGTATTGCTTCATATCAATAATAGCTATAATTTATTCATCACCTATATACAATTCTATATGATTGATGGTGGCCAAGGCAATTATAAAATATGGAATTAGCCCATCAGAGACTTTGTGAAATGATTCTGTGGTGTGATAAGAGTGTGTAAATGCAAATTACCAAAGATGGCTGATACCACAGAATACAAGGACAAAACACATAAAGTTTTAAATCTATAAATATAAGTTTAGAAACAAATCCTGCTTAGTGGATCATAGGGAGACTTGATCCTCATTCCCAACACACTTCTCCCGCCCTTTTTCCTTGTCTCTTTCCCTAAATTCACAAGGTCTCAGCTACTCAATTAAACTGGTAATCTATAGAATATGATGATGAAGCCTATGCCTTGCTAAAAGTAGATGCTCACTGACATCATCATAGACAGGATAGAAAGAACTTTGAGAAAAGCATGAAAGAGTTGATGAGAAAATGAAATTGTCAGTCCTTAGGCCTTCTCTTTATTACCTTTTACATGGAGTGTAGGTACACATGCATGAAAGCCCCAAATACATTAGTATCTGGATGAGCATCTTAATGAATATTATTATTTTTATAATTAATAAATATTAAAACATACTTACATCACATCAATCAATTTCATCAGCATTTCTTCCTCAGTATTAATATTGGAATTTCTTGGCTTTCTTTTCTTTCCTATCTAGATTCACACTCTTAGTGAAGTCATCAAGTTGAATGATTTCACGCACTGTCTTCATACAAATCTTTTCTCTTGACCTCCACACCTATATACCCAAATATCTTCTTGACATCTCCACATTTGATAAATATTGGATATCTAAAGAGATCTTAATTTGTTTTATTACACTTTAAATGTTAGGGTACATGTGCACAACGTGCAGGTTAGTTGCATATGTATACATGTGCCATGTTGGTGTGCTGCACCCATCAACTCATTATTTAACATTAGGTATATCTCCTAATGCTATCCCCCCCTCCCCCAACCCACAATAGGCCACAGTGTGTGATGTTCCCCTTTCTGTGTCCATGTGTTCTCATTGTTCAATTCCCACCTATGAGTGAGTCAGGAAACAACAGGTGCTGGAGAGGATGTGGAGAAATAGGAACACTTTGACACTGTTGGTGGGACTGTAAACTAGTTCAACCATTGTGGAAGTCAGTGTGGCGATTCCTTAGGGATCTTGAACTAGAAATACCATTTGACCCAGCAATCCCATTACTGGGTATATACCCAAAGGATTATAAATCATGCTGCTATAAAGACGCATGCACACGTATGTTTATTGCGGCACTATTCACAATAGCAAAGACTTGGAACCAACCCAAATGTCCAACAACGATAGACTGGATTAAGAAAATGTGGCACATATACACCATGGAATACTATGCAGCCATAAAAAATGATGAGTTCATGTCCTTTGTAGGGACATGGATGAAGCTGGAAACCATCATTCTCAGCAAACTATCGCAAGGACAAGAGATCTTAATTTTAATGTGACTAAAACTGAACACCTGATTTTCACCTGAAACCTGCTTTACTTACCTACTGCTTTTCTCACATTTTCAGTTGCTCTGCCCAAAATCCTTATAGTTATCCTTGATTTCTCTTTTTTTCTCTCACTCTACATCCAGTCCATCAGAAGTCTTGTTGCCTCTAACTTCAAAATATATTATTAGGACATAGACTGTACCACCTCTACTGGTACCACCCTTGTGCCATCTACTTTCTCTTACCTGGATGGGTGCAACAGTCTCTTTCACAGACAATTATGTCTCCTTAAACTATTCTCAACATGGCAGCCATTAATGATCCTTTCAAAACGTGTCAGATTATGCCACTCCTTTATTCAAAACTCTGTAGTGGTAACTGTTTTACAAAGAAGGAAGAATTGGCTGGGCACGGTGGCTCATGCCTGTTATCCCAGCACTTTGGGAGGCCGAGGTGGGTGGATCACTTGAGGTCAAGAGTTCGAGACCAGCCTGGCCAACATGGTGAAACCCCATTTCTACTAAAAATACAAAAATTACCCGAACGTGTTGGTGGACACTTGTAATCACAGCTACTCAGGAGGCTGACACAGGAAAATTGCTTGAACCCAGGAGGCAGAGGTTGCAGTGAGCCAAGATCGCACCATTGCACTCCAGCCTGGGCAACTAGAATGAAACTCCGTCTCAAAAAAAAAAAAAAAAAAAAAAAAAAGAGTGAAGAATGTACAGTGGCTTCTAGGGCCCTACGGTGTCTAGCCTCTTCCTACTTCTTTGCCCCTTGTTCACTTTGGTATCTCTGGCTTCCTTGTTCAACTCCTCAAAATTGCCAGGCATGCCTCTGAATTAAGGTCAGTGCATTAGCTGTTTTTCTCTATCTGGGATGTTCTTCTCTCACTTTTTCTCCCCTTCCAGTATTTGCTGAGACATTACCTTCTCAATAAGGCATACTTTACCACCTTATTAAAATCATAATTCTAGCACTACTGATCTCACTCTTCTCTACTTTATGTTACTTTGTATCTTTTGATATTACTTGTCACTTACTAAACTCTATGATTTACTTATTTATAGTGTTTACTATCTCCCACTCCCATTAGAATATCAGCTCCCTGAGGGTAGAACTCTGTTTTGTAGCCTGGTACAGTGCCTAGAATATTGCATGTTATAGGTTCTGTTCCATAGACTTCAAATATTATTTCATTTCATTGTCTTCTCTACATATACCAATGAAACAATATGACTCACAGAGGTTACCTAACTTGGCTGAAGTCAATATCTGGTAAAAGTGGAACTGAGATTTACACATATACATCTCCTGCTCCTTGCCTTCCTTATACAAAATATGTGAAAACAAGGGAAAAGAATAATGCATGATAATGCATGTATATGGATGAATTTTTATGATATTTTATAAACACCTTTATATAAATGTCTATATATAAGAATAAAATATTTTCTATTTTAGTATAGAAATAATAACTGTATAATACTAGAATTTAAATATTTTTACGCAGAAATTGCTGTATTCATCAGCAACTTAAATAGTGTTACCTTTTTTGATATTATTTAAGTAAGTATTGATAATGAAATGATTAGGAGTTTTTTCCTGCTTCACTTACACAAGTATAAGCTCTTTGTAGTTCATAGCAAGACACTGCTATAGAGAATCCATTATCATTCTGATTGTACATTGTGTTTGATGGAATTGTTCAAGCTGTGTAAGATCTAATTTGTACTCTCTTTAAGATAACACTGACTGTTTCAGTTAGCATTTTCATTATTATATATAGTATATAAATGGGGTACATCTTTCGGGGCTTTTTCAACTTAACAGTTTCATGTCTAGTTTTAGGATAAGGTAGTACAATTGCTGTGTTTTGATTGTAAATTTATATGTTTATTTGAGAAATATCCTTTCTGAAAAATGATGGATATTCTTATATGAAATAACATAAACCATTTTTTACATTCTGTAGACTTTCTTATTGTCTCATGTCCCTGATTAGGATATTATTATATCTATCAGGGAAGATTTAGCAGTGTAAGAATCACTTTGTCTTGGGATATGTAAATATTCCTAATTTCACATTTGTGCTAACAGTGGATAACTCAGTTGTATACTGCTTTAGAACAAGAGAGAGTAAAATAGCGTATTTTTCGTTTGAAATTTAGAAAGCTAGGCATCTTAAGCTACCAGGTACTATTTTGGTATAATCTATCACTTCCGTTAAATTTTATTGGATATAAATCATATTGTATCAGGTTGCATAGCGACAATATGTTTCACCAGGCATTCTATTTTTATAACTTTATTTAAAACTGACATGTAACTTGCTGTACCTGAAACCCCAAGTGAGCCAGTTATTGGAGTGTAACAAAATTTTGATGTCAGAGTAGCTATTTATTCTACTAGAAACCATTAGCGATGCATTACCCTTTGGCACTGCTGTTTTTTGCAGAAACATGGTTAAAATTTTATGACTGATTTTGACCAATTAGATCTCTCTCCCTCTTAGAACTAAGCAATTATATATATAAAACACATGAATATATATACATGTGCATATATGTAACTTGCACGTGCTTTATATCCTTAAAATGTGTAATACATTTAAATATAGGTTTATATATGCATATTTATTTTAACAGTATACATATCAAGCTTTTTTAAAAGTTTCTTCTCAAAAACTGAGTGTCATAGTTTTATTCTTCTTATTTTCACACCTGATTATTATTTTATGGAAATGAATTAACTGCATGTTGTTGTTGTTATTATTATGGATATGGATGTTGATTAGCTGCATAGTACTACCATGTTTGTTGGTATTAGTGCTTTTGTTATTATTTTAAAAGGGCCTCTTAACATTTATTTACTATCAGCACTAGATTCTTTGGGAATTCATAGGGGCAATACCATTTTGTACACATGTAATATAATCAGTTAAAGACAGGATTTTCTCCTGCTTAGCTTTGACTGTTTTTCCCCTGAAAATATTAAAATATGCACTGTGCATCCATGCATGGAGTTAAAGTCCCTTGACTCCTGAGCCGGCCTATTGCCAGCTTACATGTTCATCTCTGCCAGTGTATTTTAAATTGGATCTGATGGGACCACCATTTGGAATTAAGCAGAGGAAAATATTTTAGATTTGTATTTAGTAAGCTAGTTGTTCTTCAAACCCTGTATAAAAACATTGCCAAACTTGTGTTTATGGAATAACTAACGTCTGTCAGTTTAGGAGATGCCTGTGTATAAGGAATGTTAATTCTCTCAAATTCCTGAGTGACACCTTAAATTCAATAATTATTACTACTGTTATTGTTATGAATTATCTACTTAGTAATCCTCACATATTGTTGAATTATTTTTCTTTGGAAAATTCAAATTTTTATATAATTTTTAAAATATGGCATCTGATCATTATTTGCCATATCGGCATTTTTTGTATTTTGACATATTTATTTATTTATTTATTTATTTATTTATTTATTTATTTGTTTTTTATTATACTTTAGGTTTTAGCGTACATGTGCACAATGTGCAGGTTTGTTACATATGTATCCATGTGCCACGTTGATTTCCTGCACCCATTAACTCGTCATTTAGCATTAGGTATATCTCCTTATGCTGTCCCTCCCCCCTCCCCTAACCCCACAACAGTCCCCGGAGTGTGATGTTCCGCTTCCTGTGTCCATGAGTTCTCATTGTTCAATTCCCACCTATGAGTGAGAACATGCAGTGTTTGGTTTTTTGTCCTTGCGATAGTTTACTGAGAATGATGTTTTCCAGTTTCATCCATGTCCCTACAAAGGACATGAACTCATCATTTTTTATGGCTGCATAGTATTCCATGGTGTATATGTGCCACATTTTCTTAATCTAGTCTATCATTGTTGGACATTTGGGTTGGTTCCAAGTCTTTGCTATTGTGAATAGTGCCACAATAAACATACTTGTGCATGTGTCTTTATAGCAGCATGATTTATAGTCCTTTGGGTATATACCCAGTAATGGGATGGCTGAGTCAAATGGTATTTCTAGTTCTAGATCCCTGAGGAATCGCCACACTGACTTCCACAATGGTTGAACTAGTTTACAGTCCCACCAACAGTGTCAAAGTGTTCCTATTTCTCCACATCCTCTCCAGCACCTGTTGTTTCCTGATTTTTTTAATGATGGCCATTCTAACTGGTGTGAGATGGTATCTCACTGTGCTTTTGATTTGCATTTCTCTGATGCCCAGTGATGATGAGCATTTCTTCATGTGTTTTCTGGCTGCATAAATGTCTTCTTTTGAGAAGTGTCTGTTCATGTTCTTCGCCCACTTTTTGATGGGGTTGTTTGTTTTTTTCTTGTAAATTTGTTTGAGTTCATTGTAGATTCTGGATATTAGCCCTTTGTCAGATGAGTAGGTTGCAAAAATTTTCTCCCATTGTGTAGGTTGCCTGTTCACTCTGATGGTAGTTTCTTTTGCTGTGCAGAAGCTCTTTAGTTTAATGAGATCCCATTTGTCAATTTTGGCTTTTGTTGCCATTGCTTTTGGTGTTTACAAGAACACCTAGGCAATACCATTCAGGACATAGGCGTGGGCAAGGACTTAATGTCTAAGACATATTTATTTTTAATTGACAAAAACTGCATATAGTTACCATGGACAACATGTTGTTTTGAAATATGTATACATTGTGGAATAGCTAAATCAGCTAATTAACATTATACATGAATTAGATAGGAGAACTCCATATTGGTAACTCCTTCGGCATGTTATAACCTTTTCCAGCTCCATCTTTTTCTCCTGAAACCTATCAAGGGCCTTGTGAGGTACAAAATATGTAGGATGAGTTCCAACTCTAAAAGTAGTATATTGCTTCCAGAACATTATAATATTATGCAGTGATGAAGAAGAGAGGCATTGAAACAGAACAACTAGGGTTAGAATCTCAGCCTGCCACTACCCATAACAATAGACAGATTATTTCAACATTCTGAGTCAGTTATCTGATGTATAAAATAGGTGTAGTTGTAACTACCTGATTGATTTTTGTTTTTATAAGGATTCAATGAAATAAGCAGAAAGCCCTTAACTCAATGTCTGGCACATAGTAATAACTCAAATGGTAGCTATCAGTCATTTGTTGTATTAGACCTGGTAATTCTCCTTGTCTGCAGGGGTAGTATGGCATAGTACTTAATAGTACAGGCTTTAGAATCATAATACTTGGGTTAGAATCCCAGCTGTACTATTTACTAGCTGTGTAACCTTCAAGAAGTCTCTTAACTTCTCTGCCTCAGTTTCTTCATCTGTAGAATAGGGGAATATAATATCACATATTTAATACATGTATCTGAAGACTATATGCATCAATACAAGGAAAGTGCTTAAAACAATGCCTGTCACATAGTAAGGGTTCAATAAATGTTAGCTATTATATCAAAAATCACTGAATGTGAGCTTCCTGTTATTTTAGAAATCTGTTAAGTCTAGCCCTGGCATTTTGTCATTATTAAACAGGCCCAACTGCAGAAAAGATTTCTCTGGTCACACAGCATTTCTGGACATTTTGACACGCCACCTAGCAATCCTACAAATACCCTTACAATAAATATTTATTATAAGGCTCATTTTAACACAAATTAACGCAAATAATTGACCCTAAATCTGAATGAATTCATTTAAATACTTGTGTAAAATCATGTGGTTTCAGATTTTGTTGTTGCACTTTTTTAAGTTAAGATATGTGGTCCCTCCAGGAAACCTAGTTAAGTTGGTATGAGGCTAATCTGGTTAATTCTAATTTAATATTGACATTTGGTTGATACTAACATTCTCAAGCAAACAATAAAGTTTGTTATTAGGCAGATGATTGCTGTCTTATAATACCTGCTAGTGGCCTAACGATCCACACTGGTGACAAAAATACAAAATCTCTATAATTTCTTTTTATTTCCCACTGTCTTCTGCCCCCGCCCCCCCACCAAGGTTGGATGCTAAAACTAAATCAATCAGTAGACTTTTTCTCCTGGCATGCCGTTCTATCCTTTTAAAAGAATAAATATATAGGTCAAGAATTACTATACTAAAAGCCAAAATTGAAAATTGGGATCTAATTAAAGAACTTCTGCACAGCAAAAGAAACTGTCATCAGAGTGAACAGGCAACCTACAGAATGAAAGAAAATTTTTGCAATCTATCCATCTGACAAAGGGCTAATATCCATAATCTACAAAGAACTTAAACAAATTTACAGAAAAAAACAACACCATCAAAAAGTGGGCAAAGGATATGAACAGACACTTCTCAAAAGAAGACATTTACACGGTCAACAAACATGAAAAAAAGGTTATCATCACTGGTTGGTCATTAGAGAAATGCAAATCAAAACCACAGTGAGATACCGTCTCACACCAGTTAGAATGGCGATCATTAAAAAGTCAGGAAATAACATATGCTGGAGAGGATGTGGAAAAATAGGAACGCTTTTACACTGTTGGTGGGAATGTAAATTAGTTGAACCATTGTGGAAAACAATGTGGTGATTCCTCAAGGATCTAGAACTAGAAATACCATTTGACCCAGCAATTCCATTACTGGGTATATACCCAAAGGATTATAAATTATTCTACTATAAAGACACATGCACACATATGTTTACTGTAGCACTGTTCACAACAGCAAATACTTGGAACCAACTCAAAAGCCCATCAATGATAGACTGGATAAAGAAAATGTGGCACATATACACCATGGAATACTATGGAGCCATAAAAGAGGATGAGTTCATGTCCTTTGCAGGGACATGGATGAAGCTGGAAAGCATCTTTCTCAGCAAACTAACACAGGAACAGAAAACCAAACACGACATGCTCTCACTCATAAGTGGGATTTGAACAGTGAGAACACATGGACACAGGGCAGGGAACATCACCCACTGGTGCCTGCCAGGGGGTGTGCGTTCAGGACAGGGATAGCATTAGGAGAAATGCCTAATGTAGATGACTGGTTGTTGGGTGCAGCAAACCACCATGGCACGTGTATACCTATGTAACAAACCTGCACATTCTGCACATGTATCCCAGAATTTAAAGTTTATTAATAAAATAAAAAAGAATTACTCTATTAAGCAGTTGCTGAATCAGGTTCATCACAGAGGGGAGTGCAAACACATGCCCTGAATGAACCTCTTAAAGCTATCTATAGTAATACTTTGACTTCATGGTCTTAGAATTTACTTGATCTGAGTTTAATTCTTAGCTTTACCACTACTAGCTGTGTGACCTTGAGCAACTTTTTTACTCCATCATTATCAAATATTTATTGAGCACTATTCTATACCCTATTACTAAGTAACCTAATAGAAAATTCTCTAAGCCAACGTTTCTATAATGATAAAAATGTTTACATTATATAATTTATAGGATTGTGATACAGGTCAAAATATGATCATCTCTGTTAAAGTATTCTGTGAATCATAAAGTTGTATACTAGTATTATTTGCTGTGAGCTTTATGAGAATAGGGACTATGTCTTCCTTTGTTACCTCATTATCTAACATAGTACCTGACACATAGAAGTATTCAGAAAATGTCTGCAGCAGACCGATTTTCTTAAAGATCTCAAAAGCATCCATTTGTATTTAGGATATTATTTCCAAAGTTAAGCTTAAAATACAGATGATTTATTCTTTTGATTTTGTAATGGTATTCATATATAGTTTGAATTATGTGGAACATTCCTAAGGGACTTACTGCAAGAAAATGTGTTATTAGATAAAATCATTTTTATATGTGCCCTATTATCAGCAGGCCCTATTTTCTACAAGGTAATGTAGGGTTTGAATTAAAAGAAATTGTTACAAGTTTATTAAATCTACTATGGCCAACAACTGGTGCTATTTTTGTGCACCTAAAGCTGTAGTTAATCTTCAGATTTTTGAATAATTTATTTTAGGTGTCACATATATATATATTGAGTGGCTAAAAATATATTTGTACCTAAAATTAATAATAATTGAATTATAAAACCCACCTAATTGTCACAGTAGTCAACTACCTAAAATGTTTATAATTATTAGGACACTGTATATATTTATTAATGTTAGTAAATGGACTAAAGATATAAATTTCAGTACACTGGACCACATCTGAAAATATTTCATGATGTGTATTTTATTAATATAGGAAGTGAAATCTTACAGACCAAAAAGGAATGCTGTATTAGGTAACATTAACTCAATAAAAAATCAGATTCTAAGTCTTATTCTTGCATTGCACTTGCAGATTTCAGTCTAATCACCAATCTCCCTTTTGCAAAATAATGGCAATTAAGATCTACATAAACTAAGCTAATGCCTGGTTGGGGAGATTATTTCGTACTAATATACACTTGCATATTCTTTTAAAATGAGAAATAATACACAATATTCACAGGAATAAAACTCAGCAAATGGAAGGCACAGAAAAACCCTTTCAGAGAGAGGTCACTACAATAGAATGTGGCTAAAAGAAATTTTCTTCTGAAACACACCCAGCTAATTAATTTGCGTTTACAGAAGGAATTAATTTTTCTTACTCTTACTGAACTTAAAAAAAGAAATGAAAATCCACTAAAACTCATACTACCAATTTTAAGTTTTAATGAACTTTTTTCAGAGATATTAAAGGGTATATTTTTTTTTCCTTAGACTAAAACCATTAGCTATTTGCCATAATATTCTTCTTATGTAATAGCTACAGAGTTTTGAAGCTAATGAGAACCGCCAACAGGAAAAAAGGTTTGTCATAGTTTCTGTTCCTTCTCTGGATGCATCATTTCAGTCTTCTAGTACTTTTCAGCAGCATTGTCAGTGAGTATTCAAGGCTAAGGAAAGACATAGTATGTCTTCCTGGAGCATCAATTTGACTTGCCAACAAGTAAATTAAACTTATTTTATATTAAAATGAATACATATATACAGTAGAATAAAAAATGTTCATTAATTTTAAAATTCAAATCCCAGACTACATGAGTTGTAATTTGGAACTAATGTATGGTTTCCTTATTTGAACAGCACTGCTGACTTCCATTATACATCTTCCTTTCATTTTTAGATACTTGGTTGTATGTAGTTTTGCTTTTTCTTTATTTCAATTAAATTTAAAGTGCCATTTTAAAGTCCATCCATCAATGGATACTAGGATAAGAGGGATAGCGTTAGGAGATATACCTAATGTAAATGACGAGTTAATGGGTGCAGCACACCAACATGGCACATGTATATATATGTAACAAACCTGCACGTTGTGCACATGTACCCTAGAACTTAAAGTATAATAAAAAAAAATATATATATATATATAAAATTAAAGAATGCTAAAAGACTAAAAAAAAAATAAAGGGAAGTTTATAGTAATATATGGCTTACATCAAACAATTAGAAAGCTTACAAACTGACAATCTAATAATGCACCTCAAGGAACTAGAAAAACAAGAACATACAAAATCCCTAAATAGTGGAAGAAAATATATAAAAAGATCAAACTGAAGCTAAATAAGAGACTAAAGAAACAATATAAAGGATCAATGAAACAAAAAGTTGGTTCCTCAAAAATATAAACAAAATTGATAAGCCACTAGTTCGACTAACCAAGAAAAAAGACCCAAATAAACAAAACCAGAAATGAAAAAGGAGACATTACAACTTATAACACAAAATAAAAAAAAGATCATTAGAGACTTATGAACAACTTTATGCTTGCAAACTAGAAAACCTTGAAGAAATGGATAAATTCTGAGAAACATACAACCTGAGATTGAACAAAGAAGAAAAAGATATCCTGAACAGACCAGTTATGTGTAGCAAGGTTGAGACAATAATAAAAAGTTTCTCAACAAAGAAAAGCCCAGGACTATATGGATTCATGGCTGAATTCTGCCAATGGAAAGAAGTACTAGTACAAATTTCCCTGAAACTATTCCAAAAAATCAGAGGACATAATTCTCCCTAACTAATCCTACAAGATCAGAATCACCCTGACATCAAAACCAAAGATACCAAAAAAAAAATTAAAAAAAAAGTCTACAGACCAGTAGCCCTGATTAGCATAGATGCAAAAATCCTTAACAAAATACTAGCAAATAATGCAAAACACATCAAAAAGATTCACCATGATTAAGTGAGATTTATACTTGGGATGCAAGAATGATTCAATATACACTAATCAATAAACATAATACATCACATCAACAGAATGATGTACAAGAGCCATATATTAATCTCAATATACACAGAAACAACATTTAGTAAAATTCGACATCCCTTCATGATAAAAACTCTCAAAAATCTAGGCATAGAAGGAACATTCCTTAAAATACTAAGTTGCCATGTATTACACACCCATAGCTAACATCATACTGAATAAAGAGAAGTTGAAAGTCTTTTCTCTAAGAACTGTTACAAGACAAAGATGCTCACATTCACCACTGCCTTTCAACATAGTACTGGAAGTCCTACCCAGAGTAAGGAGGCAAGACAAAGAAATAAGTCATCCAAATGGGAAAAAAGGAAGTCAAATTATTCCTCTTTGTTGATCATATCATTTTATATCTGGAACAAGCTAAAGACTCTGCCAGAAACCTTTTAGATTTAATAAATGAATTTAGTAGAGTTTCAGGATACAAAATTAGCATACAAAAGTCAGTGACACTTTTATACACCAGTAATGATCTAACTGAAAAAGAAATCAAGAAGGCAATTCCACTTACAATAGCTACAAAAATATAAATACTTAGGAATAAATTTAACCAAGGAGCCGAAAGATCTCTATAAGAAAAACTACAAAACACTCATGAAATAAATTGAAGATGACACAAACAAATTGATAAACATCCCATGCTCATGAATCTGAAGAACTAATATCATTACAATGACCATATTGCCCAAAGCAATCTACAGAGTCACTACAATCTGTATCAAACACCAATGTCATTCTGCACAAATTAGAAAAAACAATTCTAAAACTCATATGCAACCAAAAAGAGCTTGAATAGCCAACGCAATCTTGAGCAAAAGGAACAAAGTTAGAGGCATCACATTACCTGACTTGAAAACATGTTACAAAACCAAAACAGCCTGGTATTGGTATAAAAATAGACACATAGATCAATGGAACAGAATAGAGAGCTCAGAAATAAAGCCATATATTTACAGCCAGCTGATCTTTGACAAAGCTGTAGGAGAAAGTATACCCTGTTCAGTAAATGGTGATGGGAAAATTGGATAGCCACATGCAGAAAAATGAAACTGGACCCCTGTCTCTCTTCATATATAAAAATCAACTCAATATGAATTAAGTTAAACGTGAGAGCAGAAACTATTAAAAAGGCTAGAAGAAAACTCACCTGTACCTTGGTTTAGGCAAATAATTTATAACAAAGACCTCAAAAGTACAGGCAACAAACACAAACATAAATAAATGGGAATTAAATTGAAAAGCTTCTGCACAGCAAAAGAAATAATCAATAGAGTGAAGAGAAAACCTATTGTATGGGAGAAAATATTTAACAACTATTCAGCCATTATGGAAAACAGTAAGGAGATTTCTTCAAAAACTACAAATAGAATTACCATTCAATCCAGCAATACCCCTGCTGGGTATCTACCTAATGAAAAGAAATTAGTATATCAAAGGGATACATGTACTAGCATATTTATCACAGTGCTATTCACAATAGCAAAGATATGGAATCAATCTAAGTGTTCATCAACAGATAAATGGATAAGGAAAATGTATGTGTATACATAATGAAATACTATTTGACCTTAAGAAAGAATGAAATTGGCCAGGCACAGTGGCTTACACCTGTAATCCCAGCACTTTGGGAGGCTGAAGCAGGCAGATTACCTGAAGTCAGGATTTCGAGACCAGCCTGGCCAACACTGTGAAACCCCATCTCTACTAAATATACAAAAATTAGCAGGGCATGGTGGCACACGCCTGTAATCCCAACTACTTGGGAGGCTGAGGCAGGAGAATTGCTTGAGCCCGGGAGATGGGAGGTTGCAGTGAGCCACCACTGCACTCCAGCCTGGCTGACAGAGCAAGACTTGGTCTCAAAAAACAACAACAACAACAAAAAAAACAGCAACAAAAAATGGAATCATGTCATTTGAAGTAACGTGGATGGAACTAGAGGTCCTTATCTTATTTGAAATAAGCTGGGCACATAAAGACAAATATTGTATGTTCTCACTTACATGTAGGAATTAAACATTTTGATCATATGGAGGTTGAGTGGAAAGATAACAGGGACTAGGAAAGGTGACTGCGCTGGGGAGGAGAGAGGATGAAGAGAAGTGGGTTAAATGGTACAAACATGTAGTTGGAAGGAATAAATTCAGTGTTTGATTGCAGAATAAAATGAGTATAGTTTTAAAAAATGCACTCTGGTGCTGGACAGCCTAAATGCCCTGACTTGAGGATACGCATTATATACTTGTAACAAAATTTCACATCTGCCCCATAAACTTGTACAAAAACAACAACCCAAAAAAGCCCTATGGGTATCTAGAAGGAGAAATTATCTCCAAGCATTGTATAGGCCTTATATGAGAGAGAGAATTCGTGTGGGTGTCAGAAGCAGGCACACACTGGGGCAGTGGAATTTAAGCACAGAGGAAGTAGACACTTTTATGTGACAATTATGTGGAATATAGAATTCAGCATTTGAACATCATGTAAAAAGAATAAAATTAAATGTTAAGAAAATCAAGGGATAAAGCAGTTCTCACCAAGGAAGTTTTCTTTTAAAAATTCTTTCTTATTCATTTTCTAATCTGTTTTATAATATTAAGTAAATAAACTTCCCTGTGAGGGCCCAAGATTAATGAAACCTCTAGGCCTTGTATTTGAGAAAATCACATTTTTATTTGATATTTCTTTTAGCATCAGATATCTATCTCCTGAGGGTCTTGGCCTAAATCTAAGACCAAAAGAATTCTTCCATTTTAAAAATTTGTTATATATTCATTTAATAAACCTTTACTACGTCTTACTATTCTAAGGCAATTACAAAAGCTCTCTTCAGTCCTCATCTCTCTCCTGTCTTCAGTACTGCATACTTGACTGCCTCATGGATCTTGCCATCTGGATGTCAACCTGATAATATCATCTTTTGTATAGGTAGTTGAATTTGGTTTGTACATATTTTGTTAATATCCATTACTTTGTTGTTTTATCCATGAGAGAGATTGGCCTTTAAGTTTGTTGTTGTTTGAGATAGAGTCTTGCTCTGTCACCCAGGCTTGAGTGCAGTGGTACAATCTTGGCTCACTGCAACCTCCACTCCCCAGACCCATGTGATCTTCCCACCTCAGCCTCTTTAGTAGCTGGGACCACAGGCGCACACCACCATGCCTGGCTATTTTTTGTATTTTTGAAAGAGACAGAGTCTTGCCATGTTGCCCAGGATGGTTTCAAACTCCTGGGCTCAAACAGTGCTTCTGCCTCCGCCTCCCAACGTGCTGGCATTGCAGGCATGAGCCACTGTGCCTAGCTGGCCTTAGTTTATCATGTAATGTCTTTCTTGAATTTTGTATCAGGGTTATGATGACCTGATGAATTGTATTTTGATAATAGTGTAACTCTACCATCTTTCCTTTGTTTAATATTTGCATGACATCTATTTCTGTCTTCTTACTTTCACCTTTTTTTGATACTAACATTTGAATTGTGTCATTTACAAGCAGCCTAAAATTTGATTGTTAAAATTCAATCTAACACTCCTTTATCTTTTAATTAGAGTATTTACTTCAGTAATACTTGGTGTAATTACTGATGTATTTGGGTTTAAATCTACCCACCATGTTTCTGTTTGTTCTCTATTTGTTCAACCTATTCTATGTTCCTTTTTCTCTCCTTTATTGCCTTTTAAAAATTAGTCCATTTCTTCGTCTGCTCTCTTATTTGTTATACATTATTTTATTAATCATCTTGACGTTACTTTGGTGATCACAACCTACATGATTGTCTTAGGAAAGACTAACATGGCCGGGCGCGGTGGTTCACGCCTGTAATCCCAGCACTTTGGGAGGCCGAGGCAGGCGGATCACAAGGTCAGGAGTTCAAGACCAGCCTGGCCAACATGGTGAAACCCTGTCTCTACTAAAGATACAAAAAATTAGCCGGGCATTGTGGCGTGTGCCTGTAATCCCAGCTACTCGGGAGGCTGAGGCAGGAGAATCGCTTGAACCCAGGAGGCAGAGGTTGCAGTGAGCCGACGTCACGCCATTGCACTCCAGCCTGGGCGACAGGGCGAGACTCTGTCTCAAAAACAAAACGAAAAAAAAAAAAGGAAGACCAACATAAATTAGTAATTTTACCTCTTCCAGGACATTGTAGTTGCAAGGACCTTGGATCATGTTAACTACATTAATTCTATTTTTTCCTTTTGTGCCACTAGCATATATTTTAATTCTACATATATATCGAACTCTCTCAAAATTATTATTTTGTACAGTCTGTATTAATCTGTAATTACCATATACTTACACTTTCCATTGCTTTTTTTCCCATTTTTCCCATTCATTGCTTTGGTTGTATTTGTGATTATTTTCTTCTACCTGAAGAAAACTCTTTTTAATAGTTCTTTTAATATAGGTCTCCTGCAGGTGAACTAAGTCAATTTCTTTATCTGAGAATATCTCTATCTGCCTTTAATTTTTGATGGAAATTTGATTGTTAGCTATTTTTGTCTTCTGGCTTCGCTTATTTTAGTTCTGCCTTGCTCTCTTGAGTGTAATGTATCTTTTTTCTTCTGGCTGTTCTTAGTAATTTTATTTCCTGTTGTCTTTTCAAATTTTACTATGATGGTCCTAGTTTTGCATTTTTGCTTTTGTATCTATGTTTATCTTCTTTGTAGTTTATGTGTTTCTTTAATCTGTGGTTTGAAATCTT
Source organism: Symphalangus syndactylus (assembly GCF_028878055.3). Lineage (NCBI taxonomy): Eukaryota > Metazoa > Chordata > Mammalia > Primates > Hylobatidae > Symphalangus > Symphalangus syndactylus. Next base: position 28,046,717 of record NC_072428.2, on the reverse strand, counting down.
GAATCATTTTGGAAGCTTGGCCATTGTTTTTAAATATTGCTTTTACTCCATTTTTTCTTTCCTCTTTTTTGGAATTCTGGTCATATGTATGTTAGGTTTTCTCACCATGTCTCTTATGCTCTTTTTTTTTTTTTGTATATTCCAAATTATTTCCAATCTCTTCCTCAGTCTGAATAGTTTCTAATGAACTGTGTTTCATGTCCCTAATTCTCTCTTTGGCTATCTGTGAGCTGCTCTTAAGCCCATTTAGAGAATTCTTAATTTTAATTATTATAATTTTCTGTTTTCCATTTGGTCTGATTTTTATTTTATTTAACTGTTTTCTATAGAGCCATTTCTGGGATAAAGTTATCTAGTTTGTCCTTTGTTTCCTTGAGTATATTAACCAGTCATTTTATAGTCCATTCTTCTAACTCTATTCTGTATTCTGCATATCTGTTTCTGTAACATATTCCTTCAACTTGGTATGTGTTCTTATCCTTGTGTCTGTCTAGGAATTTTTATTTTATTTCGCACATTGTTTTTTAAAAAATTGTGGAGATAATTTGAGAGTCTTGAAGGTGTCTTCCTCCAGATACCACTTAATGTTGCTTTTGGCAGGCAATTCATCTGAGACTATGTTACCCTAATGCAATAAGGCTTGAATCGATTGGAAACTGAATTTCAGTACTTGTGTAATAATCTATTTTTTGTTGACCCTTCTAGTTTAATCCCAGTTTTAGCCCTTTAGAGCCTTATCTGAAATTCTGGGGCTATTTCCTGGTCATATCCACCTGGATGGGTCCTGAACTCTAATATTTGTCTCCTGTATCCTATGAAGCTGCCGAAAGTCCTCCTCAGTTTCTTCAGCTCTCAGCATCCACTTGCAAATAAGTAGGCCATTAGTGGAATACCTGCTCCAATGTTGGACTCACCTGTTTTCACTTTTCTTTGTTCCCTCAAGTCTTAGCTGTTTTTATAACTCTGATTCCTTCAAATGGGTAATTATAATTGTCTTATCTAGCTTTTCTAGTTTTGTTCTGTGGAAGAGTTGGTCTGATCAAGTTAAACTGCTGTAAACAGAAATAGATGTTTCCAAATGTATTGATTTTTATTGTTTCTTGGAATATAAGCTCTACAATCATGGGTACTTTATTTTCTTTGTATCTCAGATGACTAGAAAAGTGCCTGACATTTAGTAGAAGCTCAGTAAATATTTATTTGTTGTTTGTTTTTATAGTTGAGCACTGGACAGTCTTAACTCCTGAGATGAATAAGTCTGCAACTCAGTGGCCACGGGACTGTCTATTACATATGAGTGAGTGGTAAAGGTTTGGGACCTGCTAGATTATTATTCCAGAGTGGGGAAAGATACTCCACTGAATAAATTTTAAAAGGGTTACTGAGAGAGAGAAATATAATTGTGTTTTATTATTTCTAAAATATATTTTGTTAAAGTCAATATGTGAGCTACAAATGAATGACTAAATCAGTTTTTAAAAAGTATTTCTTGAAAGGAAGGCAAGGAAGGACAATGGTTAGTAAAGATAATGCTTTCAAACTATTACTTGATGCTAACATGACTAGGTCTATATACAGATTATCTTCTTACAGAACCCTGCTTCTAACATGCTACTTTCTCCCAGATTATCATGTATTCACCTTTGACAGACCCCTGTGCCACAGACTCCTATTTGGTCTCTACCCAGATTTATATTTCTGGCACTGGAACCTTGCCCTTTAGTCTGCTTAGGAGTTGTACTGTCAATCACCAACCGACACTGCGTGTTTCTCTTAATGCTTTTAAAAAGAAACTACCTTGTAACAATAAAAAGTCTCAATCAGCAGAAGGGAATCTAGGTTAGAGGGAAAAAAGTACACTTTCTCCTTCCTAATTACAAATTCACTCCTAAATATAAAAAGAGTATGATATATTGTTTATAAAAATGCTTCCTAGAATTTGTCTCTTTTCTGTATGCATTCTTTGCATGATGTCCATCAACACTTTCCATCAAGGGGTGAAGTCTGTTACTATAGCCCTTGAATCTGAACTGAGCTATTTGACTTCCCTTGGCTAATAGGATATTAGAAAACAGGGCACAGTCAGAAACTTTAAAAGTTCTTGTGCATTGGGATTGCCCTACATTGCTACTTTTGAAACAAGACCACTCTTTCTTTGGAAAAACTTGGGCTAACCTGCTAAATGCTGGAGACATATGGTCCAGTCATCATCTTTACCCCAACCAACTTCCCAATGTGTAAGTGAGGCCATGTGGTACCAACTAGGCCTCAGTCAACCCAGTGTCAAAAGAATCACCAAGCTGAGCCCAGTTTAGATTGCTGACCCATAGAATCATAAGAAGCCACTACATTTTGTAGTAGTTTGTTACATAGCAAAAATTAAGTGATCCAGAGAGAATCATGACCATCATCATTAATCATTTTCATGGACCATTTTTATGTTTTTGCCAGTTGTGTATGTCTGCATTGTACATTTGTTGCATATTATGGTAGAATTCATTACTGTGCTTGAGATTAAAGATGTATAATTACTCAAAGCCTTTATTTAATACTATTGGTTAGGCTGGAAGAGTGTTATATCCTAGGAGGATAAACGTAATAGATGTTTTTCTTCCTGTGCTGTCTCAGAAAGTTAGTTCCAAATTCAAAGTTTTTCTTGAAAATTTGTGAGCAGATTTTATATTTTTAAATTGCTTTATCCAGCAGCCCTGATTTTACATAAATAAGTCTACTGTCTGTGAAACAAAATTATTTATTCCTGGACAGCAAAAGTACCCTTTTATATCAAGCACCTTAGAAACCATGGGAATTTTAGATTTCTGTAGCCAAGATGGATGAGCACTTATTAACTACAGGATGCCCAACCTTGTGAGTGGACTGATTTTTATAATTTGTGAAGCAATTTGTTCTTAACTCCTCTTATTAGATTGTATGCCGTTAGAAGAATGATGAAGTTCCATGTTCCATGTTCAATTCTAATAAGTACACAGTGAGTGGTAGCTATTCTTATATCACCAGTCTCAGATATATACTAGAGCACCTTAGTCATTTATAGTAAAATGGGTTTATAACTTGTACTACAAGTGCAAATGACTTGCCAGTGTCGGGATTAACAATACTTATTACAGTCAGAGAACCTCAGAAAAGGCTGCCTACAACCAAGGTATTGTTTGCATTCTACTGCTGCGTCCCTTGACTTTTACTGGGGTTGGATTGAGAAAGTGTTCTCATTTAGCAAGTGTTCTGGATCACAAGCAACATTCTACTTACATCCTGGAGAACATAGGATGATACTTTTCTATTACTTTTAACACTTGTAAAATGCACATGCAAAAATACTGAAAATTAAAGTTTGAAAGGAAAAAGGAAGAATGGAGGAAAAGAAGTAAAGGAAAGAGGAGAGCAATGGAAGGGGAGTGGGTGAGGGAAAAGTGGGCATGTAATCTGCCTATCTAGGAAAATTAACCTTAACGTAATTGCATATATGAGAGAATGAGCAGAGTCTAAAGTTGTGGCTGAGTTTTCAACAGTTGGTCAGCAAACTTAATGGATGTTTCCTTTACTCAGAGAACAATTCAATTCTAGAAACATAACTGATGTAGCATCAGAAAACTCTGTCTTAAAGAGTTTTAAGACACATTTATTTTGTGGTGGTGCATCATTTTTTTATATACTTTCATACTTGTACATTATAATGTTGAGCTTTATACCACAATGATTATTACATCTTTGTTATTTACTCATAGTGAGTTATGAAACTATATGAATATTTTCTGTTAAACAGCTAAGCTTGAGGACATCCAAGAATGCAAACATCCTCTATAAGATCTTATGTTTATTTTTACAAGTACTTAGCTGTAAGCAGGATAATAACTATACTATCTAAGGAATTAAGACTGGACAGTAGTGATTTGTTACAGGCTTTTGCTGCAGTATGAAGAAGATTTCTGTTGTTGAAGATAATCCCTGAATCCTGAAAGGACTGTAGAAAATGCATAAGACAAAAATTGTACTTACATTTAAAAAAATAGCAAAACTACCCAAGTACAGTATGGAGGAAATAGGCTTAGCAGCAGTGTACATGAAAAAGACTAAAGGGATTTAGGCAGTATAAGTCAACAGTGTGAAATAAATTCTAAAAGTAATTTCATCTTGAGCTTGAGCTCTATTAATATAACTGGAACAAGGGGAGCAAGGATTTACTTTTTTCTTGCTGATCATTATGGAATTCAGATCTAGGGACATAGGCAGACTGGAACACATTCAGAAAAGAGCAGCCAGCATGGAGAATATTTTTTTTTATGTGGGGTATGGTTAAAGAAACAAAATATACATGGTGATATGGTTTGGCTCTATGTCTCCATCCAAATCTTACCTAAAATTGTAATCTCCATAATCTCCATTTGGCAAGGGCAGGACCAGGTGAAGGAATCCAGTCTTGTAGGTGGTTTCCCTCATGCTGTTCTGGTGATATTGAGTGAGCTCTCACAAGATCTGATGGTTTTATATGCAGCTGGCATCTCCCAGGCTTGCACTTACTCTGTCCTCCCTCCTGCCCTGTGAAGAAGGTGCCTGCTTCCCCTTTGCCTTCCACCATGATTATAAGTTTCCTTACAATCATGAGAACTGTGAGTCAACTAAATCTCTTTCCCTTATAAATTACCCAGACTCAAGCAGTTCTTTATAGCAGTATGAGAATTAAGTAACATACATGGTTTAAAGCAAGTTTGTCCAACCCCCGGCCCAAAGACCACATGCAGCCCAGGATGGCTTTGAATGTGGCCTAACACAAATTTATAAACTTTATTAAAACATTATGAGATGTTTTTGTGATTTTTTTTTTAGCTCATTAGTTATCCTTAGTGTTAGTGTATTGTATATGTGACCCAAGGCTATTTTTCGTCTTTCAGTGGCCCAGGGAAGCCAAAAGATTGGACACCCCTGCTTTGGAGTAAAGAATACTTAAAGGGCATGATAGCTATAGTAGTTAGCATGTTTTCAATTACAAGTAAAATCATAACCCATCAAACTGTTTTAAGTAACAAAGATAATTTATGGGTTCTTATAACTTAAAACTTCAGGAGTACGTTCAGGTGAGGCTCAATTCAGTGGCCTGGTAAATCTTTCTCTCTGCTTTGCTTTCTATAGTGTTGGCCAAAATTGGCTGCCACTGTCTCCTTCCTTGGGACAATTTAACTGCTGGTTTGCTAGCAATAATCAGAGCTGTGTGCTGCTTCTTTCATATCAAGCAAGTGTTAGAAAAACCTTCTTGCCCCAGTAGCTCAGTGGAAAAAAGAAGAATCTTCTTTCCCCTGACACCAGAAAGTATCTCTTGTATCTCACTTGCCAGAGTTGTGACTTGTGCCAATTTCTGAACCAATTATAGTGGGCCATTGGGATAATGTACACAAAGTAGTGTAGCTAATCAAAAATCTACCTCTTATGCAGAGATATTATGTCTATCAGGCTACTAGGAGAAACAGAATCAATAGGAAGTAGATAAATATATACATATATGTATATGTATATATATATGATATCTTATTATATGAAGAAATTTGTTTCAAGGAGTTAACTCACCTGATTGTGGGGTCTGACATATGTGAAATCTGTAGGACAGGCCAGCAGGCTGGAAACTATCTGGTAGAAGCTGATATCGTGGTCTTGAGGCAGAATTTCTTCTTCCTCTGGGAAACTTCAGGACTTTCAACTGATTGGATGAGGCACATCTATATTATTAAGGATAATAGCTTTTAATTAAAGTCAGTTGATTGTAGATATTACACATATTTACAAAACACCTTCATAGCAACACATAAGTTAGGGTTTGATTAAATAACTGGGCACTGTAGCTTAGCCAAGTTGACATATAAACTATCATGGATATGATCAATCTTTCCCAAAATATGTAACCGAAATTATGAGTTCCTTTTAGAATTGACAGATTGGAAACTAAGGTAGCCAACAAATACCCTTTACAGTAGCTAACAGTACAAGTATGAAAGGCTGCTCTGGGGTATAGGTTTTCAACTTGCTTGACACAGGGGAGTACTAGGGACAAAAGTTATAGAAATAGTGATAAAATAGCTATCAAGTAAAAAAGAAGTGTTTAACAAAACAGTAGTGAGTTCCTATTACTGAGAATGTTCAAACGTGAGCTAAGGACTGTGGTGTGAGACCCCAGATTAAGGCCTAGTTATTATGTATTCCTTAACTTCTGGGGAAAGTAGTGTTTTGCTTAAGTGGAGTTCACTAGAAAACAGGTATAATTTTATTTTACTCATATTAATATCAAATAGTACCTGAGATATTATGTCTCAGGATTCTCCAGAGAAACAGAACCAGTAGTATGTACACATGCACACACACACACTATATCTATATGTGTGTGTACATATATATGTGTGTGTACATATATATGTACTTTCTACACTATATATATGTGTACTCTCCACACTATATATATATATGTACTCTGCACACTATATATATGTACTCTCACACACACACATTGTCTCTCTCTCTCTCTCTCTATATATATATATATATAAAACCCATATATATATACCATATATATAAAACCCATATATATACACCATATATATACCATATATATATATAGAGAGAGAGAGAGAGAGAGACAATGTGTGTGTGTGTGTGTGTGTGTGTGTCCATGAGGCATTTTATTTGTAAATATGTATTACATCTCTAGAAAAAGAATCACAGGATTTTCCCTCTGTATGTTTTCTTCTTGCTTCTTCATGGTCCATGAGGCCAGCTGAGGTTGTCATTTCAATGAAACCAAACTGGCAGGATGGAAGCAGATTATTCTGCCATTTTTCTAGATCTTTGAGTTGTACATCAAATCTGGGGGTTGATCACTCCACACTTGTTTAGCCTGCCTGTGAGGTTCACAACAATTTTCCCAGCAATGTGATCATCAGTGATTTCAGATTCGCCCACGTAATCATGCTGCATCATCACAGTGAGAAACCGGACAATAACTTTGGAGCTCGGCCTAATAACAACCTCGTTTGCCTCTCTTTCTGGTATTGTTGATGTTCTTGAGAGCATCAGCCAGGACATCCAGGTGCACCATTGTGGTGGCGTGGAAGGAGCTATAATTTATATTTTTAATATATATATAAACTAATTTTTTCTCAGCCTAGCCACAAGTTTCTCTCCCCACTATATTCTTGCAGATAAGTTTACCTAGCCAAAAAACCCTTTTTATCAAAGCGATCAGGCATAATTTTTGCTTATCCCTCATTAGCAGGTTCAATTTCTGCCAGCTCAAGGGATTATCCAAACAAGCCAATCACATTCTTCTGGGAACCAGGGGGCAACCCAACCTCTTAAAATCTCCTTCTCACAGCCCCTGATTTTCCAGTCTCTTCCTGAGTGCAACCCCTATGTGACCCTGCATGGCAAGTAATGTCTTCTTCCCTTCGGCAGGGAGGGGAATATACGTGATTAATAAACTTTTGACTCAGAAGACTTGCATGCAGCCAATAAACATATGAAAAAAAGCTCAACATCACTGATCATTAGAGAAATGCAAATCAAAACCACAATGAGATACCACCTCAAACCATTCAGAATGGCTATTATTAAAAAGTCAAAGAATAACAGATGCTGGCGAGGTTGCAGAGAAAAAGAAATGCTTATACACTGTTAGTGGAAGTGTAAATTAGTTCAACTATTGAGGAAGACAGTGTAATGACTCCTCAAAGACCTAAAGTCAGAAATACCATTCAACCCAGCAATGCCACCACTGGGTATATACCCAAAGGAGTATAAATTGTTGTATTATAAAGATACATGTGCACATATGTTCACTGCAGCACTGTTCACAATAGCAAAACCATGGAATCAACCTAAATGCTTATCAATGGTAGACTGGATAAAGAAATGTGGTACATATACACCATGCAATACTAAGCAGCCATAAAACAGAATGAGAACATGGCCTTTGCAGGAACATGGATGGAGCTGTAGGCCATTATCCTTAGCAAACTAATGCAGGAACAGAAAACCAAATACCACATGCTCGTGGTTATAAGTGAGAACTAAATGATGACCACACATGGACATATAGAGGGGAACAACACACACTGGGGCCTACCAAAGTGGGGAGGGTGGGAGGAAGGAGAGGATCAGGAAAAATAGCTAATGGATACTAGGCTTAATACCTGGGTGATGAAATAACCTGTACAACAAACCCCCATGATACAAGTTTGCCTATGTAACAAACCTGCACATGTACCCCTAAACTTAAAAGTTAAATAAAATAAATAAAATAAAACAAACTTTTGTTTCATCTGGCCAGTGTTGGGCCAAATGAAATCCTGTGTTTGGCTATATTCACAACCTTAGAATTGGAATCCCTCTCTCACCAATGGTATATACAGGAGGTAGTTAAAACAGTGACTCTCCTTTCTGTCTACTTACACAGCAGTGATGTTGGATTGGGGAAAAATTCAAATATCAGTTATGTGATAGTAACAATTGACTTGTGAGTTGCCTTTCAATAGCAGTATTCTCTTATTTCTGTGTTTCCAATGCTAGTCTTAGCATTTTTATTTTCCAAATAAGAACAGGGCAATTTGTTCATTATTCTGTTAGTGGCATGCATCAGATTATTTTGTAAATTGTTTATACATCTTTTCCTCTCAGCTCAAAGTACAGAAAGTCATGCTTGATTAATCTTTATGTACACTCCAAATAACATAATGCCTAACCCATAGCAAATATTCAGTTACTTTCTCCAATGGAATTTTATTTAAAAGTTACTAATGAGCTGTGAAGTTCACCTTAAACAACATACCATATAAGTAAATATCATAAATGTAAATTATCCAACACTGTTGAAATCCAAGCTCACTCTACCCACCTTTAGACAGAGGGAATGACGTCTTGAGAGTATTGCCCAATTTTCTCTTCTCATTTACCTTCCAAAATGCATGCTAGTTGCCTTAAGGCTTCTGAAGAACCCTAAAGGCAGCATCTCACTTGTAGGAAGAAGAATTAGTATAGCTGCAAGGTGATCCCAACTCCTGCCTGTCTGTTGGTTCTAAATGCTCCATTCACTTCAGAATCCCTGCTGAGAGATAATACATTGCTTCAGCAAGAAGGCATTTATTTTAGTCATAGTTTCATTCCTCAAGTTTATAGCTGCATAGCACCCTATTCTAATTTATAGGAAAAACATGGAGAAAGCTAAAATGATTGGTTTGAACATATTTGACATCTTTTTATGATTTATATTATAGTATTGTATTTAATTGGCTTACTCGTTATTCTTTTGATAGAATAACATATGCTTTTTTCTCTACCCATAGATTTAAGAATTTTTAAAGAAAATATGAAAGACCTGGTTTGACATAGGAATTTTTCTAACTTATGAATATATTGTATCCCTTCACAAAGATATACAATAAATTGTGTTTATCAGCAGTAATAAAATTACATTAAACCAGCTCTGGTGTTTGAAACCCAAGATGTATAGTTTCCATATCCATGTCTTTATACAACACTAAGCACTCAGTAAATATATATCGGTTAAATCATGTAATAATAGAATGTGCTCCCTTCCATTGATCATAGACTTTAGAAAGACTTCAATCTAACAGGAGTGTTTTCTCTATCTCCTGGGTTTACTCACAGTAAACAAATCCGAGCTATGCTGGGCCAGTTCAGCCAGGCAGAAGCCTTATTAATGAAGGCTGGAGTGCAGCCAGGAACTTTTGATGGAGTTCTTATGGATCTTGGGTGTTCCTCCATGCAACTTGATACACCTGAAAGAGGTTTTTCCCTTCGGAAAGATGGCCCTTTGGACATGAGAATGGATGGTGGCAGGTGAGTATTCGTAAAGCATTTCTTCTCACGACAAGAAATCAATTTGTCAAAAACACTCTGCATTTAATTTTTTTAAGACTACAGAATTTCCGTTACATGCCTGCACCTAATACTACCGATGCATAATAAATCAGTTTGTTTCATACTCATTATACATATCAGTATTTCTCTGGATTTGGGATTTTTAAGAAAAACAATTATTGCCTTTACACAAAATAGTGAAGAAGATAACTCATACTGAATATCTTTCTTACTTATACAATATGGGTTTTAGAGTGTTAACCAATATCAGGAAATATCACGTTACTGCAACAACGATTTCATTTTTATGCATGCCCAACTATGCCTCTTGTGAGAAGCAAAAAGAAGTACATATATTTAATGCATCCTGTTTTAGCATACAGAAAAAAAAAAAAAAAAAAAGGCAAGATCCTAGAAGTCAGTAAGTGTGTTTTGTCCTGTCTTATGTGGTCACTTTGTTTGAACCTTCTCCAGAGAAACTGTAATTTATGATACGATATCAAACACAGTACTATAATAAGATATCTTTTACACCTCCTCTTCCTGGAAATACTAGCCTTTATTCTCCATTATTCAAATAGATTAAATAACACAAAAACAATCATATTCTAGGAAAGTATAGAAATAATTCTTTTCTTTTTTTTTTTTTCTGAGACAGAGTCTCGTTCTGTCACCCAAGCTGGAGTGCAGTGGCATGATCTCACACTGCAACCTCCACCTCCCGAGTTTAAGCAATTCTCATGCCTCAGCCTCCTGAGTAGCTGGGATTACAGACGTGTACCACCATGCCCGTCTAATTATTTTTGTGTTAGTGGAGACGGAGTTTCACCATGTTGTCTGGGCTGGTCTCGAACTCCTGACCTCAAGTGATCCACTTGCCTCAGCCTCCCAAAATGCTGGGATTATAGGCATGAGCCACCATTACCGGCCAACAATTTCTTTATATTAATTGTCTAAATTAATGGTAAAAGCTTAGATTAGGACCTATGTCTATTCTCAATACTGACCTAGGGAATGGACAGCCTATACCTGTAAAACTTAACTGTGGTTTTTTCTCTCATATCATGCCCCACCACAGACTGCTTTGTTTTGTGGTAATTATTCACATATAGCCTTTTTCCCTATGTTGTGATATGACCTGTTAACTTGGCTCGTTACCTATAGTTGTTGGGACTCTGTTGTTCGTAAGTGTTATACCTTCTTTTGCACATGTTTTTGGCATTCATAGAATGAAGAATGTAATTATAAAAGAAAATAATAAAAGTCCTTTAAAAACAAGTAACTAATAGTAAAGATGAAATATAGTCTTATGTGTGGAGATGGAGGTGGTTGTATAGAGGTAATAAAACATCAAGCCAATTTCTGAAATACAATGAACAAAACTTCTAGTTACTAGTAGTAAATCCCATATTGTTAATTTAAAGACTTACCAGCAAATTGTAGTTTGTGAATCAGGGTCCTGTGGTTTTCCCAAGAGCTTGAAAATAACATTGACATTGAGATTTTAAAATTAATACCTAATGGATGAAATTAGAGTTGAGTAAATATCTCTTAAAATGTTGAATTGTGTTCAGGTAGATGGTATAGACTATAACTTAATCAAAGATTTTTTTTTTTAGGAGAATACATTTATTTATTTTTTATTATACTTGAAGTTTTAGGGTACATGTGGACAACATGCAGGTTAGTTACATACGTATACATGTGCCATGGTGGTGTGCTGCACCCAGTAACTGGTCATTTAACATTAGGTATATCTCCTAATGCTGTCCCTCCCCCCTCCCTCCACCCCACAACAGGCCCCAGTGTGTGATGTTCCCCTTCCTGTGCCCATGTGTTCTCATTGTTCAATTCCCACCTATGAGTGAGAACATGTGGTGTTTGGTTTTTTGTCCTTGCAATAGTTTGCTGAGAATGATGGTTTCCAGCTTCATCCATGTCCCTACAAAGGACATGAACTCATTCTTTTTTATGGCTGCATAGTATTCCATGGTGTATATGTGCCACATTTTCTTAATCCAGTCTATCATTGTTGGACATTTGGGTTGGTTCCAAGTCTTTGCTATTGTGAATAGTGCCGCAGTAAACATATGTGAGCGTGTGTCTTTATAGCATTATTTATAATCCTTTGGGTATATACCCAGTAATGGGATGGCTGGGTCAAATGGTATTTCTAGTTCTAGATCCCTGAGGAATCGCCACACTGACTTCCACAATGGTTGAACTAGTTTACAGTCCCACAAACAGTGTAAAAGTGTTCCTATTTCTCCACATCCTCTCCAGCACCTGTTGTTTCCTGACTTTTTAATGATGGCCATTCTAACTGGTGTGAGATGGTATCTCATTGTGGTTTTCATTTACATTTCTCTGATGGCCAGTGATAATGAGCATTTTTTCATGTGTCTTTTGGCTGCATAAATGTCTTCTTTTGAGAAGTGTCTGTTCATGTCCTTCGCCCACTTTTTGATGGGGTTGTTTTTTTCTTGTAAATTTGTTTGAGTTCATTGTAGATTCTGGATATTAGCCCTTTGTCAGATGAGTAGATTGCAAAAATTTTCTCCCATTCTGTAGGTTGCCTGTTCACTCTGATGGTAGTTTCTTTTGCTGTGCAGCAGCTCTTTAGTTTAATTAGATCCCATTTGTCAATTTTGGCTTTTGTTGCCATTGCTTTTGGTGTTTTAGACATGAAGTCCTTACCCATGCCTATGTCCTGAATGGTATTGCCTAGGTTTTCTTCTAGGGTTTTTATGGTTTTAGGTCTAACATTAAGTCTTTAATCCATCTTGAATTAATTTTTGTATAAGGTGTAAGGAAGGGATCCAGTTTCAGCTTTCTACATATGACTAGCCAGTTTTCCCAGCACCATTTATTAAATAGGGAATCCTTTCTCCATTTCTTGTTTTTGTCAGGTTTGTCAAAGATCAGATGGCTGTAGATATGTGGCATTATTTCTGAGGGCTCTGTTCTGTTCATTGGTCTATATCTCTGTTTTGGTACCAGTACCATGCTGTTTTGGTTACTGTAGCCTTGTAGTATAGTTTGAAGTCAGGTAGCGTGATGCCTCCAGCTTTGTTCTTTTGGCTTAGGATTGGCTTGGCAATGCAGGCTCTTTTTTGGTTCCATATGAACTTTAAAGTAGTTTTTTCCAGTTCTGTGAAGAAAGTCATTGGTAGCTTGATGGGGATGGCATTGAATCTGTAAATTACCTTGGGCAGTATGGCCATTTTCACGATACTGATTCTTCCTACCCATGAGCATGGAATGTTCTTCCATGTGTTTGTATCCTCTTTTATTTCGTTGAGCAGTGGTTTGTAGTTCTTCTTGAAGAGGTCCTTCACGTCCTTTGTAAGTTGGATTCCTAGGTATCTTATTCTCTTTGAAGTAATTGTGAATGGGGGTTCACTCATGATTTGGCTCTCTATTTGTCTGTTATTGGTGTATAAGAATGCTTGTGATTTTTGCACATTGATTTTGTATCCCGAGACTTTGCCGAAGTTGCTAATCAGCTTAAGGAGATTTTGGGCTGAGACAATGGGGTTTTCTAGATATACAATCATGTCATCTGCAAACAGGGACAATTTGACTTCCTCTTTTCCTAACTGAATACCCTTTATTTCCTTCTCCTGCCTGATTGCCCTGGCCAGAACTTCCAACACTATGTTGAATAGGAGCGGCGAGAGAGGGCATCCCTGTCTTGTGCCAGTTTTCTAAGGGAATGCCTCCAGTTTTTTCCCATTCAGTATGTTGGCTGTGGGTTTGTCATAAATAGCTCTTATAACAGCTCTGAAGAAAGTATGTGACATTTGAAAAGGGGGAGTTGATTCACATGAATTTATTGAAAAAGAAAAGTCATAGATTCAAACATGTGCAATGCTAATCCAAGTTGTATATGTTTGCCTTGGCTCATCCAGGCCAGAAAATGTGGCCTGTTAATTCCTGAAGGGAGATGTATCCCTGTCATGAAGATGGATGCAAGAGGCTTCCTTAACCAGTCGCCATTTAACACTAGAGTCTTAACACTTAGAGTCATAGTTTATTCTCTGCTGATTCCAATTTCAACAGCAGCTTTCGGATTATAGTAAGGTTTCCCATGTAGAAGCCATAGAAAGAAATTAATAGCTTCAAGAATTTGAGAGTCTAGTTCTGTTGGCAGTTATAGTCTTCACTAGAAGGTAATTAATTGTGTTTATATTTTCTTTCTAAGTTTAGTCACTGTAAGTCAGTGAACTCTGGAGGACTGACAAGATGAAATCTGTTAGTTGGGGGGAAGCTCTTGGATCTTGACTCCTTGACCACATGAATGCCTATTCTGAAGCTGGCTAGCAGCCTGCCAAACCTTCTAGTGTTTCACCTTTTGTACTGTAGCACTATGGAAACTTCTATCATTGTTAATATAAGAGTGAAATAAAATTATGTGTATTGTCCAATTATTTATTTAGAGTACAATTATGTGTGTTGAACAAAATGCTTTTTAATTTTCTTATTTAAACATAGAAAAGTATAATTAAAAACTGCTACGTACATCCATACTCATCATAATATTATCTTGGTAAAGCTGGGCTGTATCCCATGGATAAATTTCTAAATTTCACATCATTAACACAGTTCATTCAAATGCTCAGTGGTTTGAGCAGTTGAATTCACAAATAGGTCAGGTTTAGCAGGGATTTTTGTCATTTAAGCCACGAATTATGCCTTGCAAATTTATGAATGGGGAAGGTCTAAAGGACAGTGGCATGCATTGAGCATCTTTTATGTTCCAGGCATTGTATTTCTATTTTACAGTTGTGTGCACCAATAATTATCCAAACCATTCCGTGAGTTAAGAATTGTTACTTTCATTTCACAGGTTAAAAATCGAGGCTCTAATAGGTTAGAAGCCTTACTCAATATGAGTAGCAAGGCCAGGATTCTAATCCAGATCAATTGAACTCTAAAAACCAGATCTTCATCCTCAAAGCTGAATAGGCAAAGCCTACTGAGATAGAAATAGGGCTACCTTACAAGACATTCATTGTTCTGTGAGTTTAATGGCAGACCGACATAAAAACAATTATTGTAAGCTACTCGGGAGGCTGAGGCAGGAGAATCACTTGAATCCGGGAGGCGGAGGTTGCAATGAGCTAAGATCTGCCATTGCACTCCAGCCTGGGCAACAAGAGCGAAACTTTGTCTCAAAAAAAAAAAAAAAAAAAAAAAAATCTGAAAAGCGAGATTTGGACAAAAAAGAAAGACAAAGAGACATCAAGAGAGATGAAAGTCATGACAAATCGGGGGATAAGCCAAAGACAGCAAAAAGATTTTCTCCTGGAGGCACTAGCCTTAACAATGTATATTTTAGTACTTTTAAGGAGAGTTTCAGGTGTTTCTTGGCAACACCACTCTGGTTGGACTCTCAGTTCTTAAAGCTACCATACCCTTGTTACTTACAGATCCTCACAGTATGTTACCAACAATCAATCCAGCATATTAACTGTAAGAGCAGTAACTGTGCCATTAGCAAAGCTATTTTTCTAATATATAAAGTCATAATTAACTCATCACTTAGAATTCTTTGGCCCATTTCCCTAAGATAAACAGGAATGGTCTGACAGAGTAAACACTGTTTCTGACTATAATTTATTCTATTTGACCAGAGGTTGGTATTTTTTATTCCTCCTCCACCTAAAATTACTATCTAGACTTGTTCAATACTGCTTATTGATTACCAGGTTTTACCATATGGTGACCTTTGTTACAGAAGAATGACCAAATATTGTTAAACATTATTGCCATTAAGGTTGTATGAGTTTTTGTGAGGGAAACTGACCAGCAGTATCTTTTTTTATAGATTTTCTAAGTTCAATTTGTGTCTCCACAGGTAATCAGTTATTTCACAGCCTCAGATTTAGTCAAGTTCTTGAGTTAGACTTGTTTAAATATTATCAGCAAACCTTGTATCTTCTATACTGCAAAAAACATTTAAGCAGTAATTTAAATTTTGAACAACTTAAGTCTAACCATTTTTCATTGTTTTAGTTTGAGAAAAATATACAGGAACAATAAAAATTTCTTTGTGAATTAAAGTTTAAGGTTAGTATTTTTAACTTCCTGCTGCCTTGACCTTGATGAATGTTGCAAACCATCACCACTTGCCATGATGATGGGTCGTTGAAATAGGAAGTCTATTTCATTTGTTTAAGGTTTCAGTCTCTGACTTTAAAACCTCAGTTCTCCTAGAGTATGTGTGTATGTCTGACTTTATGTCTCAGTACTCAGAAGTTTCACCTCTTGTCAATGAAAACTGACGTCAGTGAACTAATTGGCTCTTCTTGTGCGTAGGTACCCTGACATGCCCACTGCTGCTGATGTTGTGAATGCTTTAGATCAACAGGCACTTGCATCTATCCTAAGAACATACGGGGAGGAGAAGCATGCCAAGAAAATCGCTTCAGCAATTGTTCAGGCACGCAGCATCTACCCCATCACCAGAACCCAGCAGCTTGCCAGCATTGTTGCAGGTAGCCTCATTAATTCTCAACGGTGTCTAAGAGAAAATTATATTTACGTGTGTGCATGTGTTTGTGTGTGTGCACGCATGCACATGTGTGTGTGCATTAATCCCCTAGACTCCCAGAGGGAGTCATTTGTACTTGAAATCCAGGATAGAATCTTGCCTATCCTTCTCTAATGTCAGCTTTCTTCTGCTTTTGCAAGCTTCTTCCCCAAAAAACCTCTCCCCCAAATACAATTTTTTTAAAAATATACTGTAGTTTGCTAATTTGTATAATAGTAGATTTTTATTTTACACAAGATAATTTATCATTTGTGCCTACCAAGGTGAAACATGGAATGATGAGTGAAAGGATTTCTTGATCCATCACAATGGTTGATAAGCACCCTGTATAAGATCTGACATTACTTCTCTTAGTTTCACATTTCTGCATTTTAATATTTTGGGCAAAAGGAGAATTGCATTGCCCAAATGCTAAAATAAAATCCAGTGACTCACATATCTATTCTAAACAACCAACTAACAAAGGGTATATGATGTATAGGTTATTCCACTTTGTGAATGCTAACTAAATCAGCCTGAGGGGCTTATTGAAACATTTCATCTTTTCTGCTATTTCGCTATTCACCACCATAAACCTCTTGAACCTAACTCTAGCTAGGAGGCGCTTTATTATAACCTTTCTGTTTGAAGCCAAAGTTGTTTCACAGCTGTGTTCCGTGATGAAAGTTTTCCAAGGCAAAAATATAACTCTTGCAGTTATTTAACAGAATTCCAATGGTAAATTTTTCATTTTGTTGAACCATCTGAAACCCTGTATCATTTTTATTTACCAAATGTATTAAGATTTTTTTCAGTGGTTCCTATTAAATTACTTAAGTAAATTTTAAGAAGTTTTTAAAAAAGGAATATTTGTGTAACTTATAAATAGAACCTGATATTGGCTGTCTCTTAATATTATCCATAGTTTAAGAAGTAAAACTTAATTATAAATTCATTTAGATCATTACTATTTAGAGATCACATAGCAATTGTTTTATGATATAATTAAATAAGATGATATTCTACTTAGTTATTGTAATGAAATATAAACAGCTGACTAGCCTTTAGTTTTTTAAGCCACATATCTCAGGGCCCTTCAGACTTACCATTGAGATTTCTTTAGGCAAGTTTAAGAGCAGAATTCTTGTGGTTATATGAACATGAAATATTTCATATTTTTCCCCCTAAAAAAGTGTTTATACCAGCATGCCGACATTAAAGTCATCCCCTGTCTGGTGTTCCTTTAACCACTCCGTACTCACTAACATGTCTCCACCATATCCTTTCTGTAATCATTTACCTATGTGTTATTTTCTGTCTCCCATATTGGAAAGAAAAGCAGTGAGAAGTGATATTTTTTATTTATAAGCAAATCTAAAATTGGTGCTGAAAATGAGAGGTTGGGGCTAGAGAGCATCCTAGAAATTGTCTAGTCAGAAAACCTCATCTGATTACTAAGGAAACTGAGGCTCAGGGAGGGTCAGTAGCTCGCAATAGTAATCTAGAATTCGGAAGCTCATGAATTTGAGGCATAATTGGGAATCTGCCTTTAAGCTACCTTTTCTGTCTGTGCATCCTACTTTGTAAACTTGCGGAAAGAACACTTTGGCATAAAGTAGAAATTGTGTGAAGGTGTGCAATAGGAACAATTTAAGTACTTTCAGAAAGATTATGATATGAAAAGCACATTAGAGCTATGAGAAATGATACAGTAAAAGTGAAAATATTCATATATGGTAAATAAAACCTCAATTTACTAAATGCCATTGAAACATTGAGTTATCTGGAATTAGTGCATTTTTATGTCTTAAATATCAGTCTATAATAATACAACTTTATTAATGATAATATGAATTTTTGGAAAAGGGAAAAACAAAAATGTGTTTTCATTTTGTGCTCATTTATTCAAAAAATATTTTGAGAGAGGCTGCTTTATACTAGGCACTATCCTAAACGCTAAAGGTAAAATAGGAGCTAATCAGGTACAACCTCTGTGTTTACAAAGTTTATAGACTAATAGATTATACAGTCAGGGAACTGAGTGGAAACATCATATAATAACCTCTACTTACAGTGAAATTTCTCTTTCCTATTTATTGTAATCAAGAGTTATGATAGTATGTTCAACAGAAAATTTGATAAAAGCAGAGAATTATAGAACCTATAAAAATATACATATATTTGTATGCTTGTGTTTTAATTGCAGTTCCACAAAGTTCGTTCTTAACAAACCACACCCATGACATATGTCCTATAAGTTCTGGTTATAGTTTTAGTAAAATGAAGTAAGACTTTAAAGGCATTTGCAAAGCTATCTGAATGAGAAGTTTTTCTAGATTTTCATGATTTCATTTTAGTCTTTTATAATTGCCTCATTCATACCTAATTTGATTGAATTTTTTTTAAGTGATTCACCCTTAACAAGAGTTTCCAAAGTTTCCAACTTAGTTTTCGTGGGAACTGCAGCTGTCTTTCCTTTTGCATTCATATTTCATCAGTTTATGTAACATGTAATTAAATTATGTAATAACAACAGTGAACATTCTGGGCTGTAAGTGCACACCTCTTTTGATGGGACTAGAACTGTATAGAAATACCAGAGAATCCAAAGAATAGAATCCTACCCTCACACAATTTGTTTAACAGAGAAAAGGGTTAAATCTGTCAAGTCCAATAAATCGAGGTACTACATAAAGAAAATATGAGACACAATTGGAAGGGCACAGGTTCCTGTATGGGTTTCCTAGGGCTGCTGTTACTAAGTACTACAAACTTTGTGCCTTAAAACAACAGTAATTTATTCTTTTACAGTTTTGGAGACTTGACGTCTGAAATCAAGATGTTAGAAGGGAACTAGGGGAGAATCCTTCCTTACTATTCCTAGCATCTGGCGGTTGCCAGCAATCCTTGGTGTTCCTTGGCTTGTCAATGTATCACTGTTTCTGCCTCCATAGTCACTTGGCATTCTCCCTGGGCATCTGTCTTTGTGTCCAGATTTCCCTCTTCTTATAAGGACACCAGTCATGTTGGATTTAGGGCCCACACTTAATCCAGTATATCCTAATCTTAATTTGATTATATCTGCAAAGACCTTATTTCTAGGTCAGATCACATTTATAGGTTCTGGGTAGACATGAATTGTACTGCATAGACATAAATTATGGGGGACTCTATAAACCCAGTACAATTCCTAAGCAATATCTTTGTTTAACAAACATGTATTTTGGCAAGCTATAATATGCAATGACTTATATTTAAATGTGTTTTCTGATTCTGATAAGTTCATACTAAATATGTTCAAAACTATCAAGCACTCTAGGAAATAGGCAGCACAGTTCCTGACACATATTAAAATCCATATTGATGGAAATATAAATCTCTTTCTTTGCTTTCCAAAAACTAATAATTCAGTAGGACAAGGAAGAACAACACACTTGGAATCACACACTCAGTGGGATCCTGTAAGTCACATGATTAAACTGTTAATTGTAAAATCTAAAGTTTGATGCCTTTTGCTAGTATAAATAACTACAGTTCCAGTACTCTTCCATATCATGGGAATTCCAAAAGACAGGTTCAAGGCTCCAAGTTGGAACAGAGCATTTACAGGCATTGTGAATTACTTTGCAAATTATCAAAGCAGTAATTTATAAGCAACTTACAAGAGAATTCCAAAAACAACCTGTAGGATTTCACTGTTCTTACTACCACACATGTTCATACATATACTGTTCAGAACTACCAGCCACGAATCTTAATATAAATATTTAACACATATGCAGTGTTATATACAGTGTTCCCTCCAAAAATGATTCATAAATAACAAGTCCACATTTTATTAAACATAATGTTTACTCTAATGTTCTAGCTAAAGAGTTGGAGTTGTAAAATCTAAGAGATGAAAATGGCCTAAGGGGCTCATCTAATCTAGAACTAGAGTCTTCATCACCTCTAATAGATGATCATCTAGCTTTAGCCTCTTCATCTTCATCTCTCTTACTCCCCATTGTATTCCGGTGAAGACGAGCACATTGCAGCTTGAAGTTGCCAGTTCCACAAATATAATGCAGGCGTAGAGACTTTAGAAAGGATAGATTTCTTAGAATAAAAGCAAAACTCCTTTACATGGTTTGCAACTTCCTCCATGAACTGGCTGCTACCTGTCTTTTCATCTTCCCCTTTCCACATAATAGTCTTTGTTCCAGCCATATTGAAGTTCTTATAGTCTTTCCAGCACACCATAGTCATTCACCTGCAGGCCTTGGATGTCCTTCTGCCTGGAATATTGACCTTCCTGTTCTCTCACCTCCCTGCTCTACCCCTACCCTTTTCTCTGGCTAATTTCAGCTCATCCTTTAGAGCTCAGTTGAAATGCCACTTCCTCAAATTGTTTTTTCCAACTTTACTCAGATTAGTTGAGATGGTCTCCTATGTGCTGCCATTGCACTGCATTCCCTTGTCTGGCACTTATTATGCTATATCTTATTGCTTGCTTACTATTTAAATATTCCCTTAGATTTATATTGTGCAACACCATTGCCAACAGCCACATGTTGCTATAAAGCACTTGAAATGTAGTTACTCCACATTAAGAGGTTCCCTGAAACTAAAACATGCACCAGATTTTGAAGACTTAGTTTGAAAAAAATTATAATATTACAAAAATAATTTTATCTTCATTACATGTTGAAATGGTAATATTTTAGATATATTAGGTCAAATATGGTATTAAAAGTAACATTTTGCTTTTTAAACGTGGCTATAGAAAAATTTTAAATAACATATTTCACATTACATCTTTATTGGACAGTATTGTTCTAGACTATAAACACCAAGATTATGAGCCCTGCTGTGACTTTTGTACTAATCATTGTGTCCTAGCATTTAGCCTAATGTTTGACACCGAAAGGTATTTAGTAAATACATTTTTTAGATTTTTTTATTAAAAAACTTTTTTTAAGTGACAGGATCTCCTTCTGTTGCCCAGGCTGGAGTGCACTGGTGCAATCATAGTTGAAGGCTGCAGTGAGCTGTGAGGCTCAAGCTGTCCCCCTGACTCGCTTCCTGAGTAGCTGGGACTACAGGTGCCCAACATCACAGCAGGCTAATTTTTTTAATTTTTATCTTTAGAAATAGGGTCTCATTATGTTGCCCGTGCTTGTCTCGAACTCTTGGCTTCAAGTGATCCCCAACCTCCTAGCTCAGCTTCCTGAGTACCTGGGATTACAGGTGTAAGCAACTGCTCCTGGCAATACTTTTTCAATTTTAATTTATGCAGTTAACAAAATGCACATTCAATCAGAAAAGCTCTGCTTTTAGAATGTTTGGATTCAGTAAAATAACTTCAACATTAATTTTAAAAATTGATGTTCAGTCTTGTAGGTCACAAAAAGCAAACGTCCTCTTGTATGGTTTGGCTCTGTGTCTTCATCCAAACCTCATCTTGTAGTTCGCATAATTCCCATGTGTTGTGGGAGGGACCCACTGGGAGATGATTGAATCATGGGAACAGGTCTTTCCCGTGCTGTTCTCATGATAATGAATGGGTCTCATGAGACCTGAGACCCTAACACAAGCTCTCTTTGCCTGCTGCCGTCCACATAAGAGATGACTTGCTCCTCCTTGCCTTCTGCCATGATTGTGAGGCCTCCCCAGCCATTTGGAACTGTAAAGTCCAATTAAACCTCTTTCTTTTGTAAATTGGTCAGTCTTGGGTGTGTCTTTATCAGCAGCATGAAAACGACTAATACGTCCCCCACAACATTAACACTGACATATGCAGGTAAGTTAGGAAAACTACATTGCCCTCTAGTACTTTATTCATCTTTGTAAGTTGAAATGATATTAATTCCCATCTTATTCTTTAAGAATGCTGTGAAGAATAATAATGCTTTGATAGAATATTTTTATTAATTAAAAATCCTTCATAATGATGAATGACACATATAAAAATTATCAAGCTCTTCAGAAGAAAGAAAACTTATGCACTTAATTTTGAAAAAATGGCCGTGGTCTGGATTTTGCAGAATTAATATATTTGATGTATTGATGTTTTGCATAGTCTTAAAAATGAAATAGATTCTAGACATCCTTTTGAATAAAGAAATCTGTGTATTTTCCTCAAGAGGCTGGCTGCCCATATTTTCTATTTGAGCTTTTTCGTATTCTAGCGCTCTTTTCATTCTCCAGTTACATCAAGGAAATTACCAGTTAAATGCTAACTAGTTTAATGAAAACATCTTTGTTCAAGTCCTGGTTCTTCAACTTGCTGTTTGTGTAAACTTGAATAATTCTAGACCTCATCTTTCTCATCTTAAAATGGAGGCAAATAATAGTTATGATAATAATCATTATTTTTCTTTAGTAAACATAACCATGCCAATTATGTTTTGCTTAAACCAATGTTGAAATTCACTTGTAGTCTCAGAGCTCATGTTAAAAATCAAAGAAGTATACCAGTCACTTTTCAGATCATTGAGATTTAGATTAAATAAAAATAAAATACTTGATAAAATAGATAATTGATCTCTAAACAATCAAAAGGTGACAGAAGGCTTATAATTATTTGAATGAGAGAAAGGAGGGGGAGAAACTTCTTAGATATTTGTGATTCATGTTGATTAAATGTATGGATTTATTCCTCTCCTGAAACTTTTGTGTAACCTTTTTTCTGACTCATGAACTGGGTACATAGCCAGAGCTTAATGAATGCTTGTTGAACAAATAAATCAATAAAAGGATACGTACATTCCCAGCCAAAGTAAAAATAAAAATTCAAGGGAAAAAATATATACGTTCTTAGGTGTTACTGAGGATAAACTGTATTTTTTCCTTCACATTGAAGAGGGAGACAACCTGAGCATCAGTCTTCAGTGTAAATTAAAGCAGCTTGAGGAATAGGTGAGACTCTCCAGGACATGGAATAAAAAATTCTCAAGTTTTGTTTCTGGTTGTGCCACTTATCTGTTCTGTGAACTTGAGTAAGTTCACTTATCTTCTCTGACCCTCATTTCCTCATCTGGAAAATAGGAATAACAAATCTTGCTATGACTCATAAATGACATTTATTATCTGTGAAATTTAAAGTGCAAATATTCTTGTAAGCATTTTTTTCTCCTCTGTATTCAGAGCTAAGGTAATTCAGACAGTAAAGGAATGCAGTAGTTGGAACTCTGAGTGTGGACTTCCATTTCCAATTCTATTTTCCTGTCCATAACCAAACAGTGTGATTTGTGATAGACTGATCACTTCATTCCAAGATGTTCTTCCCTTAAGAGTTATGTGACGTGTAGGAAGAAGAATAACTGTCTTTTTCTGCACTGGGACACGTTAAGGTATATCTTTCCACAGCGGCATCAATGGCTCATGCCTCAACCTATATCTGAAACCATCATCTTTTTTCAGCATCATTTTGTTAATCCAGAGAGAACCTTCAAAATAAAAGATAATGATAAGATAAAATTTATGCCGGGCGCAGTGGCTCACTCTATACTCCAAGCACTTTGGGAGGCCAAAGCAAGCTGATCTTGAGTCCAGGAGTTCGAAACTGGCCTGCTCAACATGGTGAAACCCTGACTCTACTAAAAGTACAAAAATTAGCCAGGTGTGGTGGTGCATGCCTGCAGTCCCAGCTACTCAGGAGGCTGAGGCATGAGAATCACTTGAACCCGGGAGCTGGAGATTACAATGAGCTGAGATTGTGCCACTGCACTCCAGACTGGGTGACAGAGTAAAACTCTGTCTCAAAAATAATAAAATAAAATAATAACATTTATTAAGAAATAATCATTATCTTTTAGTTGGAACATAAACTTATTCCTGATCAAGATAATTTGACATCCTTTTATATACCTAATGCTAAATGACGAGTTAATGGGTGCAGGAAATCAACATGGCACATGGATACATATGTAACAAATCTGCACATTGTGCACATGTACCCTAAAACCTAAAGTATAATAAAAAAAAAAAAAAAACTAAAAAAAAAAAAAAAAAAAAAAAGACAGGGAAGCAAAATAAACTTTTTTAAGAAAAAAAAAAAACTTACATGTTGCTTCCTTCATTTTTCTCAAAAAGTACTCTTTATACTAACATTGCTGTGATTAAGAAATGGAAGGAAAAGCGTTAGAGTGTTCAGTTTTCACTCCGATGGAAAATGGTATGGTCAAACCTACAGTTGAATTTGGATGGCTCGCCAATATATCATAGTTGTCATTGCCACTGCTATGAAAATTACAGTTATTCTTCTGTCATTTCAAATTTCTCGAATTCAATCTATTACACACTGTATGTATGGTGACATGCCAACTAAATTAGCAAATGACATTTTTTAAGTAAACTTATGTTTTATTTCTTATTTTAATAAGTAATCCTTTCAAAAGACATTCTGTACATGAACTCCAACTCAGAAGGGAATGGAATGTGGAAAAAAAGAAAGAAAACCTGAATAAATTTTCCTAAAAGAGTCTAGCTGTTCTCAGTTTGTAGCACCAAATGGGGAGCAGGGAATGTTCCAGTCCCAACTGACTGTAGCCCAACCCTAATTTAATGATACTAATAATGATAAATAATAATGCTAGCTAACACTTACTTAGCAAATACTTGGTATTATGTGAAATCATTTTCTTGTATTAACTCACTTAATCTTCACAGCAACCCATGAGGCTGGTACTGGTTTTATTCCCATGTTATGGATGAGGTAACTGAAGTATAAAAAGATTGGGTTACTTTCCTCTTGTCAACTAGAGCTAGGATTAGAAGCTAGTAATCTCATTTTACACTCTGCGCTCTTCATTATAACACTGTTCTAGATCCCTTTCTTATGATTAAGGTACAACAGTGTTGCTGGAGAATGCTGACAGCTCAGTCTTCAAGGATATCACATACTCCAAGCACTTTGTATCTTGTGATAAATACTGTAAATAATGGAGTCATGAACAAAAAGTTATGGGAACCCAGAAAAAAGAGAAATTTATTTTGGTATAGTGAGAGGTTAGACTTAATGAAGAGAGGGGTCAAGTAGAAGTTATAGACAAGGAGACCTTTGAGTTAGGCCTTTTAGGGGCAGAAGTGATGCCTATTTATGGAAGAGTTCCTGGTAACTAATAGAAACTCATGAATTGCAGACGTGAAAAGATGAATGAAAAAGAAATGAAGAAATAGGTGGGATTTCAGGGGACTGAGGAGAGTAGAAGACAGGCAATTCAGAGTCCGATTCTAGGACCTAATATAATTCCAAATTCCTGGAATTCCTCATTGTCTTAGAATCCCCTTTCCTAAATGTGACCTTGAGCTGGGTCAGATTTTTGGGACAGTAATTTAGTGTAACCACGTACTCTAGATCTTCCTGATCCTGGATGAATTTTAGACTGCTTCTAGGGAAAAAGAGAAAAGAAAATGCATCCTGTTACCTCATTGCTCCATTTCTTGTTATTTTATACTTTTAGTACTTCTGCAAGTGAAAATTAGAGTGACCTGCTGTCATTGTATGTTTGACACATTAGCAGTTTTCACATTGATATTAATTTTGTGAATATATATATGACTAGCCAGGCCATCTTTTCCTCCTTTTTATTTGCTAAAAATGAAGAAAGATTATTTGTTCCTATAACTAGTTATTCAGAAGCCTTAAGAATTTGGTGACAGACATTTATCTGAGCGATCCATTTCAGAATTTAGATCAGGCAGTCTTACATATTATTTGTACTATCTGGTTTTTGATATTTACATGGATTCAGATCTTGTCTAGGTGGCAGATACAATAACATGTTCTCTTTACTTCACCTAAAAATATTGAGAGAATCAACAGTATGCAGCTCTACTCCTTAAAGTAGTAGTGTCACACATCAGCTATTATATTTGTATGTTTCGGAATGTTCTTTGAAGATAAGCATATGCTTTCATTTTTTTTCTTTTTTTTAAATTTAATTTAATTTAATTTTATTATTATTATACTTTAAGTTTTAGGGTACATGTGCACAACGTGCAGGTTTGTTACATATGTATACATGTGCCATGTTGGTGTGCTGCACCCATTAACTCGTCATTTAGCATTAGGTATATCTCCTAATGCTATCCCTCCCCTCTCCCCCCACCCCACGACAGTCCCTGGTGTGTCATGTTCCCCTTCCTGTGTCCATGTGTTCTCATTGTTCAATTCCCACCTATGAGTGAGAACATGCAGTGTTTGGTTTGTTGTCCTTGTGATAGTTTGCTGAGAATGATGGTTTCCGGTTTCATCCATGTCCCTACAAAGGACATGAACTCATCAACCTAAATGTCCAACAACGATAGACTGGATTAAGAAAATGTGACACATATACACCATGGAATACTACGCAGCCATAAAAAATGCTTTCATTTTTAAAGTTTAAAATGTTCAAGTTATTTTAAAGAATGTCAAAGAGAGAGAATTCCCGATTTTAATGGATTGACAAAGATCAAAGATTACATTTTTGGGACTGGGGAATAATGGAAGAAAGAGTAGTTTTGATGTTTAAGCTTTGTTACTAAAAATGAAGAATAATACTTCCAAATTATTATATATTGTATCTTTTGCTTTGTGGCTGAATTTGAAAAATTATGGAATATCTAGGAAATGTGTTTCTTAAAATTTTTAAAATAGGAATTTGTTAACTTTTAATATATTTTATATTTCTTATAACTCTTCAGTTTTGTCAAAAATATTAACAGTTTCATCATTTCCCAAACATTTTAATTTATTGTATCACTGTAATCTTCAGATGACTGTATATTGCCTCAAATATTTCTAATCACTTAGAATCACTTCTACTGTATTATAAACTATAGAATATATCACCTCTCTTTACTTTTTTTTTGTGTGTGATAGCATATAACACATAGTAAACAACCAGAAATATTTGCTGACTTCTTACCTCTCCTAATACATAATTATTTATTTAATGACTTTCTTATCAATTGGACTACAAGACTATATGAGGGGAAGGATTAGATGTGTCTTCTTTATTGGTGCATCATCAAAACTTGATATATTATTTGTCTTAAAATAGATGCTCAATCAATATTTCTTTAATGAATAAATGAATGGCCATTTTGTTCATAGTTTTGATGTTTATACAATGAGCTCGACTAGGGACAACTAGTAAAGAAGGCCTTTTAATCAACTAGTTTCTTCAGCATACAGGCACTTACTATTAGGTAGACTCAGGCCTACAAAAATAAGAGAAAATCTAATAATTGTCTTTGCACTTGTAGTATCTTTCTAGTTCTCTTAAATGGTAAATCAGGCTAAATATTCCATAAAATACAGGGTCAGTCTTCTGTTATTTCAGTTTTCTCATTAGCAAAGTAGTGAATTTGACCTAGAACACCTATTTCATACACATATTATGTATCGACTTAACCATCAGGTATTTATTCTAAGTCTACTTTGTGCTGAGCACTGATGAAGATGAAGACAAAGGTTTTACTTTCTAAGAATTAACAAAAAATGATCTTTCCTAGTTACATAGCAGACGTCATAGTATTTATTTGGCTACATATATATGTTTACTGATTTCGTATAATATTTTCATGAATCCCATTAATTTCTGGGATTAATTTTCCTCCTACCCAAGTACATATTTTAAGATATTTTCAATGAAGATAAAGACACAGACAAGTTATTAGAGTATGTTGCTACATTTTGTATAACTATTTTTATTTTGTTCTCGCTTTCAAATGATGCTTAGTTGGGTATAGAATTGATAGGTTTATGATTATTTTCACTTAGTACTTTGCAGATATCATTTCAGTATCTTTTGACATCTATTATGGCTAATGAAAAGTCTGCTTGTCTTTATTTTATAGTTATTCTTTCTGTTTCTCTGGTTACCTTTAAGATTTTGCTGTCATTCATATTTAATTATGTTGTGACTTTGTTTTTATTTGTCCTTCATGAAACAGAATGAGCTTCTTTAATATTTCTGTATTCCTGAAAATGTCAGACTTTATTTCTAGCCATATTTTTTTCCTCCCATTCTCTCTACTCCTTTGCAACACTTAGTTTCTTGTATTTCCCACGTCTTTCTATCTCTGTGTTATAATCTAGGTAAGATACTTTACTGGTTCACTCTTAAGGCATATCTAATCTGCTGTGTAACCGATTTGTTAATTTTTTTAATTGACATACTTCCACTCATAGAATAGACTTCTCCCCAGGGTTGTAATTGTTTATGTAGTGCTTCAAAGAACAGATAGTTCTTGAAATTAGCTATAACTGATCATAAGTTTCTTATTCTTCTTTAAAATCATTCAGTTATCTTATATGAGCCGGATGCACCTTATAATTTGTTTGTTTTAGTCATCTTTTGTTGACAGGGCTTTTTTAATGACAGTTATTATGGTATATCACCAAAGCATGATAACATTTAGTTTCCCTAAATCTCCAGGGGCAAGAAACCACTCTCTTTCCCCACTGTTTACCATATGTGAGGCTGCATTGAAATTTCTTCATCACTAAAGTGTCTCCCTTAGCAGGTTCATCAAATAGAAAGAAAGATTAGATAGATAGATAGATAGATAGATAGATAGATAGATAGATAGATAGATAGATAGATAGGCATGGATGGCAAGATGGATAGCCATTCTATCAATCAGCCAATAGATAGATTAATCATAGGTAGATCGATAGATACATAGATAGATGGCTCTGGCTCAGACTTACATTTCCAAGCTGTACTCCCTCATTTGTAGTGGCCTGCTCTGTATGTCTGCCAAAATTTCATGTCAATACTTTAATGTCAAAATGTATAATGTTGAAATTTTCATTATCTTCTCCACCAAAATCGTCTTCTCTTCCTGGCTTTGTTGTCCTTACAGTAATATCTGGCTTCCATTTGGTTGCTGCCAACTACCTGGTTGATCACACAAATCTCACCTTTGACTCGTCACAAATCTCACTTTTGACACCCCACCACTGTTGACTGACAAACCTCCACTTTAAACTGTTCTTGGTTCCCAGCTAACTTGTTTTTTCTCTTGTTCTAAACCTGCACAACTGTGACTAACTCTAGTCCTGACCAACTTCTACTTCATCTCTGACTATTTAGTGCCTAATCCTATTACCTTTCATCTTTACTAACATGGGTACCTTTCACTTTGCATTTGTAATTATTACCATTGAGTAGTATTCTTTTCCATTGCTTTGGGGATGTTGAAGCACACCCCACAACTCATGATCCAGATTTTTATCACCATCCTCTAGCCAAGTCCAGTTTCCCTAAGTCTGTTTCCTCTTTTGCCAATAATTGACTATTAATCAAGACAAATAACTCTTTCTCTCTGGTTCTCATTTATTTTCTTTCTTGTAAGGGATAAGTGTATTATTAGAACATTCAATCTCCTGTGTTTTATGATGCTACAACAGCATTTTCCTAGTCTCTGGGATGGAAACCTCAGAGATATCCCTGAGTCATTTTTTTCTGTGCCCCCGACACAAAATTTTTCATTTGATCACTTAAATTCTGTCCTGATGGTGGCTCTTAATTCAGTCATCTCTTGTAAATATCCATTACCATTGTTTGTCTGTTATTTAGACTATTACAATAGACTACTTAGAGGCTTACCCACGTCCACTTTTTCCACTCAGATCCATCTGCATTACACATATTTTGGAGTTTCTACCCAACCCATATCTTCTTCCCATTGAATTTCATAGACCCCCCCTCCCCCATCAACTACTGATACCTGGTAAAGAAACCTAGGCACCTATGTTTATACCAGTTTACTCCAGAAGCAACTAATTGGGGAGTCACGTAAATTAGATACTTCTCTCAAAATGTGAGCCAGAAAACTTAGAAACTATAAGTAGATGGTAATGGAAATACAGATTTGGGGACAGAATTGCCTCATTGTCAATCCAAAGCAAGGGGAAAGTCAGAGTTAGGAAAACTGGGAACCAAGAGCAGAATGAAGGCAATTAGTTTGAGGAAAGAATGAATGTCTAGAAAATGGAGGAAATGTTCAGAGATACACACACACACACACACACACACAGGCATGCACCCATGAACATATAACCAAACACAGACATGCAAAGAATGCTTGTCTGATTGCTTCTCAGTTCCTTAAAGGCCTAGTAATATTTCCTGCAGTTGGCTTTCTGTGATTCCTATGCCTCCTTTTAATAATTTTTTAGAATCTTAATTTGAGTGGGCTTTATTCCATTCCTTAATATCCAACCAATTCCCTAAGATATCACAGCTTTACTAATCACATCATTTACTTGCTCAAAACTTCCAATGACTCCAGTTATGGATGCATTTGATCCCAGACTCCTGAGCTTGATTTTTGAAGGCTTATTTTCTAGTCTGAGCTATTCTTTTTTCATATTTTCTGATATTATTCTACATTCTGGCTTAACTGTTCTGTCCGTTTCCCCTAAACATGTTGTACATTGTATTTCATGTATCTTTGATTGTGGTATATCTTCCACCTGGAAAAAAAATCTCTTTCTGTCTCCACCAGTTGAAACATTTTCATCTTTAAGACCTAGCTTAAATGCTGCTGCTGGTGGTGGTGGTGGTAGTGGTGGTGGTGGTGGTAATGGTGGTGGTGGTGTGTGTGTGTGTGTGTGTGTGTGTGTGAGAGAGAGACAGAGAGAGAGGAAGAGAGATTCCATCCATTACTTCCCAAGTTGGGCATGGTCTTTGATTTAAACTAGCACAGCAGTTTGTTCATCTTTTATCTTCCTCTTGGCAATGTGGCATGGCAGGCTTTATACAATCAGAAAGAGCAGCAATTAAATATTTGTTTTGCTATTTAATGGTTATGTGACTTTGGAAAGTTATTTAATCCTTTCTCTTAGTGAGAGAAACAGGCAATAAATATTCAGATCATTCAAATAAATGTATAATTGTCAATTGTGGAAATGTCATGAACAAATAGTACAGGGTACATGAGAAATTCATACTCACTTTCAAGATTCAGTTCATATATTATTACTTTAGATCCTGCCCTGAACTTTTCCTTCTTGTCATCCTCCTGAAGTTGCTTACTTTTTCATTGTGTGTTCATATGCCTAACTAGCATTTGCTTCGTTATACTTTGTCTACCTTATGAACTGTGTGAGCTCTTCAAGGATAGAGCAACCATATGTAATTTACTTGAATACTTTACATCTCTTAGAACATGTGTTAAAGGAATCAATAGACTGCCCTAAAAAAGCAAGAATGGTTCACATAGATTTGCGCTGACTCTGTAATTTACTAGCTTTGTAAATTTATCTTCTCTGAATCTATTTCTTCATCTGCAAAATATGAGTAGTAATAGCTACCTCAAATGATTCTTGGATAACTAAATCAGATAACATATTTTAGATGTCTAGAGATATCTGTTTATTTTTAACCTTTGTTGAATGAACACATAAGAATGAGTGAGTTAGTGGGTAATTTGAGTGAGTTGGACAGTGCTATACAAATTTCATTAATGGATTCATCAGAAAAGACTTCCTATACCAGTAGCAGCTACATTGCCCTTTGAAGGGATGGTTAAGGTGTCAGCAGGTAGAGATATCAGTGGCAGTCAAGGGACTGGGAACCTAAAGCTTAAGAAGCAATGTAAGAAAGCTGAGACAGAGGAAAGCATTCCTTTTTCTGTTGAAGTTGTTATTCCCAGCTGCTACTTTATCTTCCCCACCCTTTTCTTCATCACATTGAAGAACTCTTAGGATGGGTGGCCGACTCATTTGAGGTACACCAGCAGCTCATTAGCCAGGTGACATGTTAGACCTCACACAATAAGCTGTAAGCTTGGAATTTGACAAGATAGTGTGGTTTATTATTAATTATAATTTAAGTTATGATTGTTGAATGGAGATTTCTGTTGCCCAATTATTGTTATTCATTAAACTGTTTTAGAGATCATTGTTATATATTGAATCTTATATATAGATTGTTATATATAGAATCTATATATATAGATGTTAGATATAGAATTCATTGTTATATATAGAAATCATTGTTATATATTGAAGCTACTACATTTGCTTCCTAAAAAGAAGAAAAAATGTTGACAGTTATGCATAGTCTCCTGGAAAACATTAGTCTAGTGCCCTTTGGGCTTCAGGTGCCTATCTCAGAAGTTGTAGCTGTGAATGATAATCTACCAGGTAGGACCTAAAAGTTGTTGACTTTGTCTCTATACTCCTTTGATGAAAAATGGACTTTTCCATCAAACTACCAAGCCAATATGCTGTATTGTTTTATTGCTTTGTTCTTTTTTTCTTGTTGCGTTAGTCAATTCTGTGCTGCTATAACAGTATACCTGACACTGGGTAATTTATAATCAACAGAAATGTATTTGGTTCATGGTTCTGGAGGCTGGGAAGTCCAAAATCAAAGAGCAGCATCTAGTGAGTGCCTTCTTGCTATGTCATCTCCTGGCAGAAAGGCAGAAGGTCAAAAGAGCATGCATGCAGGAGAGGAAAGGGGGCCAAACTCATCCTCTTCTAGGAGTTCACTTCCTCAAAAACTAACCCACTCCTGAGATAGTAGCATTCATGAGGACAGAGTCTCATGACCTGATCATCTCTTAAAGGTTTCATCTCTCAATACTGTTACATTGGGCATTAAGTTTCAACACATGAACTTTGGGGAACACATTCCAACCATAGAACTTGTCTTTTTTTTTTTTCTTTTTTTTTTAAGCCCCTTCACTCTCACTTTATTAGTCAGAGTTCATGTCTCTGTTTTCTATTGTATCACTGAGTAATAGAAAAATAAGTTACTTTTGGAGTCATACAAAAACCTAAGTTCAGATTCCATCTCTATCATTTACTAGCTTTGTGAACTTGAACAAATGACGTGACTATTCTAAGCCTCTCTAAAATAGGATAATGGTTTCTAATTTATAAGATTATTGTAATGATTAGAAATTACCTTTTAAAACTACCTATGCTACTTCTGGGCACATGATAGGTACTTGACAAAAGAAAAACAATATAAGAATTTACCTTGTCTAATTGTTGATAAAATCTACATCACAAACACATGCAAAAATAATTAAAACTCATGATCATTGAGATCATGAATTCATAATCATAAAGATCATGAATTCATAAATATGAATTCATTATTAATAACAATTAATGAATTTACGATTCAGTAATTAAAATTCAAGATTATAAAGTACAGGATTTTTATTTTTCTATTATAAAAGTATCTTTGTTTATATGTCATGGAAAATTGTTAGGAAATTTAAAAAAAAACCTTAAAAATCTGTCATACCATTGTACAACCATAACATAAATATGCTATCGCATGTTACTTTTATCTCTTTATTTATTCTCACATTTTTTGTGTTGGAGTATTGGATGTATATAGTTTTGGATTTTTTTACTTACTATTTTATTATGTTACTTAAATTTTATGCCAATATACTAGATATCAGTAGAGATAACATAATTTATTAACTTACGTGTCATTAGATAGTTGGCCTCCAAGTGGGAGCTATTATTGAAAGCCATATAGTAAATAATTCGGGCATATTTAAGGGATTTTTTTTGGAAGGAGGATATTTTCTAAGCTAAAGTCCCAAAGTGAGAGTAATAGCACATATATGCCTTTAGCCCTTGAAACATGCTTTTCAAAATGTATACATGTCCTTCTAGAAACCAAAAGCCTTTACTGGGCACTATTTCTAGAGCAATTTAGTGGTATAGAGCAGGTAGGAAAATAAAAGTTGGAGGAGGAAGTTCAGTATTGAATTTGGATGTGAGTGAAAAAAGATATCTATAATTTATTATTTAATTAAAATCCATATGCTATTGGATGTCAGAGAATTTTATATGTCATCTTTAATTCAGTCAGATAGTCTATTGGTCTTTCAACAAGCCTGTTACGAGAAAAATGATGAAAACACATGACCTCTACCTTCTGGAAGCTTATATGTCAGTAGGAGAGATGAATATTTTTTGAAGAACATTTGTAATATAATTGAGAAGTGTTCTATTGCAGGTAAGTATGCCACAGGAAGGCACGCAACTTTATCTTCAAGTGCTAGGATTGATTATGAGTATGTGCTGACCTCAAGAAAAAGGCAGCACTGTTAATCATCTGTGTGTTACCATCTTCCAACTCTGGGAAGTGCATATGGCCCAACTCTGGGATCAATAATGCATGCCCTGTAGAATATTCATAAAGGGTTCAAATAAAGTATTTTGTAATGAGTCTCAAATATACTAGAACCTCCTGCTTAGACTTCTGTGTCTGGCAAATAGGCCTCAATCACTCGTTAAATATCCAGTAATTAGGTATAATGGTGACCAGCTAAATAGGTAATGGGAATCATGATTCAATTTCAGGTATCCCATCTATGTTGAACAAATTAAGACATAGGTAGTTGATATGGTTTGGCTCTGTGTCCCCACTCAAATCTTATCTTGTAGCTCCCATAATTCCCATGTATTGTGGGAGGGAACCCAGTGGGAGATGACTGAATTATGGGGGCAGGTCTTTTCCATGCTGTTCTCCTGATAGTGAATGGGTCTCACAAGATCTGATGGTTTTAAAAAACGGGAGTTGCCCTGCACAAGTTCTCATTTTGCCTGCTGCAATCCATGTAAAATGTGACTTGCTCCTCATTGCCTTTTACCATGATTGTGAGGGTTCCGCAGCCGTGTGGAACTGTAAATCCAATTAAACCTCTTTCTTCTGTAATTGGCCCAGTCTCAGGTATGCCTTTATCAGCAGCATGAAAATGGACTAATACAATAAATTGGTACTGGGATTGGGGCATTGCTGAAAAGATACCCAAAAATGTGGAAGCAACTTTGGAACTAGGTAACAGGCAGAGGTTGGAACAGTTTGGAGAGCTCAGAAGAAGACAGGAAAATGTGGGAAAGTTTGGAACTTCCTAGAGCCTTGTTGAATGGCTTTGCCCAAAATGCTGATTGCGATATGGACAATAAAGTCCAGGCCAATGTGGTCTCTGTTGGAAATGAGGAACTTGTTGGGAACTGGAGCAAAGGTGACTCTGTTATGCTTTAGCAAAGAGACTGGCAGCATTTTGCCCCTGTCCTAGAGATTTGTGGAACTTCAAACCTGAAAGAGATGATTTAGGGTACCTGGGGGAAGAAATTTCTAAGGAGCAAAGCATTCAAGTGGTGGCTTGGGTGCTGTTAAGGGCATTCAGTTTTATAAGAGAAGCAGAGCATAAAAGTTTGGAAAATTTACAGCCTGACAATGCAATGGAAAAGAAAACCCCATTTTCTGAGGAGAAATCCAAGCTGACTGCAGGAATTTCCATAAGTAACGGGAAGCCAATCCCCAAGACAATGGGGAAAATGTCTCCAGGGCATGTCAGAGGTCTTCACAGCAGCCCCTTCCATCACTGGCCCAGAAGCCTATGAGGAAAAGGTGGATTCATGGGCCAGGCCCAAGACTCCCCTGCTCTGTGCAGCCTAGGGACTTGGTACCCTGCATTCCAGCCACTCCAGCCATGGCTGAAAGGGGCCAAGTTATAGCTCAGGCTGTTGCTTCAGAGGGTGGAAGTCCCAAGCTTTGGCAGCTTCTATGTGGTGTCGAGCCTGTGGGTGCACAGAAGTCAAGAATTGGGGTTTGGGAACCTCTGCCTAGATTTCAGAAGATGTATGGAAACACCTGGATGCCCAGGCAGGCGTTTGCTGCAGGGCTTGGGCCCTCATGGAGAACCTCTGCTAGAGCAGTGCGGCAGAGAAATGTGGGGCCCCCACACAGAGTTCCCACTGAGGCACCACTTAGTTGAGCTGTGAGAAGAGGGCCACCATCCTCCAGCCCGCAGAATGGTAGATCCACCCGACAGCTTGCATCATGCACCTGGAAAAGCCACAGATGCTCAGCTGTAGCCTGTGAAAGCAGCCAGGAGCAGGGCTATACCCTGCAAAGCCACAGGAGTGGAGCTGCCAAAGACCATGGGAACCCACCTCTTGCATCAGCATGACCTGGATGTGAGACATGGATTCAAAGGAGATCATTTTGGAGCTTTAACATTTGACCGCCCTACTGGATTTCGGATTTTCATGGGGCCTGTAGCCCGTTTGATTTGGCCAATTTCTTCCATTTGGAATTGCTGTATTTACCCGTTGCCTATACTCCCATTGCAACTAGGAAGTAACTAACTTGCTTTTGATTTTACAGTCTCATAAACAGAAGGGACTTACTTGCCTTGTCTCGGATGAGACATTGGACTGTGGACTTTTGAGTTACTGCTGAAATAAGTTAAGAGTTTGGGGGACTGTTGGGAAGGCATGATTGGTTTTGAAATGTGAAGTTATGATATTTGGGAGGGGCCAGGGTGGAATGACATGGTTTGGCTCTGTGTCCCCACCCAAGTCTCATTTAATAACTCACATAATTCGATGTGTTGTGGGAAGGACCTGGTGGGAGATGACTGAATTATGGGGGTGGGTCTTTCCCGTTTGTTCTCCTGATGGTGAATGGATCTCATGAGATCTGATGGTTTTATAAAACAAGAGTTGCCCTGCACAAGCTCTCATTTTGCCTGCTGCAATCCGTGTAAGACGTGACTTACTCCTTCTTGCCTTCCACCATGATTGCGAAGCTTCCTCAGCCAAGTGGAACTGTAAGTCCAATTAAACCTTTTGCTTTTGTAAATTGCCCAGATTCGGGTATGTGTTTATCAGCAGCATGAAGATGGACTAATATAGTAGTATAGAATTAGTTTTATTGAAAAATAATTACGAAAAATTTCAGTTCTTTCCTTTAATTCTGGGCCATGTTTCTTATTTCATTTCAGCAGTTAATGTTCTTCATTACCTTTTTGTTCAAACTTATAACTTTATTTTTTTCCCTATTGTATAAGGATTTGTAAATCTCAACCACCCATAGTGAGATCATGTTGTCATCAGACTTAACCTGGTAGGAGTTGGGTATTAGATGAGACTCTGAAGAAGTTTAAAAAGAACCTCACTGAGTAAAGCCAATTTTATCCAGAACCATTCAAGTTCACAGATTTTAATTAACAGTTTGAAATTTGTAATATTACTTGAATTTCAGATTGGTGAGAATTTAACACTATATTAAAGGAGCCCAGGCAAAAGGACATGAGTTGCGTCACCAAGACTTATTAAATGTGATGGAAATTCAACAGCCAAATGCTGGCAAACAGGTGCAAGAGCTGAATTAATATTTAAACCCTACCACTCAGGGGGAATTGCAGTGCATCACGTTGACAGCCACAGCACGTTGCTAATTTCATTCACAAGCTTAAAAATCTCGATACATTTAAACACGTGAATGTATTAAATTTTAAAAAGTGTAAGTAGCATAAGAGTATCCCAGAACTAAAAATTACAATTTCTCTCTGGGACTTCAAATCATTTATCTAGCCAGAAGCATGGTGCTTTTTATGAATGAAATATATCTTACTACTTTCACATACAAATTGTGTTCTATTATTATATGTAGTGCAGACTGTTACTAAGCAAGATTTTCTCTTACTGTATGTGAAATTCTTTGTGAGTCATAAGAAAACCAAGGATTCACTGATAGAGTTTCCAACTTCTGATATCATACATGAAACAGGGTTCTCAATCAGTGCTTCCAGTGATGCTAACTGGTAGAATATTTCTGGAGGCAAAGAAAAACAAAACTAAATACATACAGAAGTTTTTTGGGGTGATATCATTAGAAGTGGTAAGTTGTAAGCTAAAAACTCAGCCAACTCCCAATTTACATTTACCAGAAATTCACCTACTGTGGGTCGCTTGTTCATTTAAGAATTTGATGGAAGCAGTAGAGTATCTCCACATAAAATTGCATATACATGCAAAATCTTATGAAGATTTCAGGGAGTTCATGAATTTCCACATTCCGAATATTGTTTATGACAAATCTTGATCTTTGTCTGGGACTGGAAGGGTATCCCTTATTGAAAGGACTTTTTTCTTTGCCACCTACTGTGTACCAGGCCTTAAAACTGGGATTGGGGAAGTAAAGGAAAATAAGAAAAGATCTCTGGACCTTTTACAGCCTAGTGGAGGTTGGTAGACAAATAGTACAGAGGGGTAAATAATTTATATATATATATATATATATATATATATATATATATATATATATATATACACATATATATATATAATTGCAAAACTGCCTGGAGAAGACGGCACATTAGTGAGTATTAATTGATGTAAAGTACAAGAAGAGGGAGACATTCTAGGCTGAAGGAACAGTATGTGCAGAAGCACAGAAATGAGAACAAGAAGCACTGTTCTTTCATTGCTAAAATACTGTGTAAGAAATGTATAACAACAAATGTATTTTAAAAGTTAGTCTTCTCTATCAACATTTCTTGAGCTTTAAATGAAACAAAAATATAAGAAGCTGGGCCTAATTTCCTAAGGTTTTAGCCATCTCAGCCTTTTATTACACTTGTATACAAGCCTGCTCTCATCTTGCTTAACTGGAGAATATTAAGCACTCATTTTTCAAATACGAAACAACTGGAAAAGGCTCCCTTCCTAGTAAGTGAGTCAAGAAAAGCCCATATGTACTGCATTGGATGAGTCTAGATTCTTAATCAAACACATGTAATCTGTACCTGCCCAAAAATCTTGACAATGGCAGCAGTAGCAACTGATTCTTTTTTAAACCCACTATCAAGAAAGCAGATGAAAAAGAGACAAATGTACAGTCAATAACCTGAGCTAACAATAGGTTATTTTCAATAGAACAAAAAGGACAAAAGCCAAAGGTATTCATTACCATTCCCAGGATAAGAGACCAGGGCAGTTGCCACCTTCACCAGATGTGCTGTCTTTAGGCCTGACAATACACATCTCCCCAAGGGAAATGTAGGGAGAAAGCCAAACTCTTGCAACTTGATGCATAGTGATTTGGCTTCCATTAAAACATCTCTCAGTAGAAGCCTGTTCAGGTTTAAAGATTCCACACTCATTTTCTCCCAGAAAATGAGATCGTTGTATAAAACAGCAAACACGGAATTAGAGCTTCTGGAAATCACTCTAAGCCATGTGGTCTCATCTTAACTTCCTTAAATTCTGATCAGGAAAAAGATGAGATGGCTTGGTGAACATATCATCTTAAAATTGTTGCTTTGTTTTGAGTACCCATAAACAGCAAGAAGCTCAACAACATTCTTAGGACACTGAAAAAAATACACACATATATAAAATAAAATAAATAAAATAAGGCTTTTTTTTTTTTTTGAGAAAACTCGTACTGATCTAGACTTCCTAGAATGTATCTGAGATGAACTAGTCAAATAAGACTACTTACAATCCCTGTGAACTTGAGAAGAGACATTTAACCCCTCAGTTTGGTACCTTTGAATGAAAATTAGAACATCTATTTCATACTTCTCAGAATTTTTGTATGAACTAAATATGTGGAACATGATTAAAACAAAATCTACCTCCAGTATTTTCCCAAGTGTGTTATATAGAAAATAAATACTGTGGAATGGTTATTAAAATTAAAACAGTTTCTTATCAAAAAGTTAGGAAATTCTGGGTAAACAAAGTTATACAGTTATCTTAAGAGCTTTACCATGTTAATGTGCATTGTGAATCCTGGAAAAAGGAGTGTAACATGTTGCATTTCCCAAACTTACTTGACAACAGATACACTGGTGTTTGGTTGGGGATTGAAGTTTGGAAAATGCTGTGCGATACGGGGTCAATGTTCTTCTGTCTTTCTTCTTCATTCTCATAAGAGCATGTATAATTCTTCTTTATAGCACTTAATCACAATATTTACATATCATTCTCTTCATTAGGTTTGAATTTCATGAGAGCAAGGACTATGTATTCAGAAATGTTTTAATCCCCAGTGTTTAGTACGTTGTGGGTAATAAATTTTTTTAGTCTGTACAATTTCTGGTAACCTCAGATGCAATTCAGTTGATAGGCAGACTAAATAAATTTTTTTTTTTTTTTTTGAGCTGTGAAAACAAAGGGGGTGGTTTAAAATCACTCCAATATATTTTAGCCTTGTACAGCCGTGCTTAAAAAGTAAGGCTAGGCATGGTGGTTCATGGCTATAATCACAGCACTTTGGGCAGCCAAGGTAGGAGGAATAGCGCTTGAGCTCAGGAGTTCAAGACCAACCTAGGCAACATAGCGAGACCCTATCGACCCTATCTCTATACAAAAATTTAAAAATTAACTGGGTGTGGTGGTGCTCACCTATAGTCCCAGCTATTCAGGGGGCTAAGATGGGAGGATCACTTGATCCCAGGGTTCAAGGCTGCATTGTGAGCTATGTCATGCCATTGCACTTCAGCTTGGGTGATAGTGCCCCCAACCCCTCAGAAAAAATACCTGTGCAGAAAGGTGCTCCATGAAAACTAGGCACAGGAGTAAGAAAAGAATAGAGAAAAAACAAAAATGCATTCTTAAAATGCCCAAATACAAGTTGTGTATCTCAGGTGGCAAGAGAAATCTAGAAGTTTAATTATGGAAAATAAACTTCTAGCTAGATGGTTTAAATACAGCCTGGAAGGTTTAGGCTGATGAAATTTGGTCTCTTAAAATCCTTAGCATCAATTACTAAATAGGGTAAAACTAACATTTTTTTTAAAGACAATTTTTTTCTTACTTAAGTCATTGTAAGTCTCTATAACTTTTAAAACATAAGTACTACTTTGTAAATTTGAGAATGTTCCATTAATTTATACATTAGGAAAATTTTATACTTCATTTTGGATGCTGAAATCTTTTAGTCCAATACCTAACTTGAATAAGCATTACTCAGATGCTTCAGGGGTTTTCAATAGCCCTTTATCTTACCCATTCTCCATTAGTCCAGGCTGAAAGTAGAATAAGCTTGGCAGAACCTTTAAATTAACGTGTCAAATCCCCTTCCTACCTACTTCATTGTACAACTGAGAAGAATAAGTAACTGTGTTATGCCATTCATAAAATGACTACTTTATGCCCAGTATGCACTAAATGCGTCTGAACATTTTTTAACGTGATTTTCACAATAATCCTGTGAGAAGTGTTGTGATTTCATCCTAGAATGGAGAAACTCAGAAGTGTTTTACCCCACATCAAATAGACATAAAAAAAGTGAATGATCTAAAAATTGAACTTAGAGCCCTTTCTCTGAAGGTCAGTGACATTTCCATTACACAATGTTTTGTTAATAGAAGTATTGTCATTTTTTATGCTTTTTCATAGGAGTGATTAAAATGTATATGAATAAACATAGTGGTTGCATGTAACATAACCAAGACTTAAGTGAAGACAACTATTAAACTTTAATAACACACATATGAAATATTAATGGAAATACTATGTTTCCTGGATGAATTGCTTCAACATTATGATAATTAAATTTTACACAAATAAATTTACACATTTACTATAATTCCAATCAAAATTTTTATTTTTATATACTTTGATTCTAAATTTAATTGGAGCAATTAATACATTGGAATACCCAAGATAATGTTGAAAATATTGTTGAAAAGAAAGATGATTGTGGGCTGGTGGAGAAGATGATGGGGAGAAGGTTGCCCCACCTGATAGCAAAACTTACTGGAAAAGATATTTAATAATAATTAAAATAACCTGGTATTTGCAGAAAAATAGGAGAAATGCATTAATGGAACACAATTGAGAATCCAGAAGCAGATCCATCTGTATATAGAAATGTAGTATATGATCAAGAGGGTACTTCAAATGGGTACGAAAAGAATGTACTGTTTAATAAATAGGATAGATGACTATGTCATTTAAAAAAAAAAGTTAGATTTGAACCTCATATACTAAAAAACAAATTTTGTGTGGATTAAATATTCAAATGTAAGAAATAAAACCAGAAATATATCAAAAAATAGAGTTGATTATATCTATAATCTTAGAGTGGGGAAAGCCTTCCTAAATTTAATAAAACCGAAAACTACTTGAAAAAAAAAGTCTGTATAAAAATGTTTAATTTTTGAATGGCAGAAACTCTACAAAATTAAAAGATATTCACAAAGGTTCAGGAAAAAATATTTTCAACTATGTAAATAGTTGACAAAGGGTTAATATCCTTATTTTATAAATAGCTCTTCCAAATCAATAAAGCAGAGACCAATATCACATCAGGAAAATGGATAAAGGATTTGTTCAAGCAATTTCTAGCTGGAATCAACTGGCTATTAGATTTGAAAAGATGTCCAACCTTACTAATTGCCAAAGAAATGAAAATTAAAACAGCAGTAAGCTAAGATTTACCTACTGTCAGACTAGTCAGGGTTAAAGAGAGATAGCATCTAGTACTAGTAAGGATGTGAGGAGATGGACTCTCATATACTATTGATGGAAGTAAATTGGTATAATCTATATAGAGAGTATATTTAGAAATATTGATCCAATTTTAAGTGGACATAACTACCCTTTGACCTAATAACTCCAAGAGACATGCAAGATTCACATACAGTTGCAAATATTTTTCCCAGACTGTGACTGTCATTTTACTTTGTAGAGTTTTTCTGCTATGTAGAATTATAAAATGTGCAGTTCACATGTTTATTGCATCATTTTATTGTGATGGAAAAAATAAAAACCATCCTAAATGTTCCTGCTGTGGTGACAATGTGAGCTCCACTAGAGACCACTTCTATCTTATTTACTATTGTGTTTCCAGTTGGCTGGTACTTGACACTACAAACATTTGTTAAATGAACAAACAAAATGAATTATAATGCATTTGTACAACTGAAATTATTTTATTTATTTATTTTTTTTTCGAGATGGAGTCTTTCTCTGTCCCCCAGGCTGGAGTGCAGTGGCGCGATCTCGGCTCACCGCAACCTCCACCTCCTGGGTTCACGCCATTCTCCTGCCTCAGCCTCCCGAGTAGCTGGGACTACAGGCGCCCACCAACACGCCCGGCTAATTTTTTGTATTTTTAGTAGAGACGGGGTTTCACCGTGTTAGCCAGGATGGTCTCGATCTCCTGACTGCGTGATCCGCCCGCCTCGGCCTCCCAAAGTGCTGGGATTACAGGCTTGAGCCACCGCGCCCGGGCGAAATTATTTTTTAAAGATAAGTAAACTAAGTTGTAGATTATTTTACAGATGATTCTCTTCTTATAAGTATATGTATATATATGCGCATACACACCTATATATATTTTTGTCACACGTGTGTGAAGAAAAAAGGAAGTATACCTCTTGGTTGCCTCTTGAATTTAAAGAATTTAAAGAGTACTGACATTAACTATTGACTTCGTATACAAATGATAATATTTCCTTTGGCTTTTTTCTTCTTTTCTTTTTTTTTTTTTTTTAACAATGACTGTGTTTATAACTTGGAAGTACAAATGTAGTCATTCTTTCAATCCACCAACTGTTCTTGGTGCAAAGGGTTTATAGCAGTGAATACAGTCTCTGTTTTCCCTGAGTCTGTATTCTAGTGGAGGAGGACAGATGGTAAACAAATAAA
This sequence comes from Symphalangus syndactylus, assembly GCF_028878055.3. Classification (NCBI taxonomy): domain Eukaryota; kingdom Metazoa; phylum Chordata; class Mammalia; order Primates; family Hylobatidae; genus Symphalangus; species Symphalangus syndactylus. The sequence continues at coordinate 28,002,885 of NC_072428.2, read as the reverse complement.
TATTTGTTTCTGATAAGGTGTCATGAAGAAAATTAAACCAGGTAAGGGGACTAGTGACATGGTGCTATTTTTCATAAGCATAGTTAGAGACTGCCTTTTGAATTATGTAATATTTGAAAAGAGACTTGAATGAAGTAGGGAGTAAGCCACTCAGGGCTATGAAGGTAGATCTTCTAAGTACAGGTCAAAGAACTTAGGCAGGACCATGCCAAGTTTCAGTTAAGAGCAAAGTCAGGGGATGTTGCAGGTGTTTGCATGATAAATTTTTGTATTTAAAAGGATCAGTCTGGCGGATGTGTGGAAAAGATGATGATGGCTTGGACTAGGGTCATAGTGGTAGAGCTGGTAAGAAGTGGTGGGGTTCTGGATATATCCCAGATACAGAGCCATCAGAATTTGCTGATGTGAGACGAAGAAAACAGAAAGGATATAAAATTGTCAAGAGTCTTAAAATACACCACCATCAACAAACCTGATCTGGAATGTGAGAATGGAGTGCCTCTAATAAGGCAGAACTTGTAACAATTTTCTTTCACAGCTAGGGTCAATCCCTTATGCCATGAATTTTCTCAGCATTACTGTGAGATAAGTAAGTGCCAAATAATGTCTCAAAATTGTACTGAAATTAGAACTTGTTCCCATACTGGGTTTAGTGCACACTTACTTTTTTTTTTTTTTTTTTTTATTATACTTTAGGTTTTAGGGTACATGTGCACAATGCGCAGGTTTGTTACATATGTATCCATGTGCCATGTTGATTTCCTGCACCCATTAACTCGTCATTTACATTAGGTATATCTCCTAATGCTGTCCCTCCCCCCTCCCCCCACCCCACAACAGTCCCCGGAGTGTGATATTCCCCTTCCTGTGTCCATGAGTTCTCACTGTTCAATTCCCACCTATGAGTGAGAACATGCAGTGTTTGGTTTTTTGTCCTTGCGATAGTTTACTGAGAATGATGGTTTCCAGTTTCATCCATGTCTCTACAAAGGACATGAACTCATCATTTTTTATGGCTGCATAGTATTCCATGGTGTATATGTGCCACATTTTCTTAATCCAGTCTATCGTTGTTGGACATTTGGGTTGGTTCCAAGTCTTTGCTATTGTGAATAGTGCCGCAATAAACATACATGTGCATGTGTCTTTATAGCAGCATGATTTATAGTCCTTTGGGTATATACCCAGTAATGGGATGGCTAGGTCAATGGTATTTCTAGTTCTAGATCCCTGAGGAATTGCCACACTGACTTCCACAATGGTTGAACTAGTTTACAGTCCCACCAACAGTGTAAAAGTGTTCCTATTTCTCCACATCCTCTCCAGCACCTGTTGTTTCCTGATTTTTTAATGATGGCCATTCTAACTGGTGTGAGATGGTATCTCACTGTGGTTTTGATTTACATTTCTCTGATGGCCAGTGATGAGGAGCATTCATGTGTTTTTTGGCTGCCTAAATGTCTTCTTTTGAGAAGTGTCTGTTCATGTCCTTTGCCCACTTTTTGATGGAGTTGTTTGTTTTTTTCTTGTAAATTTGTTTGAGTTCATTGTAGATTCTGGATATTAGCCGTTTGTCAGATGAGTGGGTTGCAAAAATTTTCTCCCATTCTGTAGGTTGCCTGTTCACTCTGATGGTAGTTTCTTTTGCTGTGCAGAAGCTCTTTCGTTTAATTAGATCCCATTTGTCAATTTTGGCTTTTGTTGCCATTGCTTTTGGTGTTTTAGACATGAAGTCCTTGCCCACGCCTATGTCCTGAATGGTATTGCCTAGGCTTTCTTCTAGGGTTTTTATGGTTTTAGGTCTAACATGTAAGTCTTTAATCCATCTTGAATTAATTTTTGTATAAGGTGTAAGGAAGGGATCCAGTTTCAGCTTTCTATATATGGCTAGCCAGTTTTCCCAGCACCATTTATTAAATAGGGAATCCTTTCCCCATTTCTTGTTTTTGTCAGGTTTGTCAAAGATCAGATAGTTGTAGATAGGTGGCATCATTTCTGAGGGCTCTGTTCTGTTCCATTGATCTATGTCTCTGTTGTGGTACCAGTACCATGCTGTTTTGGTTACTGTAGCCTTGTAGTATAGTTTGAAGTCAGGTAGCATGATGCCTCCAGCTTTATTCTTTTGGCTTAGGATTGACTTGGCGATGCGGGCTCTTTTTTGGTTCCATATGAACTTTAAAGTAGTTTTTTCCAATTCTGTGAAGAAAGTCATTGGTAGCTTGATGGGGATGGCATTGAATCTATAAATTACTTTGGGCAGTATGGCCATTTTCACGATATTGATTCTTCCAACCCATGAGCATGGAATGTTCTTCCATTTGTTTGTATCCTCTTTTATTTCATTGAGCAGTGGTTTGTAGTTCTCCTTGAAGAGGTCCTTCACATCCCTTGTAAGTTGGATTCCTAGGTATTTTATTCTCTTTGAAGCAATTGTGAATAGGAGTTCACTCATGATTTGGCTCTCTGTTTGCCTGTGATTGGTGTACAAGAATGCTTGTGATTTTTGTACATTGATTTTGTATCCTGAGACTTTGCTGAAGTTGCTAATCAGCTTAAGGAGATTTTGGGCTGAGACAGTGGGGTTTTCTAGATATACAATCATGTCATCTGCAAACAGGGACAATTTGACTTCCTCTTTTCCTAATTGAATACCCTTTATTTCCTTCTCCTGCCTGATTGCTCTGGCCAGAACTTCCAGCACTATGTTGAATAGGAGCGATGAGAGAGGGCATCCCTGTCTTGTGCCAGTTTTCAAAGGGAATGCTTCCAGTTTTTGCCCATTCAGTATGATATTGGCTGTGGGTTTGTTGTAGATAGCTCTTATTATTTTGAGATACGTCCCATCAATACCTAATTTATTGAGAGTTTTTAGCATGAAGGGTTGTTGAATTTTGTCAAAGGCCTTTTCTGCATCTATTGAGATAATCATGTGGTTTTTGTCTTTGGTTCTGTTTATATGCTGGATTACATTTATTGATTTGCGTATGTTGAACCAGCCTTGCATCCCAGGGATGAAGCCCACTTGATTATGGTGGATAAGGTTTTTGATGTGCTGCTGGATTTGGTTTGCCAGTATTTTATTGAGGATTTTTGCATCAATGTTCATCAAGGATATTGGTCTGAAATTCTCTTTTTTGGTTATGTCTCTGCCAGGCTTTGGTATCAGGACGATGCTGGCTTCATAAAATGTGTTAGCGAGGATTCCCTCTCTTTCTATTGATTGGAATAGTTTCAGAAGGAATGGTACCAGTTCCTCCTTGTACCTCTGGTAGAATTCGGCTGTGAATCCATCAGGTCCTGGACTCTTTTTGGTTGGTAAGCTATTGATTATTGCCACAATTTCAGAACCTGTTATTGGTCTATTCAGAGATTCAACTTCTTCCTGGTTTAGTCTTGGGAGGGTGTATTTGTCGAGGAATTTATCCATTTCTTCTAGATTTTCTAGTTTATTTGCATAGAGGTGTTTGTAGTATTCTCTGATTGTAGATTGTATTTCTGTGGGATCGGTGGTGATATCCCCTTTTTCATTTTTTTATTGCATCTATTTGATTCTTCTCTCTTTTCTTCTTTATTAGTCTTGCTAGCGGTCTATCAATTTTGTTGATCTTTTCAAAAAACCAGCTCCTGGATTCATTAATTTTTTGAAGGGTTTTTTGTGTCTCTATTTCCTTCAGTTCTGCTCTGATTTTAGTTGTGTCTTGCCTTCTGCTAGCTTTTGAATGTGTTTGCTCTTGCTTTTCTAGTTCTTTTAATTGTGATGTTAGGATGTCAATTTTGGATCTTTCCTGCTTTCTCTTGTGGGCATTTAGTGCTATAAATTTCCCTCTACACTGCTTTGAACGTGTCCCAGAGATTCTGGTATGTTGTATCTTTGTTCTCGTTGGTTTCAAAGACTTGCTTAGGTAAACAGAGCAGCCAGGAAGCTCGAACTGGGTGGAGCCCACCACAGCTCAAGGAGGCCTGCCTGCCTCTGTAGGCTCCACCTCTGGGAGCAGGGCACAGACAAACAAAAAGTCAGCAGGAACCTCCACAGACTTTAATGTCCCTGTCTGACTGACAGCTTTGAAGAGAGTAGTGGTTCTCCCAGTATGCAGCTGGAGATCTGAGAACGGACAGACTGCCCCCTAAAGTGGGTCCCTCACCCCTGAGCAGCTTAACTGGGAGGCACCCCCCCAGTAGGGAAAGACTGACACCTCACTCGGCCAGGTACTCCTGAGACAAAACTTCCAGAGAAACTATCAGACAGCTGAATTTGTGGTCTCACGAAAATCCGCTGTTCTGCAGCCAGCGCTGCTGACACCCAGCCAAACAGGGTCTGGAGTGGACCTCTAGTAAACTCCAACAGACCTGCAGCTGAGGGTCCTGTCTGGTAGAAGGAAAACTAACAAACAGAAAGGACATCCACACCAAAAACCCATCTGTACATCACCATCATCAAAGACCAAAAGTAGATAAAACCACAAAGATGGGGAAAAAACAGAGCAGAAAAACTGGAAACTCTAAAAAGCAGAGCACCTCTCCTCCTTCAAAGCAGTGCAGTTCCTCACCAGCAACGGAACAAAGCTGGATGGAGGATGACTTTGACGAGTTGAGAGAAGAAGGCTTCAGATGCTTACTTTTAAAAGTATATTTAACATGAAAACATCTTCTCATTAAATGTAAGTTAGCCTTTAATTTCCTTTTGTAGTGAGTTTTACTAACAAATTTTTCTATTTTAAAGTATAAGGAAGAAAACAGTTCTGCTATTTGGAAGAATTGAGAAAATTTGTGGTTTGGGATTTTATAGTTGTTAAGTGAAAAAAAGTTTACATAAAATTTTAACAATATTGTGCATTGATCTTTGGGGAAAAACTTGAACTTAAATAACTTAAGATATTGAGGATTTTTAAAACTTAAATTTCTAAGTTTTACCATTATATTATCATGTCTCATTTTTTTCTGCAAAAGAAATATGCAAAACGAAAGTTGACCTTGCACATTTCCCCTATGTCAGGTAACAAAGACTTCCAAGCTTGGATTTTCTGAGGTTGAAATTATTTGCAGGTGCTCCATTGCATGTACAAATAATTGACTAATTAAGGATATTATCAATCATTATCAGGTATAATTAAGTGCATGCAATCAGTTGTATTGAGACAAGGAAATTGCTGGCAAATTTGAGAGTTCACTTGCTCCAACAAAAATCATGCTTTGGTTCCCATGATCACATTTAGCCAAAAAGTAGCATAGAGGACTGGACCCATATTGTGACATTTAAAAAGTATTTTCATGATGCTTTTTGTGACTAAAATTGTGATGCTGCTCATTTAGTCACTTATTGATATGACTGAATATTATGCTCTTTATAGACCCACCCTGTCAGGTTCACGACTACACCAAATGTCATGTCGAGGTCTGAAGGGAGTGGGTGGATAAGTATAAAGAACGATCAGGGCCGTAGGCAGGTGAAAGATGATTTTATTTAGCAGCAGCTCTTATCAACAGCTTTCTTATACTAGCTCTCTACACTGTTTGCCTTTATTTCAGCTGTTTGCTCCTGCCCTGTGGCTCCTGCTGCCCCCGTGCCTGCAGCTGCATGGCTGACTCTCCCTTGGCTTCAGGGTCAGCAGCTTAACTCTTTCTCTGGGCATGAGCGAGCCGAGCTTTGTCCTGGCTCCCCTCTCTCTGTCTGCAAAGATACACAGCTCTGACTCTCTCTCCCTCTTTCTCTGGGTGGCTGCACCTGCACAGTGTCAGCAAGGCAATTATACCTTTTACAGACAATATTGGCATAGAGCCAAATGATGGCCTTCCCATGTTACAGCTACATGGCTGTGATAACAAGTGGAGTTATATGCCTTTGCTCTGAACTCACTGAGTCATGCAGGATGTAAGCATCCTACCTCGGCCTATCCTTGACCAAAGCACAGCCGTGTTCCTTAAACTCCACCCACTAGGCCGAGGAAGACATAGGTCTTGGATACACAGGTTATACACATAAGCTTTGGGTACATAGGCGCGATAGACACACACAGGCTTTATACATAAGTTTTGGGCACATAGGTTTGATATACAGGCTTGGCACCCAGGCCATACACACCCGATGATGTGAATGAAACTACTAATGATCCTGGATTTTTATCCATTCATTCATCCATTTTTTTCATTTATCTGTTCATTATCTTTTCAACAAACATTTATTGAGTGTTTTCTAAAGTAGTTTTTAATCTTGGCTGGATGTCAAAATCCTCTGTGAAGCTTTTTAAAAGTAGTGATTCCTGAGTAATAAACCCCTGAAACTAATTCAGTAGATCTGGAGTGGAGCCAGACATTTTTGTCAAAAGCACCACAAGTGGCTGTGATGTACAGTCAGAATTAAGAATCACAAGCTTCTCTGTCAAGTACTAGGGATATGAGTGAAGGCGAAATAGTTCTTATTCACAAGGAGATCAGAGTCAAATGAGTGAGATAAACAAGTAAACGAGTAATTACAGAAGCGTATGATAAGTGCTATACTAGGGGTAAGCACACCTCTTCTCATGTATATTGGTACTAGGTTAACAAAGTCCATTGATGGACTATAACACACAAAAAGGAGATTTTCTCTCATCAAACCTAATGACACAAATTGCGATTTTCCATCTTACCTACTCTATTCTTTAATCAAATGAATTAGCCATACTAGACTCTGTGGTGAAACTCAGGAGATGAAAAAGCAGAACAAGTTTCTATTTCTGATAACAGCATATGGGAGATGAGAAGGAGGTGAAGAAGAATTGCAAAACGGTGAGCTCCTCAAGGGCAGGGACCATTTTTCTGTCTTATTAATATTTTTCTCCCTGTGGCCTCATTCAGAGTCCAGCATAAGAGTAGGCATTGAATCTGTTAGTTTTTTTTTTATCTTGTGTTCTTGATTAAATCAGGAGCCAGCTGTTCTTACCTAGTTTGTGCATTCCTAAGATAACTCTGTTCCTTGTTCTCTAATCAGTGACTTTCACGAGAATACCATTTTTGCTTCCTCAGAGGCACAGGACTTTTGTCTTTAAGCTTAATAATTCATAGAACCTTGCTAATCCTTCATGGTTGGATTATTTTTTCTTCTCCATGTGTCCCATTGCCAGTTGATGTTTTGTTCTTACTACTTTAATTTCCATTATCACATGCCATTTTATTTTAATTTTTAAATATTTTGAGACAGAGTCTCACTCTGTCGTCCAGGCTGGAGTGCAGTGGTGCAATCATGGCTCACTGCAGTCTCAACCTCCCCAGACTCAGATGATCCTCCTGCCTCAGATTCTGGAGTAGCTGGGACTACAGGCATGCACCACCGTGCCTGGCTAAATTGTAGGGTTTTTTTTGTTTTTGTTTTTTGTTTTTTTTTAGAGACAGGGTTTCACCATGTTGCCCAGATTCGTCTTGAACTCCTGGGCTCAAGCCACTTGCCAGCCTTAGCCTCCCAAAGTGCTCCAAAATCCTTCCCTCCTAAAGGAATTACAAGCATGAGCCATCATGCCCGGCATGACATGCTATTTTATATTCTTTTGTTTCTTTTTCATTTCATTTTACATGATCTGCTTTGACAGCCTTTCTTCCTAAAAATTACAGACATGAGGTACGAGTATAAAGGAAGGATAGCCCTGGAAGTTTAACCTTTCTAAAATAAGGGAAGATATGTGCCTTTGATCCCCCAGAGAAGTACCAAAAAAGCTCCACAAAACACATTGCTCATTGCAGACCTCTTGTCATCTCTTGGTCCCTGAAGATGGGACTTAGCGAGGTTGACAGGACCACATCTAGAAATATCTTCCAGGAAATCCATCAGACATAATCCAGGTCAGAATTCTCCAAACAAGAGTAAGAAGGCCCCAGAAGGAAAGCTTCATAGATTAAGATTCCCCTATTATCTTAAGACCATCTATTCCCAAATACAGCTGAAAGCTCTTATGTCCATTCTGCATGACTTTATGACATTGGCAAGGCCAAAGTAGATCTTATAAAGAAAGGCTTGTCTGATTGCAGTGGTTTTAATTTGTCAGCTGCAGATTCATATATACTAGGCAATATACTTAATGTGAACATGATTTATATAAACTTGAAATTCTATAATATAAAATACTAATAAATTATCACTTTGGGTGAATGCTTTGAAAATCTATTTCGTCAAATGAAAGGAATTAGGAATCTCATAGTTTCACAGCTAGCTAACTAAATGAATTATAAATTATGTCCATCCTTCTGCCACAGGAAAGTGCTATTTTAGCTAGTAAGCCAAAATGTCTAACCAACTTTAATGTCAAATTAACCAATGCTATTGTTTATATTAGAACTACATGGTTATTTCAGACACTATTTTGTTATTTTTTTGGTTTTGTTATGAAACATTCCATTTTCATTAATTTTACAAAACATATTTACTGAAAATAGTATGCAAACATTTATTGAGCTTTCTGCCTTTCTATTATTTCATGAATTAAGAGATTCTGCATTAAAATGTCAATAAAGTTAAGCAGTTATGTTGAACCATCATTTTAATTTCTGCAAAATATTAGAGATAATGCTAAGAAATTTTTTTAAAAAATTATAGCAGAAATATCCTACAGTTCTTATTGATTTATGTGCTCCATGAATGTTTACTTCCTATTTTACATGAAAATATATGTACATTAAAATGTATTTTATATTACATTTCTTCTTTGAGAAAATGAGTTTCGAATTATGCAAAATTTTAATCATGCAAGGTCTTCAAGAATGCAACCTTTCTGACACTTCCTCTAAGTCCAGGCTCCAAAATATAAATAGTTGCATGTTTGTTCAGATTCTTAGAATACTCTGAAACACATTTCCCAGTGGCCCAAACTCTTTATCAGGAAAATGGACGAATTGAATAGCAAATGGTAAGAAGCTGACCTTCCTTTTCAGTTTTGATATGACATCATGTTCCTGAGAGACCTGGTTGTTGGAAGATAAATCCCCTAGTGTCTAACATTCTCCAGACTTTTGGCAAAGTAATTTTTGTAGAGGAAAGAACCATCACACTGATTTGGTTTGCTTTAAACCACCAGGTTCTCAGTTCTCTGATACCTGTAAGATATTATTTCTCTCCGTCTCTGATCTAGTTCCAAAAGAATATTAATCTGCTATGCCTGATCTTTACTACTAGGTGTTGAGATTACTGAAATGTGAACTAAGGTGCCAGCCTTGTATAATTAACTTTTTTTTAAGAAACATGCTAAGGAGATTAAAATGCCAAGATTGCAGTTATTTTCTGAGATCTTCATTAAGAACGAATCTGTACTAGAAACACTACTTCTCTATGGGATAATACTCTTCAGGAACATGGTTTAAAATCAAGGAAAAAATTTCATATAAATCTATTGAACATTATACCTTAATATCGTGTTTGTATGCCAGTGGTTATAAGCTTAAGGAAAATTATATTTATTGGTTTATTTAGAAATTAGTAATTTTTGCCTATCTCAATTATTGAAGTAGATGGGACATACCTGTTTTGATATGCATGTTTTAAAATATGATATAAATAATATACATGTATTCTGCAGTTTACTTCTTTTATATATTCTAGATACATGTCCCTTATTAGATGTATGATTTGCAAATCTTTTCCCATTCTTGGACTTGTCTTTCATTTCTCGATGGTGTCGTTTGAATGAGAAAGGTTTTTAATTTTGATGAAGTCCAGTTTATTTTTTTCTTTTGTTGTTCACAATTTTGGTGTCATATCTAAGAATCTTTTGCAACATTCAAAGTCATTAAGATTTAGCTTTATGTTTTATTCTGAGAGTTTTATAGTTTGTACTTTTACAGTTAGGTCTTGATCCATTTTGAGTTTGTTTTTGTATATGATGTAAGAGTCTAATTACATTCTTTTACATGCGGCTATCCAATTGTCTAAGCATCATTTGTTCAAAAGGCTTTTCCCAATTGAATGGTCTTGGCACTCTTGTCAAAAATTAGTTGACTGTATAGGTATGGGTTTATTTCTTGACTCTCAATTACATTCTATTTTTCTCTATGTTTGTTGCTACGCCAGTACCACACTGTCTTATCATTGCTTTGTAGTAAGCTTTGAAATTCATAAATGTAAGTCCTGCTAGTTTATTCTTTTTTTTCTTTCAAGATTATTTGGGCTGATCCAAATGATCACGTGGCCTCATTTTATTTCAGCTTTAAGTATTTCCTTTCAATTTCTTGATGCAGACCTATTCACAGTGGATTGTCTCACTTTTTATTTCTTTTAAAATGTCTTTGAACCTTTATTTTTGAATAAATATCTTAGTAGACTTAGCCTTCTTGGTAAACAGAGTTTTCTTCTCAACACTGTTTATGTTATTCCACTATCTTCTGGCCTCCAGTGTGCTCATAAAAAATTAGCTGTTAATAATATTTTTGTTCTTCTTTATGTAATGAATTTTCTTTTCTGTTGGCATTTTTTTTGTTGTTACCTTTGGCCATAGTAGTTTTATGATGTGCCTATGTGCAGCCATTTTGTTTATTATATTTGTGCTTCATTGAGCATCTTTGAGTTAATGTTTTTCACCAAATTTGAGAAGGATTTTGTTATCATTTCTTTAAATATATGTCCACCGTTTCTCTTTCTGTGCTCCTTGTTAAACTCCAATTATCCTTATGAGTTATGAAAGGTTTTTTTGCCACATAGTTTTAAACCTTGGAAGAATGTTCGGGAATAAGAGAGGGAAGTATGATGAAATGCCACCACAATTTTCTAAGAAAATTGAGTTCACTAAATATGCACACAACTACACAATTCATTAGATTTACAGTGAAAAGTATTAACGTTACCGGTCTTCTTTTCCTATCTTTACAAAATTTGTTCTAGGTGCATTTCCTCCCTCTGCTATTTATGCACGGAAAGACTTACTACAGCGATCTACCCATATTGCCACCAAGACTTTCCAGGCTCTTCGCATATTTGTGAACAATGAGCTCAATGAACTCTACACGGGACTGAAGACAGCTCAGAAGTTTCTGAGACCTGGTGGTCGTCTTGTTGCCCTCTCCTTCCATTCACTAGAGGATCGCATCGTCAAAAGATTTTTGCTTGGAATAAGCATGACAGAAAGATTTAACCTAAGTGTTAGACAACAAGTGATGAAAACATCGCAATTGGGTTCAGATTACGAAAACACGGAAGAAGTCTCTGTGAGAAGAGCTCCTTTAATGTGGGAATTGATACACAAGAAGGTACTTAGTCCACAAGATCAGGATGTACAAGATAACCCCAGAGGGCGCTCAGCCAAGCTTAGAGCAGCTATCAAATTATAAGTTACCATCATCTTATTCTTCAAATTTTTTCTCACAATTTCTCTAATCTTTACTCATTTTATGTTCCTGAATGTCTTGGTATATAGGTTTAAGTGTGGGACAGTCTGAAAATTGATAGCATTTAGCATTTTTTTTTTCTCAAAAAGAAACCGTAGGAAATACGTGACAGAGAAAGTTACACTCAGGGAGCAGCAGCACCTCCAGACTGGAAAAATGTGTTAATCTTTGCATCATATTGGACTCTTGAAAGGCAATCCTTCCTCTGGCCAGGAAATTTTAAAAAAAATAATACTATGTTGTGTTTATCTAAATACGTAAACTCAAGCTGCCAAAGAGAAAGATATTGTAATCATATCTGCATGTCCTAAATTTTGAATTTAGATATCCAATTTGCATCAGTCTTTCTGTGGCTCAAATAATGATGATTATGGAATGCATTTTAATGTCCTTACTTGTGAATAATTAGCTTTCTCAAATATAGGCTTTTTACAAATTTTAAATTTTAAAATATTAGTTTAAGTGTGTGTTATACTGATAAAATTTCATCTTTCAAATCATAGTCTATTATTTTAAAGGGATTTTTCAGTATGATATGGGCCGTTTTGTTCATATATCGCAAAGTAAAAATACAAAATCCTTACAGAGAATTGTTTCACAAAACTTGTATTTCATGTCAATTGTATTTATTTTAATAATAGCTCACAATGCCTTTAGTAAGTAATAAAGTCTCGTATTAGAATCTTGTATTTTTTAATTGAGCTAATCAAAATAACTCAGCCAAGTCTATTTGAAATAGAAAACTATCTATTTAATATAGTAAAATCAATGCTCCCTTAATGTTACAAAGATATGGTAACTGTAATATGGGTAAAAGCTTATTCAAGAAAAGAGTACTTGGTAGAAGATTCTTTAACAAATTGAGGAGATTGATTCATAATTCACATGTCAACTTTTTATAGTAATATGTACTTCTAATTTATTATTTATACTTGAATTGTGACCTGAAAGATGAGTTGGAGATAGTTAGTCAAAGGGCACATAGAGTATGGAAGGGGGCATGTTGATTAACCATACATAGAAATAAATATTCTCTTAAATAGTTATCCTTGAAATTCTATTTATACTATTAATTTGCTCAGTGCACTTTTTTTAAATACAGAAAAAAAGATTCTCCATTATAGTTACAAATTTTAAGTTGGTGAATCCAAGTGAATGAAATATCAGCATAACTATATGGGCAAAATAGATAGAATTAAATACATGAATTTTCCCCAGACTTGTTTTATCTACCTCTGTAATATTTAACTTTAGTACCCAGGCTTGTTCACTACTTCTGCTTTACAGGCTTTATTTGAAACTGAACAATCCTACAGGGAAATCAGAATTAGGAAAAAAATCTGGAGAACAATATGGTTGAAATAGAAACAAGAGAATGCACCTAGGTTAATTCCCCGAATCCTACTTGAACAATGTATAAATTTCTCTTTGCACATAATACATATTTGTGAATGAGACATATTCCCAAAAAATTCTTATCTCTGTATGTGATTGGAAAATAAAAGATCACATTTGTATATTCAACAATCTTTCACCTATTTCATAAGTCATTTTTTCATCCTGTATAGTATGGGAATTGTTTTTTATATTAAATAGAAACCATGTACTGGGTTGAACAGTGTCTTCTCCAAAATTCATGTACTTCCTGGAGCCTCAGAATGTGACCTTATTTGGAAATACTGTGATTGTGGTTGTAAGTAGCTAAGATGAGGTCACACTGGAGCAGGGCAGGCCCTTAATCCAACATGACTGGTGTTCCTTATAAGAGAAGATAGAGCGGGCATGGTGGCTCACGCCTGTCATCCCAGCACTGTGGGAGGCCAAGCCAGGCAAATTGCTTGAGGCTCAGGAGTTCAAGACCAGCCTGGCCAACATGGCGAAAACCCATCTCTACTAAAAATAAAATTAGCCAGGCGTGGTGCCTGTAATCTCAGCTACCCAGGAGTTTGAGGCACAAGAATCAGTTGAACCTGGGAGGTGGAGGTTGCGAGATCACACCACTGCACTCCAGTCTGAGCAACAGAACGAGACTCTGGCAAAAAAAAAAAAAAAAAAAAAAAAAGAAAGAGAAGATAGAGACACGGGAGAATGCCACATGAAGCTGGAGGCAGAGATTGGAGTGATACATTGTGGGAACCCCTCAGAAGATAGGAAAAAAGCGTGGAATAGATTCTCCCTCAGAGTTCCAGTAGTTGCCAACCCTGCTAACATGGTTTTGCAGTTCTAGCATCCGGAACAGTGAGAATGTATTTCTGCTGTTTTAAGGTACCCAGTTCGTGGTAATTTGTTATAGCAATCCTAGGAAGCTAATACTCTGACAGAAAAAAATCTTGGATAATATGCATGAGAAAAATTCTTCAATAAACACAAAATTGGTTTCAAAATATTTTCATGTAAAAATAAATTAACTTTTCTGTAATTAGACTGTATTTTATAGTAATTCTTGCCTGCTTCTTAGTCTTTGTTGTAGGATGCATAATAAAATATATGAATGAGTTTTAAATGGTTAGCTTTGGAGAATGGTTTTGGGAAGTTCATACAGTACACAGAAATAAAAGCTAATGTTACTATGAATGTGCATTACTTTTCTAATAAAATGTTTCTGAATCTCTGTCTTGACTGCCTTCTATGAATCATTTTAACATAGTATCAATGTCATTGTGTAGTACATCAGTTCTTAACAGTCTTTAGTTCATTACTTAATAAATAAAATTTAATAACTACAATTTTTAGATAATATCCCTATTTTTATTTTATTTTTAAAATTGTATATTACTATATTCTTTAAAGTTTGTAGGGGTGTTCTTGAAAGACACTAATTATATGTCTTTTCTATTTCATGTAGTATATGGTATATTATTTGTGCTTAAATTCATTGTAGTAAACTATTTGTTGTGCTACAAGCAGTAGTTTATAAGAGAATACGGTATGCCTAAATGAACTAATATTTCTTAAAATTCACTTGCAAATATTTGAAAATCATATTTTCTTAAGTCCTTGCAGAGTATTACATACCAGAGGTTTTTAAAATTTGTGTTTCTAATTTTTGTTTTTAAGAAGTAGAGATAATGAATCTGTACTGCAGACTTTTAAAAACTAATTTTACTTTCATTTGAAATCTGTCATTCAGAAAGTATGAGACAGTTCTTAATGGGACTTAATGGCTAAAAAAAGAGAAAAATATATGTATATATTTACTCAAGCATATATTAGAAGCTAACTATTTAGGAAGAAGTAAAAAAGTACCTTTTTCACCACTCTCCCTCTTTTTAGATACCATCCCTTCTCCTTCTCTGTTCACATTGGTATGTAAATTTGAGGTGACATTAATTGTGTTTCAGTTTATCTCTGGAAAGAGAAATATTAGGTAATTTTGGCACATACCATGACAAACTAAGCCTTACATATTAGAATCTTTTTAATAGATTAAAAACTAAATTAAAAATTGCTTCTGGTTAAAATTTTGTAAAATTTATTTTACTGCAATTATTTTTCTATTTAGTTTTCATAATTGCTTCAGTATTCTAATTGATATTTTTGTGTAGCAGCGTTCTATAATAAACAGGGATAAGCATTTAAACATAAAGAGAATTTTGTGAGGTGCTTGATAAATATAAATTTGAAACTCTGATCAAAGATATATTTTTCTCATAACCACAATGCCATATGTTTGATGTTGATTGAAGCATGGTTTGTAAAAATCAACCCTATATTCTAAAGAGGCTGGGTTGTATAACAAACACAGCTATTTTTATATTATTTTCTCAAATTTTATCTGTTTATAGCTACTATCTCCAACTAATGTTTGGTAACATAGGATGATCTGCAGGAATGCTAAGAGAAAGCTTACATATAAATTATTTTTTTAAAGTCTAGTTACAGCATAAAATTTTAAAAACATTTAAAATGAAGAATTGTACAACATACAATGGTCATAATTTATAATGCCTTTCACTGACTTTTTGACCACCTCACATCCTTCTCTTATAATCTGCCCAAATTATTAGGCAATAAAGTAAAGAAAATTTAATATTTCAATATGCACAGCAGGAGATTGTGTCTTTGGTAATGTTACTTTAAATACTGAACAAGTTTTCTACTATTATCTGTTGTCCTATTAAATATATCATTCCTCAAATGTTAGAATACAAAGCTGAAATCAAACAAGAGGACATGCTCCACTTCTGATTCTTGAATAATTATTTCTGTTCGTTAAACCCCATCTTTATGCTTTGACCAATAATACTTCTCTGCCTTGCACAGGTGAAGATTTGTATTATTAAGCCGTCAAATGATAGGATTCCTCATAATTTCACAAGGAAAGTATTATTATTCAAGTCTTATAGGTGCTAAGTTGAGGAGAAGACCGTATAGTATTGTGAATAATGCTATTGGTTGGGGACTCAGAAAACAAAGGGTTTGAATTCCGGGTCTGCATATAATAGCTGAATGTGTGAACTTGGACATCCTATTTAATCTCTTGAATTCTCATTTGTTTCATTTTAAGATGTGAATATTATTGGTACTTTCTCATGTTGCTGTGAATCAAATAGAAGATAAATGTTTATGAACTGAAAGTTATGAGAATGAAATGAGTTAATGCACTGCTGTATTTTGGAGATGGTTTATTTGACCCCTCCAAATCTCATGTTGAAATTTAACCTCCAGTGTTAGAGGTGGTACCTTATAAATGATGTCCGGGTCATGGGGGAGAGTCCTTCATGAATGGCTTAATGCTGTCCTCATAGTAACAATTGTTTTTGCTATGTCAATTCCCAGAGAGCTGGTTGTTAAAAAGAGCCTGGTTCCTCCCTCTTCTCTCTCGCTTCCGGTCTTGCCTTGTGATTACACACCAGCTCCCCTTTGCCTTTGACCATAAGAGGATCCAACCTGAAGCCCTCACCAGCAGCTGATGGTGCCATGCTTCTTGTATGGCCTAGAAAACCGTAAGCGAAATAAACCTCTTTTCTTTATAAATTACCCAGCCTTGGGTATTCTTTATAGAAATAAAAATGGACTGAGACATGCATGTAAAGCAGTTAGCACAATTCTGGACGTATAGTAAACACTCAGTGAGTACATAGTGCTATTATTTTGCTGGAAAAGATTTACCAAAATCTAACTTACATTTATGGTTAAAGATGTCTTTTTTTTTCCCCCTTTGTAGTTTTAAGTGCAGCATCTGCATCACTAGCAGCAGTTGATAGGGTTATAGTCTGTTTTATTATTTGGGAATTTCACTCCCATTTATTATTTATTAAACATTCCAAGTATTTGCTACACCTTGACAGGGTATAGAAAACACAGTCATTGCTCTTGTGGAGTTTCCATTTATAGGAAAAGATGGGATAAGAGGAACCAACTGCTGAAGTTATTTGGCATTCGTTTAGGTAAGATAAAGTATTTGTCCTCCTACACTTTCATATCTGTAAGTGGCCAACCTACAGAGTCTTTATAGTCAGATTCTCCAAAATACATATTGAGAGGGAAAAGGAAATGAGTAATTTGTGAGATATTAGATGGAAGACTGTTGCAGGACTATGAAAGAGTTTTCTAATTCTGCACTCTAAAGCCAGTGAGAAGAGGCCAATAAAAAGGACCAATAGAAGTGTGTTGCAGGTCTTAAAGGGAAAATAACTGGTGAAAGATAGGTGGACTACACTCATGCACCACTTAACATTTTAATCAACAATGGACTACATATACAATGGTGGCCCCATGAAATTATAATGGAGCTGAAAAATTCCTATCACCTTGTGACATCTTAACCATTGTAACATCACAGGGCAACGTAATAGTCACATGTTTGTGATGACGCTGCTGTTAACCTGCACTGCCAGTCAGTACAATATATAATACTTGGTGACAAATGGCTATGTTTCTTTTTTATGTATTTACTATATTTTATCATTATTTTAGAGTGTACTCCTTGTACTTATTTTTTTAAAAACATTACTGTTAAACAACCTCAGGCAGGTCCTTCAAGAGGTATTCCAGAAGAAGGCATTGTTACCATAGGAGATGACAGTTCTATGTACATAGAACCGAACACCTTCCAGGGGGACAAGATACAGAGGTAGAAGATAGTAATATTGATCTTCCTGACCCTATGTACGTCTAGGCTAATGTGTGCATTTGCGGCTTAGTTTTTAACTAAGAAGTTTTAAAAGTAAATTTAAAAATTAATACAAAAAAATATAGAAAAAGGATATAAAGAAAATGTTTTCGTACAGCATGTTTGTGTTTTAAGCTCTGTTATTATAAAAGAGTAAGAAAGTTAACAAGTTTATAAGGTAAAAAACTTACTTTAAGCTAAAGTAGTTTATTATTGAAGAAATAAAATTTTTTATGTTTTAATTTTAATTTTTTTTAAGAGACAGTCTTGCTGTGATGCCCAGGCTGGAGTGCAATGGTGGGATCATAGCTTGTTGCAGTCTTGAACTCCTGAGTTTTATAGAAATAAAATTTTTGTAGAAATAAAAATGGACTGAGACATGCATGTAAAGCAGTTACCAGGCCCAATACCCTAATCAACAATCAAGCAGTCCTCCCACCTCAGCCTCCCAAAGTGCTAGGACTATAGGTGCAAGTCACCACACCCAGCCAGAAAAATATTTTTTATATATTTAGTGTGACCTAAGTATACAGTGTTTATAAAGTCTACAGTAGTGTATAGTAATGTCCTAGGGCTTAACATTCACAACTCACTGTCTCAGAGCAACTTCCAGTCATACAAGCACTATTGATAGTAAGTGTACCTTTTTTTAACCTTTTATACAGTATTTTTAGTATTTTTACTATATCTTTAATATGTTTAGATACACAAATACGATTGTATTACAATTGCCTACATTATCAATGCAGTAACATGCCATACAGGTTTGTGTAGGCTATATACCATTTAGCCTAGGTGTGTAGAAGACTATACTGTCTAGGTTTATGTAAGTACACTGTTGACACAATGATATCGCCTAATGACACATGTCTCAATGCCTGTACTTACACTTAGAGCTGATCTTTCCTTTTACAGACCCAGAAATAGATGTTATCAGAACTGGATTCCTCTAATTCCCACCCCCTTAACTTTCATCTGGGCATTTATAAATCTC
Organism: Symphalangus syndactylus; assembly: GCF_028878055.3. NCBI lineage: Eukaryota > Metazoa > Chordata > Mammalia > Primates > Hylobatidae > Symphalangus > Symphalangus syndactylus. The sequence continues at coordinate 27,984,436 of NC_072428.2, read as the reverse complement.
TTCCTTTATCCCTACTTTGTACACCTGTGTTTCAGCAGAAAGCTTATCTTTGCTTCTTTTTTTTTTTTTCCTGTCGTCACCAAGACTTGGTTCAGTCAATTTTACTTGCACCTGCAGCCTTTAAGCCTTTCTTTGCTGGTCTCTTTCCCTCAGTCTGCAAATATTTTTAAAAGGGCCCCATGCTAAAAGCAAGCCCTTGACTCTTTTTCTTACCAAAATACCACCTATTTTCTGTTTTCTTTCATAACTTGATTTCTTAAAGAATCTACACTGCCTCCAACTCCTCATCAATTTTTAAATTTATTCTAGGGTATTTTTTATAGAAATGTTCTCTTAATAGTTAATGTTGGTTTTTAGTTACCAGGCCCAACACCCTAATCACAATCTTTAGCTACTTGATCTCTACAAGATTTGATAGTGTTTATCCTTCCATAAAATATTTTTTTCCATTGCATCCTCCAAAATCAGTTTGTCTCTCTAACACTGATTCTTTCACAGAATCATCTTCTCTGTATTCCATAGCTATACGATGAATCATGTGAATTGTTTACAAGGTAGTTAGTCCTAGGAATGTGCATGTAATGAGGGTAATACTGTGAAATCCCTCCATGATCATCCACAGAGTGGATGAGAGATATCAAAACCATAATGAAAGAAACAGAGTTTGGAGTCTTCCTAGATTTAAATAAAAGAAACTTTTTATTATAGTGTACGTATTAAACCAGCAAGAATCAAGGTGTTAAAATTGACTTCAAATTAAAAACCAGGACTTCAGCTTTGGTAATGACAAGATAATTCGGGTTAACCATCCCACTTAAAACAGCTAGAAACCCTGGACAAAATATTTTTTATGAGAAGTCTAGGTGAAGCATCAGAGAGCTAATAAGGAATGAAAAAGATCTTGGAGCAGGAAAAAACGTAGAGGTTAGATCAGCATTTGTAGCTGCCAACTGTGTGTTTCAGAAAAGGCAGCTGAGAAACTAAGAGGAACTTTTGATAGTCTTTTGGGAAGTACATGAAAATTTGAAACCAAACTAGACCTTGAAGGAATTGGAGCTCAGTTTTCAATCATCTTAGCCCTTGAAGTTGGATTAAATTGATCCTAGACACTAGAGTCCCTAAGTGCCTTTCAAAAGCTATTTAAAATCTTCTTTTGGGGAAAAAGTTCTAGTTCTAAAATAATTTCTGTAATTATTCATATTTAATGTCTATCACTAAATCAAAAAATGAACAGTCATGAAGAAATGTGATGTGATTTTTAAAAGGTGAAGAATACGTATAATAAAAAAGATACCCATGAGGGATTCACACACAATGCTGTAAATATGTTCAGGGAAATTAAAAAGCTGAAAACTATAAAAGATAAAAATTCTAGAACTGAGAAGTATAGTACTCAACTTTAAGAACTGCATGGATTGGTTTAAGAGCAGATTAGACACAACTAAAAATCATCAGCTGAAAGATATTTCAGAAGGATATATCTAGAGTAAAGCATAATGAGACATAAAGAAAATGCAAAAAAAAAAAAAAACTGTACAAAAGACATAAGAGTTACAATGAGAAGTCTAACTCAGGTGTAACTGGCCTCCCAAAAAGAGAGATGACCAAAATCAACAGCAACAATGTAGCAGAAGCCATATTTGGAGAGAAAGTGACAGAATTTCCTAAAACTGATGAAAGACATCAAACTACAGATCCAAGAAGCTCCCAGACTTTCTAGGAACAGCATAGTAAAACCTGCTGGAAATCAAAGTCAAAGAAAAAAAAGTCCTGTGAGTTGGAAGGAAAGAGGCATTCTCAAGGAATATAAGTCACATGAGCCATGAGGAGGAGAAAGCAGGGGGGAAAGGGGAATTATTTGATGATAAAATCCAGCAAATCAAGATGCAAAAAACAAAAAATCAGTAAGGGAGAAGTTGTCTGGTAAAAGGAACTGTGATAAGCTCGGAATCCATGTAAATATAGAACTAAGAGTAAACAATCATGAGAATTACGGTTACAAAACAAAATACACAAGGCTTGAAAATATACAACTAACAGCTCACTTAAATTGTGAAGCTGAAGGGTCAGGAGATAGAGAAGTATATGTACACTAATTTGTTTTTAAGAAGCAAGGATTCAATTCTGTCAAAATGTTGGAATCATTTTTAAAAAATCATTTTAAAAATGATTCCAATATTTTTGTACATTTTATAATTTTGGTGACAAGGCATTTTTGTACTAAAAATCTAGATTCAGCAATCCATTACTCTCTAATTTCAGTTAAATTCAAATTAAATGTTATGCTTGTATTAATCAATAAGCTACATAGTCCAATGTGCCCCCTCTATAAAAATTTTTGCCATTCTAAAAGAAACTATCATCAGAGTGAACAGGCAACCTACAGAATGAGAGAAAAGTTTTGCAATCTATCCATCTGGCAAAGGGCTAATATCCAGAATCTTCAAGGAACTTAAACAAATTTAGAAGAAAGACCGCTAGCAAGACTAATAAAGAAGAAAAGAGAGAAGAATCAAATAGATGCAATAAAAAATGAAAAAGGGGATATCACCACCGATCCCACAGAAATACAATCTACCATCAGAGAATACTACAAACACCTTTACGCAAATAAACTAGAAAATCTAGAAGAAATGGATAAATTCCTCGACAAATACACCCTCCCAAGACTAAACCAGGAAGAAGTTGAATCTCTGAATAGACCAATAACAGGCTCTAAAATTGTGGCAATAATCAATATCTTACCAACCAAAAAGAGTGCAGGACCTGATGGATTCACAGCCGAATTCTACCAGAGGTACAAGGAGGAACTGGTACCATTCCTTCTGAAACTATTCCAATCAATAGAAAAAGAGGGAATCCTCCCTAACACATTTTATGAGGCCAGCATCATCCTGATACCAAAGGCTGGCAGAGACATAACCAAAAAAGAGAATTTCAGACCAATATCCTTGATGAACATTGATGCAAAAATCCTCAATAAAATACTGGCAAACCGAATCCAGCAGCACATCAAAAAGCTTATCCACCATGATCAAGTGGGCTTCATCCCTGGGATAAAAGGCTGGTTCAACATATGCAAATCAATAAATGTAATCCAGCATATAAACAGAACCAAAGACAAAAACCACATGATTATCTCAATAGATGCAGAAAAGGCCTTTGACAAAATTCAACAACCCTTCATGCTAAAAACTCTCAATAAATTAGGTATTGATGGGACGTATCTCAAAATAATAAAAGCTATCTACAACAAACCCACAGCCAATATCATACTGAATGGGCAAAAACTGGAAGCATTCCCTTTGAAAACTGGCACAAGACAGGGATGCCCTCTCTGACCACTCCTATTCAACATAGTGCTGGAAGTTCTGGCCAGGGCAATCAGGCAGGAGAAGGAAATAAAGGGTATTCAATTAGGAAAAGAGGAAGTCAAATTGTCCCTGTTTGCAGATGACATGATTATATATCTAGAAAACCCCATTGTCTCAGCCCAAAATCTCCTTAAGCTGATTAGCAACTTCAGCAAAGTCTCAGGATACAAAATCAATGTACAAAAATCACAAGCATTCTTGTACACCAATCACAGACAAATAGAGAGCTAAATCATGAGTGAACTCCCATTCACAATTGCTTCAAAGAGAATAAAATACCTAGGAATCCAACTTACAAGGGATGTGAAGGACCTCTTCAAGGAGAACTACAAACCACTGCTCAATGAAATAAAAGAGGATACAAACAAATGGAAGAACATTCCATGCTCATGGGTTGGAAGAATCAATATCGTGAAAATGGCCATATTGCCCAAGGTAATTTATAGATTCAATGCCATCCCCATCAAGCTACCAATGACTTTCTTCACAGAATTGGAAAAAACTACTTTAAAGTTCATATGGAACCAAAAAAGAGCCCGCATAGCCAAGCCAATCCTAAGCCAAAAGAACAAAGCTGGAGGCATCACGCTACCTGACTTCAAACTATACTACAAGGCTACAGTAACCAAAACAGCATGGTACTGGTACCACAACAGAGACATAGATCAATGGAACAGAACAGAGCCCTCAGAAATGATGCCGCCTATCTACAACTATCTGATCTTTGACAAACCTGACAAAAACAAGACATGGGGAAAGGATTCCCTATTTAATAAATGGTGCTGGGAAAACTGGCTAGCCATATATAGAAAGCTGAAACTGGATCCCTTCCTTACACCTTATACAAAAATTAATTCAAGATGGATTAAAGACTTACATGTTAGACCTAAAACCATAAAAACCCTAGAAGAAAGCCTAGGCAATACCATTCAGGACATAGGCGTGGGCAAGGACTTCATGTCTAAAACACCAAAAGCAATGGCAACAAAAGCCAAAATTGACAAATGGGATCTAATTAAACTAAAGAACTTCTGCACAGCAAAAGAAACTACCGTCAGAGTGAACAGGCAACCCACAGAATGGGAGAAAATTTTTGCAACCTACTCATCTGACAAAGGGCTAATATCCAGAATCTACAATGAACTCAATCAAATTTAGAAGAAAAACGAACAACCCCATCAAAAAGTGGGCAAAGGACATGAACAGACACTTCTCAAAAGAAGACATTTATGCAGCCAAAAAACACACGAAAAAATGCTCATCATCACTGGCCATCAGAGAAATGCAAATCAAACCACAATGAGATACCATCTCCCACCAGTTAGAATGGCGATCATTAAAAAGTCAGGAAACAACAGGTGCTGGAGAGAATATGGAGAAATAGGAACACTTTTGCACTGTTGGTGGGATTGTAAACTAGTTCGACCGTTTTGGAAGTTAGTGTGGCGATTCCTCAGGGATCTAGAACTAGAAATACCATTGACCCAGGCATCCCATTACTGGGTATATACCCAAAGGACTATAAATCATGCTGCTATAAAGACACATGCACACGTATGTTTATTGTGGCACTATTTACAATAGCAAAGACTTGGAACCAACCCAAATGTCCAACAACGATAGACTGGATTAAGAAAATTTGTCAGGTATACACCATGGAATACTATGCAGCCATAAAAAATGATGAGTTCATGTCCTTTGTAGGGACTTGGATGAAAGTGGAAACCATCATTCTCAGTCAACTATCGCAAGGACAAAAAACCAAACACTGCATGTTCTCACTCATAGGTGGGAATTGAACAATGAGAACTCATGGACAGAGGAAGGGGAACATCACACTCCAGGGACTGTTGTGGGTTGGGGGGAGGGGGGAGGGACAGCATTAGGAGATATACCTAATGCTAAATGAGGAGTTAATGGGTGCAGCAAACCAACACGGCACCTGGATACATATGTAACAAACCTGCACATTGTGCACATGTACCCTACAACCTAAAGTATAATAATAAAAAAAAAAACAGTAAAAAGAAACAACCCCATCAAAAAATGGGCAAAGATATGAACAGACACTTCTCAAAAGAAGATGTTTATGTGGCCAACAAACATACTAAAAAAAAACCTCATCATCACTGGTCATTAGAGAAATGCCAATCAAGACCACAATGAGATACCGTCTCACACCAGCTGGAATGGTGATCATTAAAAAATCAGGAAACAACAGATCTGGAGAGGATGTGGAGAAATAGGAACACTTTTACAGCATTGGGGGGAATGTAAATTAGTTCAACTATTGTGGAAGACAGTGTTGCGATTCCTCAAGGATCTAGAACCAGAAATACCATTTGACCCAGCAATCCTGTCACTAGTTGTATACCCAAAGGATTATAAGTCATTCTACTATAAAGGCACATGCACATGTATGTTTATTGCAGCACTATTCACAATAGCAAAGACTTAAAACCAACCCAAATGCCCATCTTTTTTTTTTTTTTTTTTTGAGACGGAGTCTCGCTCTGTTGCCCAGGCTGGAGTGCAGTGGCGCAGTCTCGGCTCACTGCAAGCTCCGCCTCCCAGGTTCACGCCATTCTCCTGCCTCAGCCTCTCCGAGTAGCTGGGACTACAGGCGCCCGCCACCACGCCCAGCTAATTTTTTGTATTTTTAGTAGAGACGGGGTTTCACTGTGGTCTCGATCTCCTGACCTCGTGATCCGCCCGCCTCGGCCTCCCAAAGTGCTGGGATTACAAGCGTGAGCCACCGTGCCCGGCCCCAAATGCCCATCATTAATAGATTGGATAAAGAAAATGTGGCACATATACACCATGGAATACTATGCAGTCATAAAAAGTATGAGTTCATGTCCTTTGCAGGAACATGGATGAAGCTAGAAACCATCATTCTCAGCAAACTAACACAGGAACAGAAAACCAAACACCACATGTTCTCACTCATAAGTAGGAGTTGAACAGTGAGAATACATGGACACAGGGAGGGGAACATCACACATCAGGGCCTGTTGGAGGTTGGGAGGCTAGGGGAGGGATAGCATTAGGAGAAATACCTATTGTAGATGACTCGGTAATGGATGCAACAAACCACCATGGCACGTGTATACCTCTGTGACCTGCACGTTCTACACGTGTATCTCAAAACTTAAAGTATAATTAAAAAAAATTTGCTGTTCTATTTACTCTTCTGTCCTTAGTGATACATGAAAGATATTCTTTATTAATGATGTTTAATTCTAGGTGGAGGGATTTGGTATTTTTAATCAGTCTTTGAAAATTTTTTCTGTTTTAAAATGTTTGTAATGAACATATATCCATTTTACAAAAGCAGTCTAGTTTCAATATTATTTTGAAAGAGCACAGATTTTGGAACCATCTTGCATATAAATTTATCTCTAAACCTCAGTTTACTCATCAGAAAAATGAGCATGTTAACACCTATATTTATATATACAAGAGTTAAATAGGGTATGCACAAAGTAGTATCTTTTTTGTTTTAGTTATAGTTGTACTAGTTTGTCAGATAGGCTAGAACAACATATCTCTACTTACCTGTAAAATGATGGAGTTTGTGTTGGACATGTCAGTGTACTCTCCACTTTTGGAGTGGACTCTTCTCTGTGTGGCCATTTTGCAGTCTTCCATGTCATTCCATGACCACCCTCTATCACCACACCATCACCTCAAATTTCTTGTTCCATTTCTATCACAGTTAATTGGCCCAGGGGTAGACTATGATGTAAACTAGGCTAATTCTGGCTACAGGTGACTGACCCAATCTAGATCTTTCCTATTTTTAAAAAACATTCATGAGAAAAGGGGATTTCTTGGGCCCACTTCAATGTCTGAAAGGTGTAAAACTTAAAACTCTCAGGGCCACATTTTCACCATGTGAAAAAGAGTGACAACTTGCAGAAGGAAAATAAAAAGACAGGAGTTGGAGAGCTCTTTCTGGGAGCATTCACATTCTTCATCCCAGTTGTTCCAGAAGCCCAGGTGTATCTATGCCCTTCCCATGATTTAGTTGTGCACCCATTCTTGGATTCTATTTTTTTATGTTTATTTTTATATTTTTTTTGTGATACAGGGTTTCGCTCTATCACCCACGCTGGAATGTACGGATGTGATCATGGTTCACTCAGCCTTAACCTCCCAGGTTCAAGTGGTCCTCCCATCTCAGCCTCCCGAGTAGCTGGGACCATAGGTGTGTGGCACCAGGCTGGGCTAATTGTTTTTTTTTTTTTTTTTTTTTTTTTTTTTTTTTTTTTTTTTTTTTTTTTTGTAGGGACAGGGTTTCTCTATGTTGCCCAGCCTGGTCTTAAATTCCTGGGCTCAAGTGATCCTCCCACCTTGGCCTCCCAAAGTCTTATAACTACAGGCATGAGCCACCACACCTGGCCCCATTCTTGGATTTTATAAGTCACGAAATTCCTCTGTCCTTTCCCCTGTTTTAAAAAATGGAATCAGTTCGGGTTGGATTTCTTTTATTTATAACCAAATCAATAACAGGTTTAGAATAGATGACTTTTAAGGCTTCTTTCATCTGAATATTAAGTTAAACTATGTTCTTCACCTTTACTTGATAACTGATTCACCTAAATGGGATTTTTCAGTATCTTAATAAAGCTTTGTGAAATTGTTTTGTATGCACAGTTGTACAATTCACATCCTAGTCTGTAATACAGTATGTTCTGTGACATATCTTTGTCATTAGCCTTACTAACCAACATTTGATAATGTGCTTTTGAAAGAGATTGTTTGACTCACACAACTTTCACTTAATCATTGCAAACATCTTACATTCCTACACAGTGCTGATTGCTAAGAAAAAGAGAATACGTCCTCTTCCTGAATTTATGTATATTCTTTATGATTCTGCTTTTCTCTTTTGGATGACATTGTACTTCTAACTGCAAAATTATTGTTTTCATACAAACCCCTTTGATGATGAAGAAAACCATGTTTAAATGCCGGCCAGATGTTTTTTCGTTTCCCATTGTATATATACATAGATAATATTTTTTCATGGGGTAGGGAAGGTCAGGGAGAAGAAAAAAAAAACAAAAACTTATAGTGAACATTGAACCTATCTAGTTATTCTAGAATCTATCTTTGTTCCTTAGAAGAAATTCAACATTTGCCTTACAACCAGAAAATAAACATCAACTTCTAGAGAAAGCTATTGAATTTCAAAATCCCTTTGAAATGTCACATTAACCTGTTTAACTTTCAGTCAGTTCTTTAAAGTAGCAAACATTTCCTGATGACTCCCAGATCTATGACTGCTTATATTTCTCTAACTTAAAAGTTTGTTTCCTTCACTCACAAACGAGTTGTGGTGAATGACTCAGCACTGTTTGGGCCTGGGAAAAGTGTATCCCAGCTGCAGTCCTGTGTGCAGTGTTTCTTCAGATCAGTTCAATTTTTGAGCATTGAACAGGATCAAATGCTAAATCTAGTCGGTTTGACTAAAACTCTATACAGCTCTAGCCTTTTATTTAGCCTTCCAAATAAATTCTAATATTTAAAGTTGTATTTGTTCATAGATTGTCTTTTATTTTTAAATGTATAGAAATCAGGCAACAACCATTTATTGTTTTACTCAACATCTATGGAGTGTCTATTTGCAAGGCACTGGGGGCAACAGTAAAAAAAAATGCTTCTTGTTCTTGAAGACCGCTGTTTAGTATAGGGTGAGACAGATATGTCAATTTTGTAAAGGTAGTAGATAAACAGGGAAAATTCTGTAATAGAAGGTAAGTACTATGACAGCCCAAAGAAATAAAGAAATGAATGAAGTTTTCTTCCAAAAAGAACTGGGTTTATAACATTCGTTTAAGGTGAGAACTACAAGAGTTTTTTTGCTGAATCATCAATAGCTTAATTTCCTGGGACATAATTCAACCAGGTGGCCTTTTCTTGTAATGTCATTGATAGTCTACTTGTCTCACCCTTACTTTTTGTTATTCTTGTTCACCAATCGCCATGCACTTTGACTTCCATGATGTAGTTTTCTCAAAATTCTCTCTGTAGGATGACCAAGCACCATTTAGGTCTCCATGACATATGAATGCACATATCCACATTATTAAGAATACTAATATTGAGAGACATGGATGACTACATAACAGTAATTATGAGATAATAACCTGTCTGAATGAGCCATATCTTCCTGGAATTAGTATTCTTAATATTTTTGAAGCCATGGTTCATGAACCTTTGAAAAATCTAATTAAAAGTACAGGCTCACTAATGACAACAGCACATGCACACTAATTTTGTTTATAATATCAAGAGGTTTATGAAAGCTCTTCAGTTCTATCATGGGCTCCAGTCCAATAATTCCTGTACTAGAGAAACTTCTCTCAATTCAAGTCACATTTCCCACATGTGACCCAGTGATATGTCAAAGGGTAGAGGCTGAGATTTCTGCCTTTGAACCTCATCTGGTTCTTTCATACCTGGGTGCTTCAAGCTCCACACACTGTCTTAGAGAATCTCAATTTTGTCATCAATTAACATGGCCAGTGTCCCTGCAAAGCTAAGCTGGACCCTCACAGAAATTTTGTGCTGGGCACAAAGAATGGAAGAGATGAAGTGATGTCTGAGGATTTGAATAGATTGAATATTCTAGACTAGTGCTGTCTAATACAAATATAATGCAAGCCACAAATTTTGGCCACATTGTAATTATACATGTTTGAGAAGCCACATTGAGAAAAGTAAAATGAAACAGGTGAAATCAATTTTAATAATATAGTCTGTTTGATATATTCAAGGTTTTTTTTACCATGTAATCAATATAAAAATGGAATGTTTTATATTCTTTTTTGTTCAAGAGTTCAATATCCAGTGTTTATTTTACACTTACAGCACATCTCAATTTGGACTACATTTTAAGAACTCAATCACTACAGATATCTCTGGCTTTCTTAAAGAAATAATCCACTTTTCACCTTTTAAAAATAATTCCACTCCCCCACCATAAGTATCTGGCAATAAATGAATAGTTTATCTTTTCTTTTTTTGTTGTTGTCGTTGTTATCGTTGAGACAGCGTTCCACTCTGGCACCCAGGCTGGAGTGCAATGACGCGATCTCGGCCTACTGCAACCTCCACCTCCCAGGTTCAAGCGTTTCTTGTGACAGCCTCCAAAGTAGCTGGGACTACAGGTATGCGCCACCACGCCCAGCTAATTTTTTGTATTTTTCGTAGAGACGGGGTTTCACCATGTTAGCCAAGCTGGTCTTGAACTTCTGACCTCAGCTGATCCACCCGCCTCTGTATCCCAAAGTGCTGGGATTACAGGTGTGATCCACCGCACCTTGCCTAGTTTATCTTTTCTAACTCAGGATAGTCATATGTATTATTTTGTGAAATACAATTCTAGCTTGAAGAAAAAGGAGTATAATACTTTGCTGCATCACGCATGGAATAAGATGGAATCTGTGTTCTCTGAACTGCAATGCAGCAACCCTTACCTATGAAGAAGCTGCATCTTTTCATTCCTTTTCTCTAAAGGACCAGTGGATTTGGTGCACCTACAAGACAGCCTTTAAAATAAAATGACCAAAACAGACCTTTGTACCTACATCCAAAATCAAGCAAACTCATAGCAACATCCTTTAAAAATTGCTTCAGGCTGACCACACCAGGATTGCTTTTCAGATCAGAATTAAAAGATGGTGTCTATTCTGAGTAAATGAATGCATTCCTGACCAGGAACAAGTAATCACAGCATATATGAGGCCAGGAATGACATTTATAATGAAAGCTATTAAATTATTATTTTCCAAAACATAGAAATTCTTCACCTTCATCACACAAAAAATATTGCTGCACTATTCAGGTATAGTAGAGCATTTAACAGAGTAGTCTTGAAGACCAAATGTTAAAGCTATCACTCATATGCAGCAACTATTTTAAAGACACATCTTTAGCATGATTCCTCAGTTAAGCTACCTCCTGTATGCATCTCATTTTTGGAATAACAATTTTCTTGCCACTGAATGAAAATATATTCTGAAGTTTAGGCACCAGTTTTTTACCCAATTAAATGCTCTGTTGTGTTTTTAAATGGCATCATTTGAAACAGGCACATTATCCTTTGAGGAAAGGGCACATTGTTAAGTTTTTTTGAATCTACACTGGGCATCTTGAATCTGTTTCTCAGAGTTTAAAAAAGTTCCCAATGCTAGCAGTTAATAAATGTAAATAAGATTTTTTAAAATGTGGCTACAATATTACAGTGTTAATTGCATTACTCACCAAAAATGCAATGAGTCATTTTTATAGGTGTTTCTTATGCAATTTGGAGGACTTATTAGGCACTTGATAAAGAAGGAAGATACTCCAAACCTGGTAAAATGAGTCTAGAAAGACCATTTCCTTTCTTTAATGGGGTTTAGAAAATTTGCAATTAAGAATAAGCTAAGGCAACTTGAAATTTTGTTATGGATTTATAGTCTTTCCAACTTCATCAGAATCGCAAGAAAATTTGTTGATTTCAATTGTTCCCAACCTTTTCAAACTCAAAAATACTTTTCTCTACAACAAAAACAATGTTTAAGAAGAAATGTGTCTTCCTACTAAATAGAAGTCAAATTTATTTTCCTATTTTTATTTAAGGCATATATAGTTACTAACCAGCATGTGTTTCATGTACAACCACTTGTGTTCCATAATACATCAAGTAACTCCAGGGAAAAGAGAATGGTGTATTATTGAGGTTAGCCTCCACAGGTGCACCAAAGACTAAAAACAGAAGACTAACCACATTAAGGTGAAGCAAAATGGTAGACTCTCCCAGATTAGATGTCCATGTTTACTAACCACAGATTGACAAATGTAGTCATGGCTCAGCTCAAAAATGTCTGTGACTCTTGTAACTAAGAGGAAATTGATACTTAAATAAGGACAAAGGTGAAATACCAAATACTTGCATTGAAACTCCTTCACATGTTTCCCTGGAATTTCCTTCACCTCTTCTTCTAAAAGATGTGGTGGTAATGAGAATGTGCTTTGTTTCCCTTCTGTTACAGGGAGCATAATGGACCAAGGGTACCTGCTGCGCACTTTGAAGTCCAGTCTTGTGTTGCCACTGAGGCCATGCCTACCAAGGGGTAGTTCCTACCAATGGTAAAGTGAGGTAGGAATAGTAAGGCAGCCCGATTCTTGGGAGAGAAGGGGACTACTGTCATTTACTTTGGCTGAAGGATTCATGAATGGTTTTGCTGAACATACGACCCAACCATCTTTACCTCTCATCTTCACTTGGAGTCAGACTTACATTACAATCTCATGGCTCTTCCAGCCCTCTCCAGCTCCTACCATATTTTCTTTCATCATGCATTTCTCCTAATAAACTCCTTCTGTATTCAATCCTGACTTGGCATCTGCTTCTCAGAGGACCTAGACTAACCCATCAACTCTAATGTCTTTTCCAATTCCTCCAGGATTAACCACTGAATTTCTGTGTACTCATTTTACTGTGCAAAACACAGAGGAAAGTGATCCTTCATAATTTGGCCCCAGCCTATCTCCCTGGCTGCAGCTACCATCTTTCTATGCTTTCTAGGCACCCAACTCACTATAGTACCCAGAATTCCACACCTTTGAAAATGCTGTCTCCTGTGCCTAGAATGACTTCCTCTCTAAGTTATGTGACAACTGCTTCATTTTGCAAGACCATATCTAAGTTATCTCCTTTAGTAAGCCTTTCCTAACATCTCTAAGCAGAATTTATACAGTGTCCTCTTCTTGCGCCAATACTTTAGCATTTTTGAAGATTGGCCAGTTGTGTTTCAACATATCCTTCAATTTGAGTTTGCCAGTGGTTCCTCATAACTAGACCCAGGTTATGAAGTTTGGTCTGACTGTCACACTTACTATTTTATTTTCATTACCATCCTATGAGATTGCACATGATATCTGTGTGTCCCATTACTGATGGTGTTTGTTAAAATCACTGAAGATTAAGAAACCAGGTTTCTCTACTTCTTGTTCCTTTTGTAATTAACAAATGTTTTGAATGGAGATACTTTGAGACTATGTAAAAATCTCTTTCTTTACCTCATTTTGACCTACTAGTTTTAGTATTTCTTGAAGTTTCTTGCTTGGGTTAATTATTATTATGATTATTGCCAAATGGCGAGTTTATAAAACAATATTCCTTCCACATTTATTGGAAGCTTTCTGCTGTAAGGAAGAGCTTACTCTTCTGCCAATTTATTGAATTTCTTATTATTATTTTAAGACAGGGTCTTACCCGATCACTCAGACTGGAGTACAGTGGTGCAATCATGGCTTATTGTCGCCTCAGCCTCCTGGACTCAAGCAATCTTCTCACCTCAGCCTTCCGAGTAGCAGGGACTACAGGTACATGCCACCGTGCTCGGCTAGTTATTTAATTTTTTGTAGAGAACGGAGTCTCACTATGTTGCCCAGGCTGGTCTCGAACTTCTGGACTCAAGCTACACTCCTTCCTCAGCCTCCCAAAGTGCCGGAATTACAGGCATGAACCACCACTGCACTTGGTCTATCCATTTATGTATGTATGTATGTATATATATCATTGGGGTACTAGATTATTCAGTGGGTTATAATTTGTGCTTTTAGCAATATTTTAATGTTTCAATTATACTTTGGCCACTGGGAGCCAGTTCCTTCAAGCTTACTTCTCTGTTCTTTTAATATGTCCGCATTCTTTGAGTATTTCCTTTCTTTCTATTATGAAAGGTGTTCCAGGCTCATCACATTCTCAGCCTCAGCCTTGGATTCAGTCATTTCTTCAAGGAGTCTTTGTTCATTTCAGTATTTCAAATGAAGATATGAGCATTAGGTGATAATTACTACTGGAGTACTATTACTCTTAGGCTGTTTCAGCAGATAGCTAGGAACCACATACATTTATATTTATGTCTATGTACCTCTATAACTAAAACTAATAGCTCACTCTAGTACCTTCAATTTTAATCCATTATTGGCTGGGTTTATTATTGTTTTATCTTTTCTTTAATTGTCACTCCCTTTCCAATAGTGAAAAACCTTGTTCTCATTATTCACAATATATTTATTATCTGCTCAATCTCCCTGGGTGTGGCTAATCTTCTGATAGTGCTGGGCCACCACACCCCTTGCAAGTGGACTTGCCTTGTGTTCAGATTAGCCTCCTCTGCACAGGTCTGCCTTCCTTATCTGGGCAGCCTACCTTTTCCGGCCTCACACAGGGCTGTTGACAATGGAAGGCAGGATACTAATATATTGTCTAAATAGAGGAAAGGGAAGAGGAAGATGTAGAGCTACTAATATGTCTTTATTCTTTTTTAATTGCTTACTATTTGTTTTAAAAAGAGAAAGCAAGTATCAGGTTTACAGCCTTCTATAAGGAGTAGTATCTAGAATTTAACAACACTATTTGCTTTAATTGTGAGTATGTTTAGTTACTTGATCTATTTATTTACCTTAAATATATTTTAATTGCAGAAAAAAATTAAATTATTTAATCTGCCGAATTCTTAGGCATGTAATTCAATGAGTTTTAACAAGTATATTTACCACATTGAGATTTAGAACATTTTCATCTCCCCAGAAAGTCCTGGTCAATCTCCATCTTTTGTGGGCAACTGCTGTTCTGATTTGTATCAGAATTCCTTTTGCTTCCTTTGTAAATATTTTTAGAGAAAAGAAGTTAATAAAAAACTAAGATTACAAATGTTAACAATGATATAAGGAGTATAGAATTGCACAGAAGGTGTTGCATAAATGATGAGAGTTGGGCACAATGACTTGTTTCATGGATGTCTTGCAGAGTTTTTCTCTTTCCCTTAAAAATCTTTCTGTTGCTACAGTGGAGATAGCCACCTATATTAGACACGCTATTAGATAAAAGCTCTGGCCTTTCCTCTCTACTCTTTCCATATATACTTTTCTTTCAAGCACTATTTATATACCTTCTCTATGCTATGTGCTCTAGGGCCTGTAGACAAATAAGAAACAGTTCCTGTATCCAAAATAGAGATGGCCACCATAATCTGATCCATGGGAATATTTACAAATCTGGGCCACAAATTCTTGTTGCTTCCTTATGGATGATGGCTAAAAGTCACAAATCCATTGATTTGCAAGAGGATAATTTTAGATGTATTTGAAGGAAATGAGAAAAAAGAAGAACAAAGAGGGTAGAATTCCTATTTCACAATTTGCATGTGGTTTTTAAATAAACAAAAATAGTTTTATTACAAAATTACATCTGGCATTAACAAAACAAAAAGGCCACCCATACTCTACAATTTAAGCATGTTAACTACTGAATCAATCCAAGTAAACTAAAACAGTTGTTCCTTTAATGGAAAAATCAAGTTATAAACAAAATTACTTTGGGTTGAGGACTTTTGGATAAGAGCCTGGTCTTTCTAAATTTTAATACACTCATTCTTTTTCTCTACTTGGTTTTGACTTCTTGTCTTTTTATAGTCAAGCACCTGACCCCAAATAGGGAATTCATTTTGTACTGCAGTTAGCACATTGTGAAAAGGGATAAATATAATTCAAAAATTGATGCTATCAATCAATCAATAGGCATTCACTGACTGGCTGAGCACTATAAGACAAAAATCTCTGTCCCTAAGAGCTTCTGCTATATTTGGGGAAATAAATTACATGTAAACGTTTGAATTTTATGAAGCAGAAATGACAAACTCCCACATAGACATTCTTTACCTTAACTATTAAAATATATTTATGCTCAGTCACTGGTTACCAAGCAACTTTTCAGAGCAAGGATCTGTCACTCTCCCATATTGTACCTGGATTTGAGAAGTTTATCCAGTGAGAAAATAGAATGAGCTCCATTAATTTCTCCCTAGAGAGTAGGGCAATAGCAGCAGGGTCTACTTTACTTGTAAACCGAATGGAATTTGAGATAGACTGCTTAAAGCTATGAATTTTAAAAAATTATTATTTTTTTAAGATGGAATCTTGCTCTGTTGCCAGGCTGGAGTGAAGTGGTGCAATCTCAGCTCACTGCAGCCTTCACTTCCTGGGTCCAAGCTATTCTCTTGTCTCAGCCTGCTGAGTAGCTGGGACTACAGGCACGTGCCACCATGCCTGGCTAATTTTTGTGTTTTTAGTAGAAACGGGTTTCACCATGTTGCCCAGGCTGGTCTCAAACTCCTGAGCTCAGGCAATCCAGTCCGCCCACCTAAGCCTCCCAAAGTGCTAGGATTATAGGCGTGAGCCACTGCACCTGGCCCAAAGCTACGAATTTAGAAACAATTATTTATCAACATAAACAAGTAGCATAAACATCTGGAATCTTCGTTTTAGCTCCCTGACCCACATCTCTATACCAATATCTACCTCATTGAGAAGTCAATGAGTTAATTCATGTGAGAAAGTGTTTTATAAACCTTGCTATACTATCCAAGTGAAAGGTTGTATACAACTCCATGAGTCTGAACAGTTTGCTGCCTATGCCCTAGTGTGATACATGTATCTTTGTATTTGAGTATAAATTAAGTGTAAACTTAAGGCAATTTAAGTATGACAAGAACAACATTCACCAGTCATATGTAATGATGAAATAAGGTGTGGCAGGAAATTTACAACTGAGCAAAATCATAGGCAGTATTGACAGGTCTTAAATAAAGAAAGCTCATAGCTAGGAAGGCATTAAAGCCAAAGCTTGCAAGAGACTGTTTAAGTTTTATAAACTTAGCTAGGCGGTTCACTTTGCCTGAAACCATGAGGCAGATCATTTACCCATTCTGCCTTAATTTCCCCCAATAGGGTGTCATAGTTACAAATGTGAAAACTGGCACTGTAGAAAAAAAATTGTGAGGCCAAGTGTATATAGTATAGGTATTGTGATTCTAGGTAATGTAACTTATTATTCTGTTTACCTTAAATCTACTTACTTTCTTTGCAGTTTGCACTGGAGAATCTAAACTCTTCTGGAGATGTCCCAAGGCCTAACCTGCACCTCTTCACAGCATAGGCAAGAAAATTCTATCTGACCTTTCTGCCGGGAGGAGGGAATGTTTAGGCAAAAATGAGTAACCTATGAAATCAGCCACCAGCATGGCTGTGTCACTGTGGTGCTCCCACAACAACTTGAAGCATTTTTCATATTAAACTTAATAGCTGACCTGTCTACCCCCTAGCCTGTGAGATCCTTCAGGGAAGGACTTTCCCTCATGTTTCACTCACCTCTATCACTCTAACAACTAGGGCAGGATAGTAGGGGAGACAATCAGTAAATATTTGTGGACCTGAATATGAGTAGAGGGCACTCAAGGAACAGCAAAGGCTTAGAAGTATCATAAACTTCATGTGTCCAGGAGGGAAAGAACAAAATTTAGTGCAGACATTTTTACATCTAAGTCAAATGTGAAACATTTTTCAAGCACAAAATGTTATATACATTCCTCTTCCTCTTCCCATCCCTAAGTTTCACCTTATTCCTGCTCCTTACCCTGTCTTTGGACTCTTCTATCTCAGAGTCTGATTTCTCCCAGTACCTCAGCCCTTCCTTTCCCTCTCCCCAATCTTCACCCCACCCTGAAGGGTCATGGATGTGTTGAGGTCAAGATGAGGTGAAGCTCACTGAGGGAGGAAAGATAATTGGGCATCCAGGCAACAGCAAAAACTGACAGCTCAATGGTTCAATGTTTACAGCAAAATGTCCCAGAATCAAAATGATCACCTCAAAATATATATTCATAGAACAATGGCCTAGTTTATAATATCACTTGCATGATATGGAAAAGCAGGAGAAAAGGTTGAAGTGTTAAGAGATGGTCAGATATTAGTGTAGAAATTTTGTCAGGCATCAGTAGGGAAACAGAGAGGCTTTTGAGCAGTAAAATTAGAACATCACTATGAAAGAAGGATTTAAGTGTCATACAGCATATTCAGCCTAGCTTAGAAAAGAAAAGCCCATATTCTGGGGCTCCAGTTAAAAGATTACTGCAGCTCTTCAGAGTAAGGTAATGTGAGGCCTAAAGGAGAAGAGCCCCAGAAGTATGAAAGGGGGTGATGACCAACTGGGCTTGGCAGATAGCAAAAGGCTCAAAAAGTTGACCCTAAGTTTTGGATCATAAATGCCTGGAAGAATATCTTACCTATTGACAAGGAGCCATTTTGAAGAGAAAAATGTTGTTTGAGAATATTAATTTTGAAATGATAAGAGATATCCAAGTGGAAATACACAGGAGGGCAGGAAGGCATCAAAATTTCGAAGGGTGTGCCACCAGACCTTGATTAATGTGTAAAATTTACTTAGCTCTAACAGAGGCCCATATGATTATGTCTGTTAGAGGAAGTGTCAAAACAAGAGTGCCTATCATGTGATAGACAGCAGGTAGCCAGTGAATGAGGGAAAGATGAGGTAAGAGGTATAATCTTTATGTAAAAATGGGGGGCTTAACTGGGATTCAAGAAATCTTTTCCTCATAAGTATGTAAGTGTAATAAGATGTCAAGCGATGTCTATCTTGTAATTGTGATTAAAGGCAATGGCTGAGAAGAACCTCATATTCTAAGAGAGAAGCTGGACATATCTCAGGACTTGCCAAAAGGCAGCAAAGAAATGAGACTACAGAACGTACCATTGGATCAGGAGCTGAGAGGGAAATAATGAGAGAGAGTAGGTTAACAGTGCATCTATGGGGCTAGGAAAGGTCCCAGCAGAACTCTAAAGGACCCACAAAAGCACTCCCATAGAGCACAAAATATCCTCAGAGCACACCAGAACTGGATAGCAATAGCACTCTTCATGGATGAACCCTTTTTCCCCTTTGCCTCTTCATTTCCCTGTCCCAACCTGGTGTTACCAAGAGTAACATATTGAGGGAGAGGAGAATAGTATGTTGCAGCAGTGAAGAAGTGGGCTTTATCAATTTCTTAACTGCTAATCTATAGAATTCTTGGGTCATGGCATACTAAGACAGAGAGGAACCTAACATTGTAGGAGAGATTGGATGTCGTTGTAGATTTATTTTTAATATTTGAAATGATTCTATTCTGTTATTAGTCAGATATGGCTAGAAAAGCTATTGAATTGGTCTGAGAGTACAGAGAATAGAGATCTGGCAGAATGGCTTGAGGGCAGCAGTGGATGAAAAAAAACCCTGACTTTATTGTATCCTACTTAGTTCAGCTCATTCAACAACAGAAGCAAGAAAGGTCAGGGCAGTGAATATTTCTACTCACATAGTGACATAAAGCTTAAGGGAAATCGGTGAGTGGTGTAATAATTGGGTAAATTTCTTTTTTCAATTTACAAAAATTTTTAAATCAGTATTGAACTTTTAATCCCTTCGTGTATGTTTTAAGTTATGTCAAAGTATGTTGCCAACAAAAATGTTTAGAGAATCACTGTGGAAGGGAGTAGGAGACATGGAACTAGAAATGGGTGGGATACTGAGGCTAAGCAGTTTTTTAAAATCATCAGTACAGAGGTGAGTGAGAGGACCTTTCCCTTAACAAAGAAATAATGAGAGAGCAGGTGAAGAGTGCATCTCTGGGACTAGGAAAGGTCCCTACAGGAGAACTCTGAAGGACCCACAAAAGCACTCCCACAGAGCACAAAGTGTCCACATATTCCTAGGTCACCCCCAAAGTACTTGCCTGCTACTACACAAAGACAAGGCTCAATGGCACCTTCTTCCTTTATCCCAACTTGAATTAACTGTTTTCAGCTACTACCTTTAGGTAGAAGTTAATCATATAACCTTATCCTTAGGTCACTGTTCTAAAGGTGGCTCTTTTGAAAGACTTTGCAAAAATTCATACATTTCAATAAATGTTGAGGTTTTTCTAGGCCCAATCAATCCAAGAGCCTGGGGGAAAAATTTTATTTAAAGTATGTCAATTTGGAAATTTTTGTAGGTTAATAGTAGTTCTGCAAAGGCCAGGTCTTCTTGGTCTTTGGAGAAAATTCACCATTACATTAAATTCCCTACACCTCTGTTTCTTCATTGAAAGAAAGATGTATTAATACAATTGGCCCTGTGTATCCATGAATTCCATATCCATGTATTTAACCAACCACAGATTGAAAATATTTGGGAAATAATAAAATACACAAATTAAAAACAATACAGCATAACAAGTATTTCCATAGCATTTGCATTGTACTAGGCATTATAAATAATCTAGAGATTTAAAGCATAGAGGAAGATTTGCATAAGTTATATGCAGTACTACATTATTTAATATAAGGGACTTTAGCATTGTTGGATTTTGGTATTTGCCAGGGTAGGGGGTGGTGTTACTAGAACCAGTCCCCCAGGGATACCAAGGGACAACTGTACTTAACAAGTTTGTGGAAGGATTGAATAAAATAATGTATATCATTGCTACACGGTTTCAGATGATTTGGAGTCCCCATACCTTTCCAACTTTATCTTATACCATCTTTTTCCTTTGCTCATTATCCTCCTGGAACTTTAGCTGTCTTGCTCTTGGTCAGACACACAAAGCTATTTTCCACCTCAGGGCTGTTCCATGTGTTGTCTCTCTACATGTAATTTTTTGTTCCTAACCACTAGGCTACTAGGGAACATATAATTTTATGACTTCAGCTCTTTGCTCCCTCTTGTCTCTCAGCTCAAATGTTACCCTCTCAAAGAGGTCTTCCCTGGCCTTCTACCTAAAGTTGCTTTTGCTGGATATTTGGTATCTCATAACCTTGCTTATATCTCTCCTAACATTGTTTTACGACCTAATTATTTTGTCCATTTATGTATTTGCTTCACTATTTCTGGTCTCCTCACACTGGATTTCAAGATCTTTGAGTTAAAAACTTTGTTGATCTTGTTTACCTACTGCTCAAGGTAGCTAGCACAGTGCCTGGCATTCAGTAGACACTCAATATTTGTCAAATGAGTGACATGAGCCTTCTCTGTATACAAGTATATGGGAAGGTTAGATTGAACATTTCAAAATAGTCAAGTTAAGAAATATGGGAGAAAAATTGTTCAAGCATATTTATATGGAGGCACAAAGCGGAGGCAAATGAAAACTCTCTGCAGGAAAGTTTCCAAAGGCCAGGGTTTGTTTAGAAAGAAAGCCAAGCCAGGCTCTCTAACTGGGGCAGACAATAGCCTGGCATTCTCTGACCCCAAAGGTGACTCCTATCAAGGCAGTGGCATAAATTCTCATTTGGCAAAACATTTTCAGACCAGATGAACCATGCCAAACCGGAGGCCTGGAAACAAAAACACCATCTGAATTATGTCATTTCATAGGACAAGCTGAAATTATTTCACAGGTTAATACCATCGTTTCTTGGTATTTGGAGCTAAAACATCTTCAAGCCACAATTTTTCATTTTCAAATTAATCGGAGACCCATATGGCATCCTGGCTGAACCAGGATGTGCTCCTGGGAAGAAGAGGCATTACCTGGCTTGGCCCTGGCTGACACAGGCCCAGGTGTGCTGGCCTCAGGACTCATTTCTCGAGGAGACCGGGCACAGTTAGCTGCACACTTGGGCCTGACTCCATAGGCATATCCAGAACCTCACAGTTGCTATTAACATCCTGGCGCAGTACACACAGAACAGTTCTTTGAGTTTTATTTCCTGGTCTTGGTAGGCAGAACATTTGCTTTTTACTTTGGAAGGGGTGTGTCACTTGTAAGGCTGATAGAGTAGACTGGAAGGACAGTATACTTTTGGTTTACATGCAGTTCTTTGGCTTTACCACGTACGAATTCCAGGATCTTGGCAAAATACCTAATCTTGCTGAGTATCAGTTTTCTCCTTAATAAATGGAGAAGATGTTACCAAATAGAATATTTCTGAAGATCCAATGAGATAGTACATGTGAATGTGCTTGACACATAAATATTTCCTTCTCCTCTCCCTTTCTTCTTTCTTTTCCACCTACTTTTCACATAAAAGAAAGTTCCTTTCTGATTACCAGGAGACAGCATTGGGTAGTGGTCAGAAACTTTGGCTCTCAAGCCAAGTAAACTTTGGTTTATATCCCAAAGTTTTCTCTCCTAGCTTACAGACTTGAACAAGCCATTTAAACTCTTTGTACCTTCATTGTTTTCTCAGTCAAATAACCACAGTGATAATCCTACTTTATAAGCATATTCTAAGAATCACATGATTTGAGGTGCCTGACTCATGGTAAGTGCTCAATAAATATCAACCATCTCAGTCCCCAACCTATTCCTTCACTGACTACCCAAAGACATGGAGGGAGACTTTAACAAAAGCAAACTACAAATTAGGAGTAAGTGGCTTTGATTTTCTGATCTAGTGCACAGAAATCTTCATTTCTTTAGGGATTGCCTTGGGTTTAGTGTATCCTCTCTCCAAGGCCCTGATCATTTTTTTGTAGTGATTCAAAAGAAATGAAAGAGCAACAAGAGAAGAACAATGTAATATGTTAAGTGTTATAGGCAGAATTTGGGTCTGTATGACCTTTTCTCTATCTGGTGTGACACTCAGGCAAATGTTAACATTATATGGGAAAAGAGACTTCACAGATTTAAATAAGGTTACTGCTAATCAGTGGGTGTTAAGATAGAGAGATTGAATGATTCCTTTCAAACAGAGGGGGAAATCTGTGATATTGAAAGCATGAGAAGGATTCTATCTACTGTTCTTAGCTTGAAGATGAAGGAGACCATGTTTCACAGACATAGAGACCTCAATTCTACAACCACAAGGAACTAAATTCTGTCAACAGCCAATGAGCCTCTAAGAGGATTCTGGCCCTGGCGAGACTGAGAACCACAGCCCTGGCTGGCACCTTGATTTTACCCCTGTGGTACCCTAAGTAAAGAATCCAGCCATGCTATGCTGGACTTCTGTCCTACTGAAACTGCAAAGTAATAAAGGGTCTTGTTTTTAAGCCATTAAGTTTGTGATAATCTGTTATTGGATCAATAGAAAACCAAATACACCACGTTTGTAACTTTCCCTGAAGCACAAAATATAACAATGAAAAATTAAACAGAACAGAGAAGTGTCCCATGATGAATGTAGTACTTTGGATCTGAGGTAGACAGTGGAACACTTCTACCCAGAATCCCAGAGATCAGGATTTTGAAACCTTCCCATTGCTCTTTGCTACCACCTCCTCTGAACTCCCTCAATACCATTATGTAGTTTCATTGTAGTACTTTTCAGTCTCTTATAATTATTTATGTGATTATCTTCACAATGTATGAATGTCTTAAGGGGAGAGACTATGTGATTTACTTTTGTCTCTCCAAAACCTAGCACGGAATCTCACACAGTAAAGACACTCAAGATGTGTTTGTTAAATGAAACAGTGAATGAATATGTGAAAGGATAAATAAACCAAGACCCCAAAAGCTAAAATAAAGTATTTGTTGTATTTGTTAGGGTTACAGAGAAAATTTTAGTTTTAAATTTACATGCATAAATATTCTTTGTTGTTGTTGTTTTTCTCAACTTCTATTTTAGATTCAGAGGGTACATATGTAGGTTTGTGACAGGTGTATTGCAGGATGCTGAGGTTTAGGTTATGAAATGATCCTGTCACCCAGGTAGTGAGCATAGTACCCAATAGGTAGTTTTTTGGCACTTTCCCTCTTTACCCTCTCCCTACTCCAGTAGTCCCCAGTGTTTCTTGTTCCCATCTTTATGTCCATGTGTACCCAATGTTTACCTCTCACTTAGAAGTGAGAACATGTGGTATTTTGTTTTTTGTTTCTGCATTAATTAGCTTAGGATAATGGTCTCCAGCCATACCCATGTTGCTGCAAATGGCATAATGTCATTATTTTTATGGCTACATAGTATTTCATGATGTATATGTACCATGTTTTCTTTATCCAATATACCATTGATGGGCACCTAGGTTGATGCCATGTCTAGGCAGTGCTGCAATGAACATATGAGTGCATGTATTTTTTTGGTAGAACATTTTATTTTCCTTTGGGTATATACCTAGTAATGGGATTGCTGAGTTGAATAGTAGTTGTAATTTTAATTTTTTTAGAAATCTCCAAACTGCTTTTCACAGTGACTGAACTTATTTTCATTCCCACCAACAGTATATAATTGTTCCCTTTTCTCTGCTGCCTTGCCAACATCTGTTATTGGTGAGATGGTATCTTATGGCGGTTTTTATTTGCATTTCTCTGAGGATTAGTGACAATGAGCTGTTTTTCATACACTTGTGTGTCTTTCTACAAGAAATTCTTATATGCTGTGTTCTGTTTTGCAACTCACCAGAAACATGCCAAAGTATGTTTTCTGTAAAATAATAACTCTGGTAAGGTTACCAGATCATTTACACTGTGATCTGAAATAACTTTAATTATATGAGTTGTTTATATGGATATTAACTTCTAAGCTGCATTAATATCATTTCACTTGAGTGGTTTTTGAGAGGTTCAAAACCGTTACTCTGATGCCTGTGTCCATTTACCTGCTGGGTACAAAACAAATTTGATTCTGGGTATGTGTTAAAGGACTTAGAAAAGAAGCCCAACCCCTCAGGAGAGAGAATGGATTTCAAGAATCCAGCTCTTGAAATCATAGAGCTGGAAGGGGCTTTAAGAGAGTGTTTTGCCTTTAAGCGAGTAACTAAACCACATGATACAGACACTATAACATTCCTTCCTAGCTGATCTCCAGTGGTCAATTCATTCTTTTACTTGCCATTTGCCTTCTCTTAAAAGTGCTTTCCCAATAGACAAGTGTAAGATGGGCCTACCAGCCAAATTTGCACTGCATAATTCCACCACCTCACCTCTCATCCCACTCCACTCCCCGGCCATAGCAGATTGGAACAGGTTTAAAAACAGGGCCTAAGATGTGCCAAGCAGATTCTTCTTCCGAATCCTTCTTATAAGAATTGATACTTGGAACTGAGAGGCAGCTCCTTAGTTTGTCTTATAACCATACAATGTAAACCAAGGATCTATGAGATAGTCACTTCCCCTTGGAAGACAAGTAGTGGAGAAAGCTAGTCTGCAGAGGAATAGAATTAGTCAGAGCTACAGAAAGAAACTCAGGCTTGATTTTGAGAAGGAACACTACCTGGGTTCCAGAGGCTTTCTAGAATCTAGAAAGCCTGACTTCATGGTGCTTTCAGGATGTGTAAAGTGTCTCTTTATCCTTAGAAAATATCGCCAAACTGTCATTTCAGTTATTTGAGAACACCCTGCCTAATTTTCTGATACATAACAGAAATTTTATTTAAAACAAAGTGAACTTTGATTTCTCAAAAAAAAAAAAAGAAAGAAAATATCTCCCTCTGCTTTTTACTCTTACTCTAGCTAGATTTGGTTTTTGTTATCTCTAAATGAGGAGTTCTCATAAATACACTACCTGAAATTTCTCCTTTTAATCACATAATTCTTTTCTGGGTAGGGGGAGGGGTATATAAGCCCTATAGTACTGCTATTTATTAAATAAATATTTAATACTTAATATCAGTAAAAACTACCAAACCATTCATGGCTCCCAAGAGTTTGGGGTCCCGGAGCCTAGACATTTCCCCTGAACACAGGACTCCTCTAATGAGTAGTCTTCTCTCTAGAGCTCCTCACTGGGTGAGACAAGCTTTTGTAAGACTGGCGTTAGTATCAGAGGCTCTCCCTGTGCAATTCTGCTTCTTTCTTATGTTTCTTATGTTTTACAGGTATTTTCCCCCAATAAACTACTTATTCTCCCAACTTCATCTCAGTGTCAGCTTCCTGGAAGACCCAAACAACATGGATGGCCTTCAAAGAAAAATGAAGGGAGCATTTTCATTTATTTACTAAAATACATACTGAACCTCAATAATGGTAGGGCACTATCCTAAACACCAGTTGTATCAGCAAACAAAATATAGTTTATTTCCTTATGAAGCTTACAGCCAAGTAGAAATATCATTAGACAAATAATTACACAATTGCAATTAAACAAACAGTCCTGACTGTGATATTAAGAAAAACACAAGGAAAAAGTAGAAGGAAAGGTATATCAGGAAGATCACATATCGTAGTGCATTGTGTATCAGTGAAACATTAAAACCTACTGCTTTCTTTTTTTTAATTTCAACTTTTACTATAGATTAAAGGGTACAACATAAAGATTTGTTACATGGGTAAATTTTGTGACACTGAGGCTTTGGGTCCTAGTGATCCCATCACCCAGGCCATAAGCATAGTACCTAACAAGTGGTTCTTCAGCTCATGCCCCAATCCCTTTCTCCCCAACCTAGTGGACCCCAGTGTCTATTGTTCCCATCTTTATCATCATGTGTATTCAATGTTTAGCTCCCACTTATAAGTGACAACATGTGGTATTTGGCTGTCTGTTTTTGCATTAGGTCACTTAGAATAATGAATGGTCTTCAGCTTTATCCATATTGCACAATGGTCTCTAGCTTTATCCATATTACACAAGGGGCATGATTTTGTTCTTTTTTATGGCTGCGTAGTATTCCATGGTGTATATATACCACATTTTCTTTATCCAGTCCACTGTTGATGGGCACTTAGGTTGATTCCATGTCCTTGCTATTATGAGTAGTGCTGCAACAAACATATGGGTGCATGTGTCTTCATGATAGAATGAATTATTTTCCTTGGAGCATATATACACACAAATGAACAGAGGTTCTATTTTAATTTCTTTGAGAGATTTTCAAACTGTTTTCCACAGTGGCTGAACTAGTTTCTATTCTCACCAATGTAGTATAAACTTTCCCTTTTCTTTGCAGCCTCACCAACATCTATTGCTGTTTGACTTTTTAATAATTGCCATTCTGACTGATGTGAGATAGTATCTAATCATGATTTTATTTCCAGCTCTCTGCTGAGTAGTGATGTTGTGCATTTTTTATATGTTTGTTGGCCACCTGTATGTCTTTGTATGTCTTCTTCTTTTTTTTTTTTTTTTTTTTTTTGTTGAGACAGAGCCTCACCCTGTCACACAGGCTGGAGTGCAATGGTGCGATCTTAGCTCACTGCAACCTCCGCCTCCTGGATTCAAGCAATTATCCTGCCTCAGCCTCCAGAGTAGCTGGGATTATCCTGCCTCAGCCTCCCGGTGGCTTGTGCCACCAGGCCCAGCTAATTTTTTTGTATCTTTAGTAGAGACAGGGTTTCACCATGTTTGCCAGGCTGGTCTCGAGCTCCTGATCCGTGATCCACCCACCTTGACCTCCCAAAGTGCAGGGATTACAGGCATGAGCCACTGCACCCAGCCTTCACTTGTATGTCTTCTTTTGAGAAGTGTCTGTTCATGTCCTTTGCCCCGTTTTTAATTTGATTGTTTGTTTTTACCTTGTTGCTTTAAGTTCTTTGTAGATTGTGGATATTAGATCTTTGCCAGATGCATAGTTTGCAAATATTTTCTTCCATTCTCTAGGTTGTCTGTTTTCTCTGTTGGTAATTTCTGTTGCTGTGCAGAAGCTCTTTAGTTTAGTTAGGTTCCATTTGTCAACTTTTGTTTTTGCTGCAATTGCTTTTGGGGACTTAGACATATCTTTGCCAAAGCCAATGTCAAGAAGTATATTCCCTAGGTTTTCTTTTATGATTTTTATAGTTTGAGGTTTTAGATTTAAAGCATTAATCCATTTTGAGTTAATTTTCATATAGTGAGAGGTAGGAGTCCAGTTTTATTCTTCTGCATATGTCTAGCCAGTTATCCCAGTACCATTTATTGAATGGTAAGTCATTTCTCTATTGCTTGTTTTTGTTGATTTTGTCAAAGATCCAATGGCTTTAGGTCTGTGAGTTTACTTCTGGGTTCTCTATTCTGTTCCATTGGTCTGTGTGCCTGTTTTTGTATTAATACCATGCTGTTTTGATTACTGTAGGCTTCTAATATAGCTTGCAGTCAGGCAATGTGATACCTCCAGCTTTGTTCTTTTTGCTTACGATTGCTTTGGCTATTTGGGCTCTATTTTGGTTATAAATAAACTTTACAATATATTTTTCTAATTCTGTGAAAAATGACATTGGTATTTTGATAGGAATAGTGTTGAATCTGTAAATTACTTCGGGCAGTGTGGCCATTTTAATTATATTGATTCTTCCAATCCATGAGCATGAAATATTTTTCTATTTGTTTCTGTCACTTCTGATTTCTTTCAGCAGTGTTTTGTAGTTTTTCTTGTAGAGGTCTTTTACTTCCTTGGTTAGATGGATTCCTAGATATTTCATTTTCCTCATAGCTATTGTAAATTGGATTGTTTTCTTGATTTGGCCCTCAGATAGAAATTATTGGTGTATAAAAATGCTACTGATTTTGGTACATTGATTTTGTATCCTGAACCTTTACTCAAATCATTTTTCAGATCCAGGAGCCTTTTAGCAGGGTCTTTAGGATTTTCTAGGTATAGAATCATATCATCAGCAAAGAGGGATATTTTGGCTTATTCTTTTTCTATTTGGATGCCTTTTATTTCTTTCTCTTGCCTGATTCCCCTGGCTAGGACTTCCAGTACTATGTTGAATAGGAGTGTTATGTAACAGTAGAGGCATCCTTGTCTTGTTCCAGTTCTCAAGGCAAATGATTCCAGATTTTGCCCAGTCAGTATGATGTTGGACTTTGTCATAGATGGCTCTTATTATTTTGAGGTATATTCCTTCAGTGCCTAATCTGTTGAGGGTTTTGATCATGAAGGAAAGTTGAATTTTAAAGAAGACTTTTTCTGTGTCTATTTAGGTGATCTTATGGTTTTTGTTTTTGATGAGCTTTTGTGGTGAATCACATTTATTGATTTGTGTTTATTGAACCAACTTTGCATCCCAGAAATAAAGGCTTCTTGATCATGGTGAATTAACTTTTTGATGTGCTGCTGGATTTGGCTTGCTAGTATTTTGTTGAGGATTTTTATACATCTATTTTCATCAGGGATATTGGCCTGAAGTTTTCTTTTTTCACTATGTCTCTGCCATGTTGTGGTATCAGGATGATGCTGGCTTCATAGAATGAGTTAGCGAGAAACTCTTTTTCCTTGATTTTTTTGGAATAGTTTCAGTAGCATTGGTATCAGTTCTTTGTACATCTGGCAGAATTCAGCTGTAAATCCATCTAGTCCAGGGCTCTTTCTGATTGGTAGGTTTTTTATTACTGATTCAATTTCTGAACTTGCTATTGGCCTGTTCAGGTTTTCAGTTTCTTCCTGATTCAATCTTAGGAGGTTGTGTTTCTAAGAATGTATGCATGTCCTCTAGATTTTCTAATTTGTGTGCATAAAAGTGTTTATAATAGTCTCTGAAGATCGTTTGTATTTCTGTGGGATTGTCTGAAATGTCATCTTTGTCATATCTGATTGCATTTATTTGAATCTTCTCTCTTTTTTTTCTTTAAACCTCCTGCTTTCTATGTTAATTACATTCCTCATTTAGGACTCTGGGGCTGGAAATTGTGGGAATCCATTCATAAGTATAGGATGAGGAATACTTGAACTGCCATGATTGTATGTGAAAAAATGTATGAGGGATTTTTGAAAAAGCGAAGTTTAACTTGAGCTAACTGCTTAGAAATACTAAAAAATGGGCCGGGCGCAGTGGCTCATTCCTGTAATCCCAGCACTTTGGGAGGCTGAGGCGGGCGGATCACGAGGCCAGGAGAGTGAGACCATCCTGGCTAACGTGGTGAAATTCCTTCTCTACTGAAAATACAAAAAATTAGTCGGGTGTGGTGGCAGGTGCCTGTAGTGCCAGCTACTCGGAAGGCTGAGGCAGGAGAAAGGCATGAACCGGGGAGGCGGAGCTTGCAGTGAGCTGAGATCATGCCACTGCACTCCAGCCTGGGTGACAAAGTGAGACTCTGTCTCAAAAAACAAACAAACAAATAAATAAATGAATAAATAAGTAGAGATCCCATTGTCAGGAGCACAATGAGTTAATTTCAGGCAGTAATTATTCCTTTCCACTTTGCACTGGTCATACATCATCTGGAATCTTGGGTTTAGTTCAGGGGTCCTTTTGTAAAAAAAAACAAATTTATTAAGAACAGGAGCAACTCAGTGACTCAGTGACTCAGTGGAGGGCAAAAGAATGGAGAGAAGGCCTTGAATCCATATGGCAGAAGAGCTTATGGATGTTAATACAGAAGCAGACCAGAATATAGTGAGGCATTATATCCATCTTTAAATAAAATACTGCCCTGTGTAATTAACAATAAAAATGAAACCTCAAATAAGCTTGATTCTCGTTTCTACTAAGGGTAGAACTGGGAGCAATGAGTAGAAACTATAAAGAAGCAGATTACAGCTCAATAAAGAAGAAAAAGTTCATTTTCTGAAGACTACAACTGCCATCAATTGAGTGAGCTCATTCAGGAAGCAGTGAGTCCTTTCACCCATAAGAAGAGAGGAACCCACCTAGTAGGGCTTCCTGCAAGTAGTATTTAATACTGCATTTTCAAAGACTAAAAAACATGGATATAAAATGTCTGTAGGAGCCTGTGAGAAAATTCTGTATCATTTGAGGCTATATATAAGAAGAGGAGGAATGAAGGTGGGGCTAAATTGGCGCAGCATGCTCTGCCAACCCATATTTAAATAGAGTTTATCTAAAAGCTCTATGTCAGAGCAAGATGGCAGAATAAAATGCCCCAGCCGTCATTCCTCCCCAGAGACCCTAACAACAATATATAGTCCAAAAGGTCTTTATGAGAACTCCACAAATCAGTTAAGAAGTCACAGTACCCCAAGCAAGCATAAAGCCAAGAACAGCTGTGTTTAAATGGATAATAAAAGCCATTGCATTTCACCCATGATAACCCTTCCTTCCAAGCTAGCACAGCTAAGTGCTTAGTGTAATCAGGAAAAAAAAACAATGTCCAAATTGTGGCTTCTGTCTCAGGAAAGAGAAGACTGAAATGTAGTCCAGTGTTTCAGCTTTTCAGGGGGCTGCCTGAGGGACTGGTTTCTGTCTCATCTGACTCAGAGTGTTGACAGGGACCTGGCATACTTTAGATGTCTAGGAGCCACTGAGAAAAAAAAAAGGAGAGCTAGGCAGCTTGTTGCTACATCTTACAAACCTGCAGTACACAGACAGATACCGCGGGAAAAAAGATACTATGGGCTTCTAAAAAAGAAACCAGAAAACCTCTCTAATTAGGAAAGTAAATGCACAAGCTCAGAGAAAACACATTCCTGAAAATGTTTGAGAGGACCCTAGAATCTCTAGCCAGGCTGATTGGTGAATATCTTCCTCTTACAAGGGATGTGAAGGACCTTTTCAAGGAGAACTACAAACCACTGCTCAAGGAAATAAGGATACAAACAAATGGAAAAACATTCCATGCTCATGGATAGTAATATAAAGATTCAATGTTATCCCCATTAAGCTATCACTGACTTTCTTCATGGAATTGGAAAAAACTACTTTAAACGTCATATGGAACCAAAAAAGAGCCTGCATAGCCAAAACAATCCTGGGCAAGAAGAACAAAGTTGGAGGCATCATGCTACCTGACTTCAAACTATACTACAAGGCTACAGTAACCAAAATAGCATGCTACTGGTACCAAAATAGATATATAGACCAATAGAACAGAGGCCTAAGAAATAACACCATGCATCTACAACTATCTGATCTTTGAAAAACCTGACACAAACAAGTAATGGGGAAAAGATTCACTATTTAATAAATGGTGGGAAAACTGGCTAGCCATGTGCAGAAAACTGAAACTGGACCCCTTTTACAACTTACACAAAAATCAACTCAAGATGGATCAAAGACTTAAACGTAAGACCTAGGACCATAAAAATCCTAGAAGAAAACCTGGGCAATACCATTCAGGACATAGGCATGGGCAAAGATTTCATGTCTAAAAACACCAAAAGCAATGGCAACAAAAGCCAAAACTGACAAATGGGATTTAATTAATCTAAAGAGCTTCTGCACAGCAAAAAAAAAAAAAAAAAAAAAAAACTAAACTAAAATCAGGGTGAACAGGCAACCTACAGAATGAGAGAAAAGTTTTGCAATCTATCTATCTGACAAAGGGCTAATATCCAGAACCTACAAAGAACTTAAACAAATTTTCAAGAAAAAAACAAACAACCCCATCAAAAACTGGGCAAAGGATATGAACAGACACTTCTCAAAAGAAGACATTTTTGCAGCCAACAGACATATGAAAAAAAGCTCATCATCACTGTTTATTAGAGAAATGCAAGTCAAAACCACAATGAGATACCATCTCATGCCAGTTAGAATGGTGATCATTAAAAAGTCAGGAAACAACAGATCCTGGAGAGGATGGGGAGAAATAGGAATGCTTTTACACTGTTGGTGGGAGTGTAAATTAGTTGAACCATTGTGGAAGACAGTGTGGCGATTCCTCAAGGATCTAGAACTAGAAATGCCATTTGACCCAGCAATCCCATTACTGGGTATAACCCAAAGAACTATAAATCATTCTACTATAAAGATGCATGCACATGTATGTTTTATTGTGGCACTATTCACAATAGCAAAGACTTGGAACCAACCCAAATGTCCATCAATAATAGACTGGATAAAGAAAATGTGGCACATATGCACCATGGAATACTATGCAGCCATAAAAAAGGATGAGTTCATGTCTTTTGCAGAGACATGGATGAAGCTGGAAACCATCATTCTCAGCAAACTACCACAAGAACAGAAAACCAAACACCGTATGTTCTCACTCATAAATGGGAGTTGAGCAATGAGAGCACATGGACATAAGGAGGGGAACATCACACACCAGGGCTTGTCAGAGGGTGGGGAGCTAGGGGAGGGATAACATTAAGAGAAATACCTAATGTAAGTGATGAGTTGATGGGTGCAGCAAGCCACCATGGCACCTGTATACCTATGTGACAAAACTGCATGTTCTGCACATGTACCCCAGAACTTAAAGCATAATTTAAAATAAATAAAAATTTATTAGAGAGGGCCAGGCACGGTGGCTCACGCCTGTAATCCCAGCACTTTGGGAGGCCGAGGCGGGCGAGGTCAGGAGATTGAGACCATCCTGGCTAACACGGTGAAACCCCGTCTCTACTAAAAATACAAAAAATTAGCCAGGTGAGGTGGCGGGTGCCTGCAGTCCCAGCTACGCGGGAGGCAGAGGCAGGAGAATGGCATGAACCCGGGGGTGCGGAGCGTGCAGTGAGCCGAGATCACGCCACTGCATTCCAGCCTGGGCAACAGTTAGACTCTGTCTCAAAAAGAAAAAAAAAATTTATTAGTGAGGTCCAGCAAAAACTTAAGCAGAAGAATGAATCAGCAAACTCAAACACAGGTACTTTGTCATTATTAAGTGAAAAGCACAAAAAGAAAAAAAGATAAAGAAGAAAAAGAAAAGGGACTTGTGGGACACTATCAAGTGGACCAGTATTGCATTATAGAACTTATACATTGAGAACAGAGAGAGAATAGTGAGCTTATGTGAGGAAATAATGGTTGTAAACTTTCCAGGTATGCAAATATATATATATATATAGACATCCAAATTCAAGGAGCTCAAAGGACCCAACTAGGATAAATCAAAAGAAGTCCACCACAAGATACATTATAATCAAACCGTCCAAAGGCAAAGACAATGAGAATTTTGAAAACAGAAAGAGAAAATTGACTTGTCATATACAAAGATGCTCCATAAATTATTAGATTTCTCAGCAGAAACATTGGTAGTGGGGTTATATAATCAAGGTGCTGAAAGAAAACAACCTGCCAAACAAGAATACTATAACTGGCAAAAGTGTCTTTCAAAGATGAAGGAGAAATAAAGACCTTCCAAGATAGACAAAAGCTGAGGGAGTTCATCAAAACTAGACCTGCCTTGCAAGAAGTGCTACAGTCCTTCAAGTTGAAAAAAAAAAGACATCAGACAGCAACACCAAGGCGTAAGAGAAAAGTAAAGATCTCTGGTAAAGGTAAATATATCAACAAATACAGAATCCTGTAATACCATAATAGTAGTGCACGAATCACTTTTGAAAATTTTATTCCCTTATTAATACTTAATGTGTATACATATGTTGGAGGTACATGTAACGATTTAATAGATTCACTTAATTTATAAAGATCAAATCAGTGAAATTGCAATATTCATCACCTTAAATATTTGTCTTTATGCTAGAAACACCTGAATTATTTTCTTCTAGCTATTTTAAAATACAGAATAAGTTATTGTAAACTGTAGTTACATAGTGATCTATCAAACACTAGGTCTTGTTTATCAAACTGTATGTTTCTACCCATTAATCAACCACACTTCATCCCTCCCATCTCCCCTACATTTCTTGGCCTTTTGTAACCACCAATCTATACTAAAGCTTTGGGAGATCCACTTTGCTCTCACATATGAGTGTGAACATGCAATATTTGTCCTTCTCTGCTTGGTTTATTTTATCTAGCATAATTATCTACAGTCCCATTCAAGTTGCTGCAAATGACAGGATTTTATTCTTTTTATGGCTGAATAATATTCCATGATGTCTCTATATCATATTTACTTTATTCTTCCATTAATGGACACTTACTTTGATTCTGCATTTTGGCTATTCTGAATAGTGCTGCAATAAATGTGTGAGTGCAGATATCTTTTTGATACATTGATTTCTTTTCTTTGAGATATATACCCAATAGTAGAATTGCTGTATCATACAGTAGTTCTATTTTTGTTTTTTTGAGAAACATTCATACATTTTCCATAGTGACTGTGTTAATTTACATACTCACCAATGGTGTACTAGGGTTCCCTTTTCTCCACATCTTCATCAGCATACATTATTCTGTCTTTTTTATAGAAGCTGTTTTAACTAGTGTGAAATGAGATGTAATTGTCATTTTTATTTGCATTTCTCTGATAGTAAGTGATGCTGAACATTTTTATATACCTGTTGGTCATTGATAGGTCTTCTTTTGAAAAATGTCTATTGAATATCTTTTGCCCATTTTAAAATTAGATTATTTGTTTTCATGCTGTTGAGTTGTCTGAGCTCCTTATGTATTCTGGTTATTAATCCCTTGTCAGTTGAATAATTTGCAGTGTTTTTCCTCCCACTCTGTGGGTTGTCTCTTCACTTTATTGATTGTTTTCTTTGTTCTACAGAAGCTTTTAACCTGATGTAATCCTATTTATTTTTGATTTAGCTGCCTGTGCTTTTTAGGTCTTACATGAAAAGTCTTTGCTCAGACCAATGTTTTGGAGTGTTTCCCCAATATTTTCTTCTAATGGTTTCATAGTTTTGAGTCTTTAATCCATTTTGATTTGATTTTTGAGAAATAGGGGTCTTGTTTTATTCTTCTGCATATGGTTATCCAGTTTTCATAGCATCATTTGTTAAAGAGATTATCCTTTAACTGCTATATGTCCTTGGCACCTTTGTGAAAAATAAGTTGGCTATAAATGTATGGATTTACATCTGGGTTACCTATTCTATTCCTTTGGTCTATGTGTCTGTATTTATTCCAGTATCATGCTTATTTGTTTACCATAGCTTTGTAGCATATTTGGAAGTCAAGTAACATGATGCCTCTAGCTTTGTTATTTTTGATCAGTATTGCTTTGGCTATTTGTGCTCTTTTGTGGTTCCGTATACTTTTTAGGAATGTTTTCTTCTATTTCTGTGAAATGACATTGATATTTTGAAAGATATTGCATTAAATCTGTATTAATTCTTCTAATTCATGAACATGGAATATTTTTCCATTTTATTGTGTCTTCTTCAATTTCCTTCATGAGTCATTTATAGTTTACTTTGTATAGACCTTTCACTTCTTTGCTTAAATTAATTTCTAGGTAATTTATATTATTTGAAGCCATTGTACATGGGTTTGCTTCTTAATTTATTTTTCAGATTGTTCACTGTTGAGATATACAAATGCTACTGATTTTTGTGTATTGATTTTGTTTACTGCAACTTTACTGAATTTATCAGTTCTAACAATTTTTTGTTAGAGACTTTAGGTTTTTCTAAGTATAAAACTATGTTATTTTCACATAAGGATAATTTAACTTCCTCTTTTTCTATTTGAATGCCTTTTTTTCTTTCTCTCACCTAACTTTTCTGGTGAGAACGTACAGTATTATGTTGAATAAAAATGGTGAAAGTAGGCATTCTTATCGTATTCTGGATCTCAATGGAAAAGCTTTCAAGAGTTCCCTGTTCAGTACAGTGTTAGTTGTGAATTGGCCATATATGGCCTTTATTATTTTGAGGTATGTTCCTTTTCTGAGATTTTTATCATAAAGAGATATTGAATTTTATCAATACTTTTCCAGCACCTATTGAAATTATCATATGGTTTTTGTTCCTGGTTATGTTAATATGATGTATTATGTTAACTGATTTGCATATGTTGAACCCTCGTTGCATCCCTGGGAAGAATCTCACTTGATCATGATGAATGATCTAAAAAATCTATTGTTCAATTCAATTTTCTTGGTTTTGTTGAGGATTTTTGCATCTATATTCATTAGTACATTGGCTAGTAGTTTTCTTTTTTTGTTGTGTTCTTATCTGGTGTTGGTATCAGGGTAATGCTGGTGTCTTAGAATGAGTTTGAAGTATTCCCTCCTCTTCAATTTTTTTTTTTAAGATTTTGAATAGAATTAGTATTAGTTCTTCTTTAAATATTTAGTAGAATTCAGGTGAAGCCATCAGGTCCTGGGCTTTTCTTTAATAAGAGACTTTTTATTACAACTTTTATCTCATTACTAGTTATTCATTTGGTGAGGTTTCCTATTTGTTCATAGGTCATTCCTAGTAAGTTGTATATGTCCAGGATTTTTCCATTTTTTCTAGGTTTTCTAATTTGTTAGCACATAATTGTTCATAATAGTCTCTAACGATACTTTGTATTTCTGTGGTTCCAGTGGTTATGTCTCCATTTTGTTTCTGATTTTATTTATTTTTGGTGTACTCTTTTTTTCCTCCCTAAATGTTTGTTGATTTTATCTTTTCAGAAAACCACCTTTAATTTTATTGATCTTCTGTATTGTTCATTTAGTCTAAATTATGTTTAATTCTGCTTTGATTTTTATTATTTATTTTCTTCCACCAATTTTGGGTTCAGTTCATTTTTGGTATTCTAGTTCCTTAAGGTGAATGATCTACTTATTTGAAGTCTTTCTGCTTTTTTGATATAGGTGTTTATTGCTATAAATGTCCCTCTTAGTACGTCATTTGCTTTATCCCATAGATTTTGGTCTATTGTATTTCAATTTTCATTTGTTTTAAGAAATATTTTAATTTTCTACTTAATTTCTTCATTGACCCATTGATCAGTCAGGAGCATGTTGTTTTATTTTCATGTGTTTGTGCAGTTTCCAAGATTCTTCTTATTATTAAATTCTAGTTTTATTCCATTGTTATCAGAAAAGATACTTTATATTATTACTACTTTTTATAACTTCTTTGAACTTGTTTTGAGGCCTACCATGTGGTCTATTCTGGAGAATGTTTCATGTACTGATGAAAATAATGTGATTCTATTGCGGTTGGGTGAAATATTCTGTAAATGTCAGTTAGGATTTCTTTGTTCTAGTGTGTAGTTTAACTCCAATATTTCTTTGTTGATGTTTTCTGTCTGGATGACCTGTCCCTTACTGAGAGTGGATTGTTGAACATTCTACTATTATTGTATTGCAGTCTGTCTCTTCCTTTAGATGTATTAATGTTTGCCTTATATATTTGGGTGCTCCAGTGATGGTTGTGTAGATACTTATAATTGTCATATTCTGTTGCAGAATTGGCTTTTTCATTATATAGTAACCTTTGTCACTTTTTACAGTCTTTATTGTTCTAGTACATTTTTTCTGATATAAATATAGCTATTCCTGCTCTTTTTTTGGCTTATTTGCATAGAATATTTGTTCCCACTCTTCATTTTTAGTCTATGTGTATCTTTATAGGTGAAATGGGTTTCTTCTAAGCAGCATATAGTTAGATCTTGTTCTTTATCCATTCAGCCACTTTGTGCTTTTTTTTTTTTTTTTTTTTTGAGATGGAGTCTCACTCTTGCCCAGGCTGGAGTACAGTGGCACAATCTCGGCTCACTGCAAGCTCTGCTTCCTGGGTTCACACCATTCTCCTGCCTCAGCCTCCTGAGTAGCTGGGACTACAGGCACCTGCCACCACACCTGGCTAAGTTTTTTGTATTTTTAGTAGAGACGAGGTTTCACCATGTTAGCAAAGATGGTCTCAATCTCCTGACCTCGTGATCTGCCCGCCTCACTCTCCCAACACTTTATGCCTTTTAATTGGAGAATTGAGTCAATTTAGATTCATTGTTATTACTGATAATTAATAACTTATTACTGCTATTTTGTTGCTTGCTTTCTGGTTGTTTTGTAACTCATACCTTCTTGTCTTTCTTACTGTCTTCATTTGTGGATAAGTATTTTCTCTAGCAGCATGTTTTAATTTGTTAATTTGTTGCTTTTTATGTTTAGTAAATCTATTATAGGTTTTTGCATTGTAATTGTGATGAGGCTTATTAAAAGCATCTTATTGATATAAAAATTTATATTTAAAATATAACATAGATTAAAAAGAATGGAAATATACAAAGAAGAAACAAAAATAAAACTCTACACTTTAACTGTATTTCTCCACATTTTGACTTTCTGTCAATGATTTACATATTTTTAATTTGCCTCTTTCTTAATGGGTTCCTGTAGATGTAATTGTTGACAGATTTGCCTTTTGTGCTTCATACTATACTAGGGTTATGAGTGATTGCATACCATTCCAATTACAGTATTATTCTGGTTTTGTCCATTGACTTAATTTTACCTGTAGGTTTTGTACCTTCAAATGTTTTCATTTTGTATGTTAGCATTTTTTTCTTTCACATATTGAATAATTCCATTTAGCCTTTCTTGTAAGACAGGTCTGTTGGTGAATTATCTCAGCTTTTGTTCGTCTTGGAGAAACGTTCTCTCACCTTCACGTTTGAAAGATAGCTTTGCTAGACATAGTATTATTAGATGATAGTTCTTTTTTTTTCATTTCAGCACTTTAAAAATGTCATTCCACTACCTTCTGACCTGTGAGGTTTCAGTTGAGAAGTCTGTTGTCATACAAATTGGAGTTTCATCATATCTCATTCACTTCTTTTCTCTTGTTACTCTTAGTATCCCTTTTGTCTTTGATCTTTTTTGTTTTGAGACAGGGTCTTGGTCTGTCATCTAGGTGGAAGTCCAGTGGCATGTTCATAGCTCACTGAAGCCTTGAACTCCTAGGCTAAAGAAGTTAGCCTAGAGATCCTCCTTCCTCAGCCTCTCAGGTAGCTGTGACTACAGGCATGTGCTTGGCTAATTTTTATTTTTTATTTTTGTAGGGATGGGGTCTTGTTATGCTGGCCAGGTTGGTCTTGAACTCCTGGCCTCAAGTGATCCTCCTATCTTAGCCTCCCAAGTTGCTGGGGTTACAAATATGAGCCACTGTGTTCAGTCCTTGTCTTTTACATATGAGAGTTTTATTATTATATGCTTTAGGATACTCTTATTTGGTTGATTCTCTTTGGTGTTCTCTGACTTTCTTGTACCTGGATATTTATCTCTTTTGCAAGTTTTGTAGTCTTTCTAATTATTTTTTTGAATAAGCTTTCTATTACTTGCTATTGCTCAACTCTTTCTTGTACACAAATAATTCTTAGCATTGGTCTTTCAAGGTGATTTTCTATATCTTATAGGCAATCTTTGTTCTTTTTCATTCTTTTTTCTTTTTTCTCCTCTGACTGTATTTTCAAATAGGCTGTCTTTGAGCTCACTGATTCCTTCCTCTGCTAGATTCATTCTTCTGTTGAGAGCCTCAAATGAATGTTTAAGTTCAGCAAATGTATTTTTCGGTTCTAAGATTTGTGTTGGATTTTTTAAATTGTTTTAATCTCTTTGTTAAAATTTCCTAGTAAATTTCTGAATTGCTTTTCTGTGTTATCTTAGAAATCACTGAGCTTCCTTAAAACTGGTATTTTGAATTCTTGGTCAGATAATTCACATATCACTATCTCATTAGGGCAAATCACTGTTTCTTTGCTTTGTCCGCTTGGGAGGGTCAAATTTTATGGTTTCCTGTTTCCTTTTGTTTTTTTGTGGATGTACATTTATGTCTTTGCATTGGAGGATTAGTTATTTATCCAAGTCTTCTCTGTCAGACTTGTTTTGATTTTTATTGGATATGTTTGCTTAGAGATTCTTTGCAGTTTATCTTTGGACCTTCTTTCTTTTGTTTACTTGGTGTTTTCCCCAATAGATCACCTCTTTAAGCCCAGGTTTACTTCAATTCTAGTAAAAAATCAGAGTGTTGCCCATTCCAAATGTGTTGCCCATTGCAAAAAGTTGGCTAGGGGTTCTTGCTGAGGGAACATGTCAAGCAAACCGCTTACAGTGTGGTGCCACTGAACAGCCACTCTGATTTGGCGTGTCTTTGGGCAAGTTACAGAGCAGAGTTTCCAAGTCTGGGATGATAGTTCTGTGTCCACACTTTGTCTCTGGCTGTTCTCAGGGATATTTCACCATTTCGGCACTTGTGATACTTCCTGTAGGTGAGGTGAGGCAGGTATCCCATGAGAAAACCCAAAATGGCTGGGAAGATGGTTGTCTTCTGTGTTCTCACTTTTTTCATGTAGACACTGTGAGTTAGGGGGAAATTTACCATGCGCTTGTTCCCAGCAGACTGAGGGAGGGGTATTGTGAATATGAAAGTTCACTTCTCGGGCTCAGTGGCTCACGCCTGAAATCCCAGCACTTTGGGAGGCTGAGCCAGGCAGATCACCTGAGGTTAGGAGTTCAAGACCAGCCTGACCAACATGGAGAAACCCCATCTCTACTAAAATTACAAAAACTTAACCAGGCATGGAGGCACATGCCTGTAATTCTAGCTACTTGGGAGACTGAGGCAGGAGAATTGCTTGAACCCAGAAGGCAGAGGTTGCAGTGAGCCGAGATAGCGCCATTGCACTGCAGCCTGGACAACAAGAGTGAAACTCTGTCTCAAAAAAAAAAAAAAAAGAAAGTTCAATTATCTTATGCCTTCTTGGAGTTTTTATACTTCTCTGTGGCCCTGGGTCTTGTCTCATCCTCACATTTGAATTCTGGGATATTGGTGATGGTGACAATCTTTTTTTTTTTTTAACTTTTATTTTAGTTTCAGGGGTACATGTGCAAGTTTGTTATATGGGTAAACTGCATGTCATGGGAGTTTGGTGTACAGATTATTTTATCACTCAGGTAATAAGCATAGTACTCAAAAGGCATTTTTTGATCCTCTCCCTCTTCCTACGTTTATCCCTCAGGTAGGCCCCAGTATCTGTTGTTGCCTTCTTTGTGTTCATGTGTCCTCATTGTTTAGCTCCCACTTACAAGTGAGAACATGTGATATTTTGTTTTCTATTACTGTGTTAGTTTTCTCAGAATAATAGCCTTAAGCTCCATCCATGTTGCTGCAAAGAAAATGATCTCATTATTTTTATGGCTGTGTAGTGTTCATATTGAATATGTACTTTATTTTCTTTATTCAGTTTATCATTGATGGGCATTTAGGTTGATTCTACATCTTTGGTATTGTGAATATTGCTGGAATAAACATATATGTTTATGTGTCTTTTGGGTAGAATAGTTTATATTCCTTTGGGTATATAACCAATAATAGTATTGCTGGGTTGAATGGTAATTCTATTTTAAGTTTTCTGAAGAATTGCCACACTGCTTTTTACAATGGCTGAACTAATTTACATTCCCACCAGCAGTGTGTAAGCATTCCTTTTTCTCCACAACCTCACCAGCATCTGTTATTTTTGACTTTTTAATAGTAGTCATTATGACTAGTGTGCGATAGTATCTCGTGGTTTTGATTTGCATTTCTCTAATGTTTAGTGATGTTGAGCATTTTTTCTTATGCTTTTTGGCCATGTGTATGTCTTCTTTTCAAAAGTGTCTGTTAGTGTCCTTTGACTACTGTTATTTTTATTATTTTTTTAACTTTTATTTTAAGTTCAAGGATGCAAATGGAGGTTTGTTAGATAGGTAAAGTCATGTCATGGGGATTGGTTGTACAGATTATTTTGTCATCCAGTTACTAAGCTTAGTACCCATTAGTATTTTTCCTGATTCTCTCTCTTCTCCCTCCACCCTAAAGTAGGCCCCAGTGTCTGTTATTCCCTTCTATGTGTCCATGTGTTCTCATTGTTTAGCTCCCACTTATAAGTGTGAACATGTGTTATTTGGTTTTCTATCACTGTGTTAGTTTGCTAAGGATAATGACCTCCAGCTCCATCTATGTCCCTGCAATGGATAAGATATTGTTCATTTTTATGGCTGCAAAGTATTCTGTGATGTATATATACCCCATTTTCTTTATTCAGTCCACCATTAATGGGCATTTTGGTTGATTCAATGTCTTTGCTGTTGTGTATAGTGTGTTAATAGTGCTGCATTAAACATATGCATGCAGATGTTTTTGTTTTTCTTTTTCTTTTTTTTTTTTGAGACAAAGTGTCACTCTGTCACCCAAGCTGGAGTGCAGTGGCATGATATTGGCTTACTGCAACCTCTGCCTCCCAGGTTCAAGTGATTCTCATGCTTCAGCCTCCCAAGTAGCTGGGATTACAGGCATGCATCATCACACCCGGCTAATTTTTTTATTTTTAGTAGAGATGGGGTTTCACCATGTTGGCCAGGCTAGTCTCAAACTCCTGACCTCAGGTGATGCATTTGCATTGGCCTCCAAAAGTG
Source organism: Symphalangus syndactylus (assembly GCF_028878055.3). Classification (NCBI taxonomy): domain Eukaryota; kingdom Metazoa; phylum Chordata; class Mammalia; order Primates; family Hylobatidae; genus Symphalangus; species Symphalangus syndactylus. The sequence continues at coordinate 27,941,390 of NC_072428.2, read as the reverse complement.
CTGTGGTTATAGGCATGAGCCACCACAACCAGCCACATGTGTGTTTATGATAGAATGATTTACATTCCTTTGGTATATACTCAGTAATGGGATTGCTGGATTGACTGGTAGTTCTGTTTTTAGGTCTTTGAGGAGTTGCCACACTGATTTCCACAATGGTTGAACTAATTTACACTCCCACCAACAGTGTATAAGCACTCCTTTTTCTTCCTAACCTTGCCAGCATCTGTTATTTTTTGATTTTTTAATAATTGCCATTTTGATGGGTGTGAGATGTTATGTCGTTGTGGTTTAGATTTGCATTTCTCTAATGATTAATAATGTTGAGCTTTTTTCATATGCTTGCTGGCCACATATATGTCTTCTTTTGAAAAGTATCTATTCATGTCCTTTGTTCACTTTTTAATGGGATTGTTTGATTGTTTCTTGTACATTTGTTTAAGTTCCTTAAAGAACCTGAATATTAGACTTTTGACAAGTTTATAGTTTGCAAATATTTTCTTCCATTATGTAGGTTGTCTGTTTACTCTGTTGATAGTTTCTTTTGCTGTGCAGAAGCTCTTTAGTTTAATTAGAGGCCATTTGTCAATTTTTGCCTTTGTTGCAATTGCGTTTGACATCTTTGTTATGAAATCTTTGCTCATTCCTATGTCCTGAATGGTATTACCTAGATTATCTTCCAGGGTTGTATTCTTTTGGGTTTTACATTTAAGTCCTTAATGCATCTTGAGTTGGTTTTTGTATACGGTGTAAGAAGAGATCCAGTTTCAACCTTCTGCATATAGCTAGCTAGTTATCCCAGCACAATTTGTTGAATAAGGAGTCTTTTTTCCATTGCTTGTTTTTTTTCAGCTTTGTCAAAGATTAGATGGTTGTAGATATGCAACCTTATTTCTGTGCTCTTTATTTTGTTCCATTGGTCTATGTGTTTGTTTTTGTACTAGTACCATGCCGTTTTGGTTACTATAGCCTTGTAGTATAGTTTCAAGTTGGGTAACATGAAGCTTCCAGCTTTGTTCTTTTTGCTTAGGATTGTCTTGGCTATTTGGACATTTTTAAAAAAGGTTCCATGTGAATTTTAAAATAGTTGTTTCTAATTCTGCGAAGAATGTTATTGGTAGTTTGATAGAAATAGCATCTGTAAATTTGTCCAGGCAGTATGGCCATTTTAACAATATTCATTCTTTCTAGGTGATGATAATCTTTGCATTGCATATTTGTTTTTAATTTTCTGTGTGTGTGTGAGGGGATAGGGAATGAGGCCAGTACTTCTATGCTGCCATTTTGGAACCAGAAGTCTCATAAATCACTTTTGATTTCTGTATAGAATATAAAAGATAAAAGCATAACAAATAGCTGTAATTGTAAAATTATGTTAATGGATACAAAATATATATAACAAACAAAGTATGGGGAAAATAAATGACAAGAGTTTTTGTATCTGATTGAAGTTGTTACCAGTTCTAAATAGATTATTATAACTATGAAATGTTTTATATAATCTCCATGGTGACCACAAAATAAATACCTATAGAAGATATACACAGAAAACGAGAAAGGAATCAAGCATGTCACTACAAAAAATCAGCAAAACACAAAGAAAGGCAGTAAGAGAGTAAAGAATGACAAAATAACAAGTTATACAAAAAGCAGTTTAAAATGGCAGTTTTAAATCTTTCCCTATTAGTAGTTACTTTAAATGTAAATAAATTAAATGCCCCAGGCTGAATGGATAAAAACAAAAACAAAATCCAACTATAAGCTGTGTACAAGAGATTCACTATAAACATTGGCAAAAGGATGAAAAATGATATTCCATGACAATGGTAATTAAAAGAGAACAGGGGTGATCATACTTACATCAGAAAAAAAATAGAATTTAAGTTAAAAATTGTTGCATGAGACAAAGAAAAACATTATATAATGATATAAAAGTCAATTCAGCAAGAAGATATAACAATGATAAATACATACATATCTGACATCGGAACACCCAAATATATGAGCAAATATTGACAGAATTGAAAGGAGAAATAAATGATAACACATTAATATTAGGATACTCTACTTTCAGTAGTAGATAGAACAACCAGACAGATGCTTAATAAGGAAATAGAGGACGTGGACAGCATTATAGACCAACTGCACCTAACAGACACATATATAACACTGTACCCAACAGCAACACATTGTACATTCTTCTGTAATACACACAGAACATTCTCCAAAATAGATTACGTGTTAGATAACAAGATCATTCTTAACAAATTTAACAAGATTGAAGTCATGCCAAATATCTTTTCCAACTATAAAGAAATAACACTAAAAATTAATAGCAAAAGAAAACCATGAAATTTACAAGTATGTGAAAATTAAGAACACTGTTGAAGAATCATTGGGTCAAAGAACATATAACAAGGGAATTCGAAAATATCTTGAGAAAAATGAAAATTAAAATATAGCATACTAAAACTTATAGGATCCAGCAAATGCAGTACTAAGAGCTCTGGAAGGCTATAGTCATAAACACTTACGTTAAAAAGGAGAAAGATCTTAAATCAACAACTTAACTTTATGCCTCAGAGAAATAGAAAAAGAACAAAATAAACCCAAAGTTAGCAGAAGAAATGAGCTAATAAATATTATAGTAGAAATAAATAAAATAGACAATATAAAAACAAGAGATAAAAATCCATGAAACTGGGTGCTGTTTTGTTGAAAAGAGCAACAAAATTGACAAACTCTTAGCTAGACAAAAGACAATCAAATAACAAACACCAGAAATGAAAGAGGAGTTATTACAACTAATGCCACAGAAATTAAAAGATCATGATATAATAGTATGAATAATTATACATCAAAAATTGGATAACCTAGAAGAAATGGATATATTTATGGAACCATACAAACTACCAAAACTGAATTATAAAAAAATAAAAAGCCCGAACAGACCTATAACTAGTAGGGAGATTAAATCAGTAATTAAAAACCTCCCAGCAAAGAAAAGCCCAGGACAAGATAACTTTACTGGAGAATTCTGGAAAACATTTAAAGAAAAATCAACACCAGTGTTTCTGAAACTCTTTCAAAAAACTGAAGAGGAAGGAATGCTTTCAAACTCATTTTTTTGATGCCAGCATTACTCTGATACCAGAATCAGACAAAGATGCTATAAGAAAAGAAAACTACATACCAATAACCCTGAGGAATATTGGGACAAATTTCCTCAACAAAATACTAGCAAATACTTTAAAAGGATTCTACACCATAACCAAGTGGCATTTAGTCCTGCAATGCAAATATGATTCAACAAATGAAAGTCAATTCAGGGTAACATACTGCATTAACAGAATGAAGGACAAAATTTACATGATCATCTCAATTAATGCAGAAAAAGTATTTGAGAAAATTCAACACACTTTTGTGATAAAAATACTAAACGAATTAGAAATAGGAATAAATTACCTCCACATAATAAATGCCATATGTAAACAACTCATAGCTAACATAATAGTGGTGAAAAACTAACATCTTTTCCTCTAGTGATCTTTTTCTCTAAGATCAGGAATAAGGCAAAGATGCTCACGCTCACTGCTTCTATTCAATACAGTGCTGGAAGTCTTAGCCAGAGCAGTTAACCAAGAAAAAGAAATAAAACTTATCCAAGTAGAAAAAAGAAGTGAAATTATCTCTATTTACAAATTTTGTAATCTTATATGTAGAAAACACTAAAGATTCCACATAAGAAAAACCTGTTAGAACTAATCAATGGATTCAAGAAAGTTGCATGATATAGAATCAACAGAAAAAAATCAATTGCATTTCTATACACGGAACAAGGCAAAAAGGAAATTAAGAAAATAATTGTACTTATAATATGATCAAAAGAATAAAACACGTAGGAATAAATTTAACCAAGGAAGCAAAATACTTTACACTGAAAACTACAAAACATTGCTGAAAGAAATAATAAAAGAAACAAATAAATGTGAAGACATTCTGTGTTCATGGACTACAAGACAATATTGTTAAAATGTCCATAAGTATTCTACAGATTCAATGTAATCTCTATCAAAATCACAATGACACTTTTCTTTTTTTTATTATTATACTTTAACTTTTAGGGTACATGTGGTACATGTGCACAACCTGCAGGTTTGTTACATATGTATACATGTGCCATGGTGGTGTGCTGCACCCATTAACTCGTCATTTAACATTAGGTATGTCTCCTAATGCTATCCCCCCCCCACCCCCACCCCACAACAGGCCCCGGGGTGTGATGTTCTCCTTCCTGTGTCCATGTGTTCTCATTGTTCAATTCCCACCTATGAGTGAGAAAATGCAGTGTTTGGTTTTTTGTCCTTGCGATAGTTTGCTGAGAATGATGGTTTCCAGTTTCATCCATGTTCCTACAAAGGACATGAACTCATCCTTTTTTATGGCTGCATAGTATTCCATGGTGTATATGTGCCACATTTTCTTAATCCAGTCCATCATTGTTGGACATTTGGGTTGGTTCCAAGTCTTTGCTATTGTGAATAGTGCCGCAAAAAACATATGTGTGCATGTGTCTTTATAGCAGCATGATTTATAATCCTTTGGGTATATACCCAATAATGGGATGGCTGGGTCAAATGGTATTTCTAGTTCTAGATCCCTGAGGAATCGCCACACTGACTTCCACAATGGTTGAAGTAGTTTACAGTCCCACCAACAGTGTAAAAGTGTTCTTATTTCTCCACATCCTCTCCAGCACCTGTTGTTTCCTGACTTTTTAATGATCGCCATTCTAACTGGTGTGAGATGATATCTCATTGTGGTTTTGATTTGCATTTCTCTGATGGCCAGTGATGATGAGCATTTTTTCATGTGTCAACAACCCTTCATGCTAAAAACTCTCAATAAATTAGGCATTGATGGGACGTATCTCAAAATAATAAGAGCTATCTATGACAAACCCACAGCCAATATCATACTGAATGGGCAAAAACTGGAAGCATTCCCTTTGAAAACGGGCACAAGACAGGGATGCCCTCTCTCACCACTCCTATTCAACATAGTGCTGGAAGTTCTGGCCAGGGCAATCAGGGAGGAGAAAGAAATAAAGGGTATTCAATTAGGAAAAGAAGAAGTCCAATTGGCCCTGTTTGCAGATGGCATGATTGTATATCTAGAAAACCCCATCATCTCAGCCCAAAATCTCCTTAAGCTGATAGACAACTTCAGCAAAGTCTCAAGATAGAAAATCAATGTACAAAAATCACAAGCATTCGTATACACCAATAACAGACAAAGAGAGAGCCAAATCATGAGTGAACTTCCATTCACAATTGCTTCAAAGAGAATAAAATACCTAGGAATCCAACTTACAAGGGATGTGAAGGACCTCTTCAAGGAGAACTACAAACCACTGCTCAATGAAATAAAAGAGGATACAAACAAATGGAAGAACATTCCATGCTCATGGATAGGAAGAATCAATATTGTGAAAATGGCCATACTGCCCAAGGTAATTTATAGATTCAATGCCATCCCCATCAAGCTACCAATGACTTTCTTCACAAAATTGGAAAAAACTACTTTAAAGTTCATATGGAACCAAAAAAGAGCCCACATTGCGAAGTCAATCCTAAGCCAAAAGAACAAAGCTGGAGGCATCACGCTATCTGACTTCAAACTATACTACAAGGCTACAGTAACCAAAACAGCATGGTACTGGTACCAAAACAGAGACACAGACCAATGGAACAGAACAGAGCCCTCAGAAATAATGCTACATATCTACAACTATTTGATCTTTGATAAACCTGACAAAAACAAGAAATGGGGAAAGGATTCCCTATTTAATAAGTGATGCTGGGAAAACTGGCTAGCCATATGTAGAAAGCTGAAACTGGATCCCTTCCTTACACCTTATACAAAAATTAATTCAAGATGGATTAAAGACTTAAATGTTAGACCTAAAACCATAAAAACCCTAGAAGAAAACCTAGGCAGTACTGTTCAGAACATAGGCATGGGTAAGGACTTCATGTCTAAAACACCAAAAGCATGGCAACAAAAGCCAAAATTGACAAATGGGATCTAATTAAACTAAAGAGCTTCTGCACAGCAAAAGAAACTACCATCAGAGTGAACAGGCAACCTACAGAATAGGAGAAAATTTTTGCAATCTACTCATCTGACAAATGGCTAATATCGAGAATCTACCTTGAACTCCAACAAATTTACAAGAAAAAAACAAACAGCCCCATCAACAAGTGGGCAAAGGATATGAACAGACACTTCTCAAAAGAAGACATTTATGCAGCCCAGAGGCACATGAAAAAATGCTCATCATCACTGGGCATCAGAGAAATGCAAATCAAAACCACAATGAGATACCATCTCACACCAGTTAGAATGGCCGTCATCAAAAAGTCAGGAAACAACAGGTGCTGGAGAGGATGTGGAGAAATAGGAACATTTTTACACTGTTGGTGGGACTGTAAACTAGTTCAACCATTGTGGAAGTCAGTGTGGCAATTCCTCAGGGATCTAGAACTAGAAATACCATTTGACCCAGCCATCCCATTACTGGGTATATACCCAAAGGATTCTAAATCATGCTGCTATAAATACACATGCACACGTATATTTATTGTGTCACTATTCACAATAGTAAAGACTTGGAACCAACCCAAATGTCCATCAATGATGGACTGGATTAAGAAAATGTGACACATATACACCATGGAATACTATGCAGCCATAAAAAATGATGAATTCATGTCCTTTGTAGGGACATGGATGAAACTGGAAACCATCATTCTCAGCAAACTATTGCAAGGACAAAAAACCAAAACACCGCATATTCTCACTCATAGGTGGGAACTGAACAATGAGAACACTTGGACCAGGAATGGGAACATCACACACTGGGGCCTGTTGTGGGGTGGGGAGAGGGAGGAGGGATAGCATTAGGAGATATACCTAATTGGGCAGCACAGCAACATGGCACATGTGTACATATGTAACAAACCTGCAAGTTGTGCACATGTACCCTAGAACTTAAAGTATATTACAAAAATAAAAAAATTTAAAAAAGGATAAATGAAACAAAAATTTGGTTTTTAAAATAATAAACAAAAATTGATAAACCATAAAATGTTCCTATTTCTCCACATCCTCTTCAGCGTCTGTTGTTTCCTGACTTTTTTAATGATCACCATTCTAGCTGGCATGAGATGGTATCTCATTGTGGTTTTGATTTACATTTCTCTAATGACCAGTGATGATGAGCTTTTTTTCATATGTCTGCTTGCCGCATAGATGTCTTCTTTTGAGAAGTTTCTGTTCATATCCTTTGCCCACTTTTTGATGAGGTTGTTTTTTCTTGAAAATTTGTTTAAGTTCTTTGTAGATTCTGGATATTAGCCCCTTGTCAGATGGATAGATTGTAAAAATTTTCTCCCATTCTGTAGGTTCCCTATTCACTCTGATGATAGTTTCTTTTGCTGTGCAGAAGCTGTTTAGTTTAATTAGATCCCATTGTCAATTTTGGCTTTTGTTGCCATTGCTTTTGGTGTTTTAGTCATGAAGTCTTTGCCCATGCCTATGTCCTGAATGGTATTGCCTAGGCTTTCTTCTAGGGTTTTTTTGGAGGACACAAACAAATGGAAAAACATTCCATGCTCATGTATAGAAAGAATCAATATTGTGAAAATGGACATACTGCCCAAAGCTATTTATAGATTCAATGCTATTCCGCTCAAGCTACCATTGACTTTCTTCACATAATTAGAAAAAAACTACTTTAAATTTCATATGGAACCCAAAAAGGGCCCATATAGCCAAGACCATCCTAAGCAAAAAGAACAAAGCTGAAGGCATCACACTACCTGACTTCAAACTATGCTACAAGCCTACAGTAACCAAAACAGCATGATACTGGTACCAAAACAGATATATAAACCAATGGAACAGAACAGAGGCCTCAGAAATAATGCACATCTACAACCATCTGATCTTTGACAAACCTGACAAAAACAAGCAATGGGGAAGCGATTCCCTATTTAATAAATGGTGTTGGGAAAACCGGCCAGCCATTTGCGGAAAACTGAAACTGGACCCCTTCCTTACACCTTATACAAAAACTAACTCAAGATGGATTAAAGACTTAAATGTAAGACCTAAAACCATAAAAGCCCTAGAATTATTTTTCACGCATCAAGACTAAGGGAATTTCATTCTCTTTTACCTGTAGTGGCTACTGTTAGGGAAAATGAAACTCTCCTTTCATCCTCTGCAAAAAACTTCTGTATAAGACACACTCATATTTGCATAAGGTGTGATCATAAAGCAATGTGTCTAATTTTCAAGAGGGTTTTTAAACAATCATTTATCTTCATAGCACATATATTAGAATATTAGCTAATTTTTATAACCTCTAATTCTACAGTATAGTAGTGACATATACACACCTTATGCACACATAAGTGGTTAATACACATTCATTCGTTACATGCCTTTCTCCCTTAATATACAATTCCATATATTAAGATATAAAATCTTTCTAATCTACTATCAAAATGCATTTCCTTATTGATAATGAAATGCCAAAAATAAAATTTTAAAAAATCTTTATGTATAATTTGCACAAATATTGGGATGTGTAAATTCAAGTTAGGTATTTAGTCATTCCCAAAGTCCTTTTCTAAACTTTTCTTGGGTTAACATAATCAGGAAGAATGACAGATTGTCATGCTTCTCAAAGTATTTAGCAAGGGAGTACCTGAAGCCATAAAATAAATGTTTATATACCACAACACAGTATGTAATATTTGTATGAACTTTTAAGATAATAAGACTTTAAAGAAATTCTTGCAATTAGCTGGATTTGCCTCATCTTAGATCACCCTTTCCTTCTCCTCCTCCTCACATTCTTCACCATACTTAAGCAGTAAAGAAAGAGAAATCTTGCCTTACAGATTTGATTTGGGATCATAGATTTGGCCTTTTGTTTAAATGGTTACAATTTATTTATTCAGCCATCATTTATTGATCATCTACTATGTGTAGCATTTTATAAAGCAAATTTTCTCTTTTTTTTTTCACTGTGGCAGTCATATACCATACAAGGCAGCTTCATTTGACTTCAGTCACACAAGCTTCACTTTAAGCTTACACATTTGTTAAGCCTTTAAGAAAGCATGACTGCACTCAAAGTTATTAACATGGAGAGGAGATATGACACCTTGGACTGACCTCCCACTCAGATGTGAACCATAGGGATTGCTCAGTCCAGCACCTCAGATAAACATCAAGCTGGCTTCCTCTAATTAGTCCTTCTTCCAGCTGCTTTCTGAGCAAACAAAGGAGATCTGATGTGGATAAGTTGAGAAACAGTTTAAAACCGACTTGAATTTGTCAATGGAGTCTGAGTTCCCTCCATCCCTCACCCCACCTTAGGTCCAAAGGTTACATATTTTCCTGACATTTCTGCATTCAGCTTTCTTGCTCAGTGGGCTATACAGAACCTGAGGGGTTTACATTACCCACATGAATGGATAAAATCAAAGTTCCATCCACTACTGTGGGTGGGCTTGGTCAAGGGATTGAAAATGTTTGCTAAATTTAGATGGGTTTTGTAATGCTTCCTAACCACAACAATGTGTTTTCATAACATCGAAATTGGAAAAACAAGCAATTTCCCCCTAACCAGCCTCAATCACCATTGAATTGAACAAAATTGAAAACACTGAGGAGCAGTGACTTATTTGTCTTGTTAATCGCAAGATTTCCACTGGACAAAGAACATTAAGTCTATGTGGTGTACAAAAATTCGTGCGTGTGAACAGCTGTCAAGAAGAAGTCATTACCAATCTCTGTTTTAAAAATAGCCAGCAAGTTTTCATTAGAGCAAAAGATAGATTTGTACTTGGCATAATTCTTCCTAAAATAAATGACATGCCAGTGGCAAATGTTGTCACTTTAATTTTGTCAAAAATCTACTGATTTCAGTGGATGTGAGAGTGCCATATTTGTGGTTTCAATGTAATAAAATGCCTAAGTTAGGGAATTGATTATCTTCATCATGAATATTATGACTTGCCTGGAGGAACAATCAGCTGCCTATGGCTACTGTCCACAAATACCTGCCTGGGGTAATCACTTGGAGGGGACTTTACCCATAGACTTCCATTAAGAAGTAAACTCTTAATCTGTTTTTTAGTAATTGTTACTCAGAATTTGTTTCATCATTTTAATTTTTTCAAATTTAGAGAAATTCTGGTCCTCTCTCATATGTGTGTGATTTATGTTTTTCTCCTTTTATTGACCATACTGTTTTTATCTCTGTGCTTTTAGTGAGTAATCATTTTAATGATTTCTGTCTCATGTATTTAACTTTTCTAATCCTTCTTCTTTTCAATGAGGACTGTAAGTAGCAATACTAGAGAAGCCCATACTAGCCCACACACAGGGATAAATAACTGAATGCCTTCAGAATGCACAGCAGACCTGCATTTGGCCCTTGCTGAACTCCAGAGGGAAGCACTTATTTGGCTTTGATGAAGATCTCAATCCTCATTTGGCTAGTTAAGAGTGACTAAAAAATCCCACTACTCCTTTGTAATTCATAAGTTCTTGAGGCCAAATTACTTCAATAGCAAGATACTTCAAAGATAGCTCAGAGAAGTCACTCCTGCAACAACTTTATTTTACTTTCATTGTAATTCAAGGTCTCTATGAAAAATATTATAATTTTAAGCTACGAAAGTGTACCTTAATAAATGTACTTAGTGACTTATTTTTTTCCTTGTCAGTGAATGTAAAATTAACATAAAAACTCTCACCTAAAGCAAGCATTCAGTTCATGTGCATGAAGCCTTCTAAAATCTATCCAAGAGTGTTTTGATAGTTTCTAGAACTCTTATGAAATATTCTAGATAGGTCAAAAACGTTGTGAACAGAGTTGTTTCTATTACTCAGGTCTCTATGTTAGGGAATGTCACCATTATACAATAGCCAACTAAGCCAGAACCTGGAATGTCATTCTGCCTCCTTCCTTTCCCTCACCAGTGGCAACAAGTCAGTCCAACCTGTGGATTCTGCCTCCTAAATATCTCTCCAGTGCCTTTCCTTTCCTTAGCCTAGATTGCTGAAACAGTCTCCTAGCTGATCCCCTTGCTATCATTCAGCCTTGGTTCTGTCTCATTCCTTCTCTGCTCTGTAGCCAAGCTAAGTCCAATCACTACTCCCTACCCAATTTATAGTCTCCAGTGCTTCTCTGACTTCAGGATAAAGAATCCTTAAATGTCACCCAAAATCCTTCTGGATCTACACCCTACTTACTACGTTTTCATTGTCTCTCACTACCACTCCCACCTTGAAATCTAGTGACACTCATCACTTGGCATTTCCCAAATATGGCTCTTGCTTCTGGACCCTTGCATCTGTCACTTTCAGAGGCAGAGCCAAATTTAAATACTTAACTTTTTTTAATTTCAATTTTTTTAATTTTAAAATTTCTAACTTTTTAAAATTTCAATTTTAGTCTAATTTTAGACTTAAGGGATACAGATGCAGTTTTGTTACATGAATATATTGCGTAGTGATGACATCTGGGCTTTTAGTGTAGCCATAGCCAAATAGTGTACATTGTACCCATTAAGTAATTTCTTATCCCTCACCCCCTCCCACCTTCTCAGCCTCCTGAGTCTCCAGTGTTTGTCATTCTACTCTCTGTGTCTTTATGTACATATTTTTTAGCTCCCACTTATAAGTGAAACATGATATTTGACTCTCTGTTTCTGAGTTATTTCACTCAGAAACAGAGTGGCCTCCAGTCCCATCCACCCAAAGGAAAAGAAATCATTGTTTCTGCCTGAAACATTCTTGCTCATAGCTCATCCATCTTCTGTTCATTGTTCAGGAGTCAATTTAAATGTTACTGCAAGATCTCTACTTTCAGTCATTTGACATTTCTGACAGCAGATGTATGGGGGGTTTTCCTGACATACCAAGCAATTCTCCAGTGGATTCTCCAGTGGACACTGGCTTGCGTGTTCTTTAATTCAGTTCAAGTCTGACACTACTGACCTGGGCCCAATAGCATGGTAAGTGCTGGAATATGACTGAGTGTAAGTCCTGCTTTGGCCTCTTGCTGGCTCTGTGCTCCAGGATAAGTTACCTAACTTTTCTACAGTTTAGTTTCCTCGTCTGTAAACTTGTTAATAATAGTAATGACCTCAAAAGCTTTCTGAGGCACATACTAAATACTAAATCAGTATTAGCCATCATTGTCATCCACATTTTATCATCATCAGTGTCACACAATGATGTTCAGAGGTGTATGTATATGTGGGATTTCAATCTAGAATAGGGGTTAATAACTTGGGTCTTGGAGCTCAGGAGCATACAGAAAACAATATATGACCAAAATTAATCAGGATTAGGTGGAATATTGCCCAATTATCCCATGCATAGGTTTTCCCAAAAATCTTATCCATAAAAAACCACACACAATGAAACATGTCATAGATACTTTCATGACACAAGACAATTTCATAGAAATGTTTCTCTTTAAGGACTTCAGGAACATGACTAAGAAATGGGTTAATGTTGTTAGCTCATTTTTTGCCAATAATGGCAAAGCTGTTTTTGTAACATATCATTAGGACATTTTTCTTGCAAATTTTCTTTTTCCTCATGCAGGGGCAGGGGCTTGGGGAAGCAAAGAGAAGTAAAAATGACTCTAAATAGCTTCTTACTTTTTTTTTTTAAACCATGCTGATTTCTGTATCCTATGATTTCTGCTCTTATACATTCTGATGATGGGTAAATTACTGTAGCAATAACTTAGACCACTGTGTTAAACATAAGCTTTAGTTTGTGGCTTTTTTGTTCTTCATGTATTCCCTCAAAAACCCTAGAAAACATGACCATAGAGAAGGTCTACAGGAAAAAAACTAAAAAAAAAAAACCCATAAGCAATATTTTTTAATATTTTGAGAGATTAAAGATACCTTTTGGAAGTTTATTAAAAGCTATGGAGTCTCTCTCTAGAAAAATAAATGTGCCCATATGAAAAGAAATTGTTACACACAGTTCCATGGGGTCCAAGGATCCTGACGTACTTCATTCTGTCTACTATAACAAAAAATTACCATAAATTGTTATTACTACTATAACAAAGTATACCCTAAATTGAATAGCTTATAAATAATAGATATGTATTACTCACAGTTCTAGAGGCTGGGAAATCCAAGATCTAGGATCCAGCAGATTTGTTGTCTGGTTAGGGCTTACTTCCTGGTTTATATGTGGCATCTTCTTGCTGTATCCTCACATGGTGGAAGGGGCAGGCAGCTCTCTGCGGCCGATTTTATAAGGGCATTCATTCCATTCATTAGGGTGGAGCTGTCATGGCCTAATCATCTCCCAGTGGCCCCCACCTCCTAGCACCATCACATTGGTGATAAGGTTTCAACATATACATTTTGAGGGGATGCAAACATTCAGATTATAACAGACCCTTTGAAGCTTAGTATCCCCAGGTTAAACATCTATATTGTGGAAGACAAATAAACCATAGGCCAACGTCGCACTGCAAAGACAATGCAGAAAATGTAGATGAGCAAGGCCCCTGATCCTTGGAGTGCAAATGTCTGTCCAGGCAAAAGACAGGACAGAGGCACATTTATTTTTGTATTGCTAATAAGAAGTTGAATAATGATCTGTCTTCCTCTTGGTAGCATCATTGTTAAAAATACTGTGAATCTTAAGTAGAGATTATGATTATGTAAGAGCTTAATATTTGTAAGACCAATCATAGAAAGGCTGATTAGATCTTCTTCAAGCCCATAAATGATACCAAATAAGAATGATTTAAAAGTTTCTGAACATCTAGTTTAAATCATTCATTGAACAAACATTCATTATACAGCTACAGTGTGTGGACAAAAGCTCATGGAGCTTGGGCTAATGTTCTAAGCTCACAAAACTAGCTAATGGCAAAGCTGGCCACTTTGTCCTAACTCCTAGTCTAGGACTTTTTCACTATATTATGTGCCCTCCTCAAAAGTATGTCATGATGAGATTAAGTTCACAGTCTGCCAAATATTACTTTTATTTAGAGCTATGCACTAACAGGAATATAGATCAATCAGTGTTTTTAAAGAGATAAATAAGGAATTCAAATTAAAAGCAAGATTTCAAGACATGCAGTGCTTGCTGTATGATCATTAAACTTGATCTAACTTATTTTGACATGGTTTTCCCATTTGGCCTTAACTACAATTTACTTTTTCTCAATTCCATTCAGAGTAATTTTACTCAATCCTCTGTTCCACAGAACATTTTTTTCTCGAGATACTTAGTGCACAGAAGTTTTTGTGGTCAAATAAATCTGGAAAAATTCCATATAGTATTCTCCTTTTGGTGTGTTCAAAAGCATGTAAGAACATTAAGGGCTCTGGGAAGACCTGCAGTAAAATGTAATAGCAACAAATCCTGTTTGACTCTAAAATCACTATACCTCAGAACACTTTTGAAATGTTAACATCTGTGAAAATCTCACATGATGAATATTCTGCAGCACATGCTATGTAGAACTCTGCTGTAGATTTACAAGAGTTTAGTCTAAGCTCCCATTTCAAATGATTGTTGGAAATACATAGCCACTATTTTGTGAAGGATTATTGCTTTGGCATACCCACCTCTCAAATTCAATTATGAAAACCATGCTAGCTTTTGTCAGGTTTGTTGAAGAAAGATCAGATGGTTGTAGGTGTGCAGTCTTATTTCTGAGATCTCTATTCTGTTCCATTGGTCTCTGTGTCTGTTTTTGTACTAGTACCATGCTGTTTTAATTAACGTAGACTTGTAGTATTGTTTGGAGTCAGGTAGCACAATGCCTCCAGTGTTGTCTTTTTGCTTAGGATTGTCTTGGCTATCTGGGCTCTTTTTTGATCCATATGAATTTTAAAATAGTTTTTTTCTAATTCTATGAAGAATGTCAATGGTAGTTTAATGGGAATAGCATTGAGTCTATAAATTACTTTGGGCAGTATGGCCATTTTCACAATATTTTCCATTTGTTTTTGTCCTCTCTTATTCCCTTGAGCAGTGGTTTGTAGTTCTTTTTGAAGAGGTTATTCATTTCCCTTGTTAGCTGTATTCCTAGGTATTTTATTCTCTTTGTAGCATTTGTGAATGGGAGTTCATTCCTGATTTGGCTCTCTGCTTGCCTGTTGTTGGCATAAAGGAATGCTTGTGATTTTTGCACATTGATTTTGTATCCTGAGACTTTGCTGAAGTTGCTTATCAGCTTAAGAAGCTTTTGGTGTATATGTGCCACATTTTCTTAATCCAGTATACATATATAACAAACCTGCATGTTATGCACATGTACAGAAGAAGAAGAAGAAGAAGAAGAAGAAGAAGAAGAAGAAGAAGAAGAAGAAGAAGAAGAAGAAGACGAAGAAGAAGAAGAAGAAGAAGAGAAGAGAAAAGAAGAAGAAGAAGAAGAGGAAGAAGAAGAAGAAGAAGGAGAAGAAGAAGAAGAAGAAGAAGAGGAAGAAGAAGAAGAGGAAGAAGAGGAAGAAGAGGAAGAAGAAGAAGAAGAAGAAAAGAAGAAGAGAAGAAGAAGAAATGAAGAAGAGAAGAAGAAGAGAAAAGAAGAAGAAGAAGAGGAGGAGGAGGAGGAAGAAGAAGAAGAAGAAGAAGAAGAAGAAGAAGAAGAAGAAGAAGAAGAAAAAGAAGAAGAAAAGGAGAAGAAGAAGAAGAAGAAGAAGAAGAAGAAGAAGAAGAAGAAGAAGAAGAAGAGAAGAAGAAGAAGAAGAAGGAAGAAGAAGAAGAAGAAGAAGAAGAAGAAGAAGAAGAAGAAGAAGAAGAAGAAGAAGAAAGAAGAAGAAAGAAGAAGAAGAAGAAGAAGAAGAAGAAGAAGAAGAAGAAGAAGAAGAAGAAGAAGAAGAAGAGGAAGAAGAAGAAGAAGAAGAAGAAGCTTCTTTACTGCCTATTTTCTTCAACAAACCTGACAAAAGTTAGCATGGTTTTCATGGGCTGAGACGATGGGATCTTCTAGATGTAGGATTATGTCATCTGCAAATAGAGACAGTTTGACTTCATTTCTTCCTACTTGAATATGCTTTATTTCTTTCTCTTGCCTGATTGCCCTGGCCAGAACTTCCAATACTATGCTGAATAGGAATGGTGAGAGAGGGCATCCTTGTCTTATGCCAGTTTCCAGGGGGAATGGTTCCAGCTTTTGCCCATTCAGTATGATATTGGCTGCGGGTTTGTCATAAATGGCTCTTATTATTTTGAGGTATGTCCCATCAATACATAACTTATTGAGAGTTTTTAGCATGAAGGAATGTTGAATTTTATCAAAGACCTTTTCTGTGTCTATTGAAATAATCAGATGGCTTTTGTCTGGTTCTGTTTATGTGATGAATTATGTTTATTGATTTGCATATGTTGAACCAGCCTTGCATCCTGGGGATGAAGCCACCTCGATCGTGGTCGATAAGCTTTTGATGTGCTTCTGGATTCGGTTTGCCAGTATTATATTGAGGATTTTTGCATTGATGTTCATAAGGGAAACTGGACTCCTTCCTTACACCTTATACAAAAAATAACTCAAGATGGATTAAAGACTTAAAAGTAAAACCCAAAACTATAAAAACCCTGGAAGAAAATCTAGGCAATACCATTCAGGACATAGGCATGGGCAGATATCATAATGAAAACATCAAAAGTATTTGCAACAAAAGCAAAAACTGACAAATGGGATCTAATTAAACCAAAGAGCTTCTGCACAGCAGAAGAAACTATCATCAGAGTGAACGGACAACCTGTGGAATGGGAGAAAATTTTTGCAATTTATCCTTCTGACAAAGGTCTAATATCTAGCATCTAGAAGGAGCTTAAACAAATTTGCAAGAAAAAAACCAAACAACCCCTTTAAAAAGTGGGCAAAGGACATGAACAGAAACTTATCAAAAGAAGACACTTATGTGGCCAAAAAGAATATGAATAAAAGCTCAACATCACTAATCATTCGAGAAATGCAAATCAAAACCACAATGAGATACCCATGCCAGTGAGAATGGCGATTATTAAAAAGTAAAGAAACAATGGATGTTGGTGAGGCTGTGCAGAAATAGGAATGCTTTTACACTGTTGGTGGGAATGTAAATTAGTTCTACCATTGTGGAAGACATTGTGTTGATTCCTGAAAGATCTAGAACCAGAAATATCATCTGACCCAGCAATCCCATTACTGGATATATATCCAAAACAATATAAATCATTCTATTATAAAGATAAATGCATGCATAAATTCACTGCAGCACTATTTACAATAGCAAAGAAATGAAATCACACAAATGCCCGTAAATGATAGACTAGATAAAGAAAATGGGGCACATATACACCATGGAATACTATGCAGCCATAAGAAGGAACAAAATTGTGTCCTTTGCAGGGACATGGATGGAGCTTGGAAGCCATTATCTTCAGCAGACTAATTCAGGAACAGAACACCAAACACCACATTTTCTCACTTATAAGTGGGAGCTGAACTATGAGAACACATGGAAACAGGTAGGGGAACAATACACACTGGGGCCTGTTGGTGCAGGGAGTGGGGTGGGGGAATATCATGATAAATAGCCAATGCATGCAGGGCTTAATACTTCGGTGATGAGTTGATAGGTACAGCACACCACCATGGCACACGTTTACCTAAATAACAAACCTGCACGTCCTACAGATGAATCCCAGAATGTAAAATATAATTACATTAAATTAAAAAAAAAAAAAAACAAGAAAACCGTGCTAGCTAAAACCACCTCTGTTTCTATTTCAAGCTTTTCTCTCTCAATTATACTGGCTTGATGTCCTGTCAGGTTAACTCTATTCACAACCTTCACTCCACCATTTCCACTTCAGAAATCATTATAAGGAAATAATCATGTATAAGAACAATTTTTAAATGTATTAATTATAAAAAATAATAATAATTGGAAAAGACATAACATTTAATAATAGGGGAATGGATAAATAAATGATCATATGGTAAAATGTCATATAGCTATCAAAATCACATTTTTCAAAGACTACTTAATGATGTGGAAAAGCCCATGTAATATTTTACTGACATATGTAATATACAACATTATATTGAAAGCATCATTTCAATTTTATAATATAAATATGGTTTTCAAACACATGCACAAACATACACACACATATACATATATATCACATCTTGAAGTAAATACCTTAAATTGATCAGGTATGTATCTCTGAGCAAACTAAATTTTTCCTTTATATTTTTAAGTATTTTTAAAGAAAACTTTACCACACCCTCTTTCAACAATAACACAAAATTAACATGGAAATACTGGACTTGAATTACACTTTAGGCCAAATGGGCCTAACAAACATGTAGAATTTTTCATCCAACAGCAGCAGAATATGCGTTCTTTTTTAGTACATATGGAACATTCTCCAGGATAGATCATGTTTTAGGCCACAAAACAATTTTTATTTTAAGAATATTTAAATTGGGCCGGGCGCAGTGGCTCACGCCTGTAATCCCAGCACTTTGGGAGGCTGAGGTGGGTGGATCACGAGGTCAGGAGATCGAGACCATCCTGGCTAACATGGTGAAACCCCGTCTCTACTAAAAATACAAAAAATTAGCCTGGTGTGGTGGCAGGTGCCTGTAGTCCCCGCTACTCGGGAGGCTGAGGGAGGAGAATGGCGTGAACCTGGGAGGTGGAGCTTGCAGTGAGCCAAGATTGCACCACTGCACTCCAGCCTGGGAGACAGAGCAAGACTCTGTCTCAAAAAAAAAAAAGAATATTTATATCATATCTAATATGGTTTCTGATTACAATATTATGAACTGGAAATTAATAACAGAAGAAATATTGGAAAATTCACAAATATGTGGAAATTAAGCAACATGCTCCTGAACAGCAAATGGATCAAAGCAGGAACCAAAAGGCAAATTTTAAAGTATCAAGACAGATGACAATGGAAACACAGCATATCAAAATTGTGTTTGGGAAGCAGCAAAAGCAGTCTAAGAGGGAAGTTTATAGCAATACACTCCTACATTAAAAAAGAAGAAAGACCTCAAATAAATAGCCTTATGTTACACCTCATTATAGAGGAGCTAGAAAAAGAAAAACTGACTTACCCCAAAGTTAGCAGAAGGAAGGAAATAAAAATCAGAACAGAAATAATAGAGAATAGAAAAATAATAGAAAACAAATTAATGAAACCAAGAGTTGGTTTTTCGAAAAAGTAAAATCAACAAAACCCTAGCTAGACTAAGGAAAAGAGAGAATACTCAATAAAATCAGAAATGAAAATGGAGACATTACAGATACATGAGAAATACAAAGAATCATAAAGGACTATTATGAAAAACTCTATGCCAATGAATAAGATAACCCAGAGACAATGGATAAATTCCTTAAAAATGTAACTTCTCAAGATTCAATCAGGAAGAAATAGAAAGCTTGAACATATCAATAACAAATAAAGAGATTGAAGAAGTAACTAAAAACCTTCCAACAAAGAAAAGCCCAGGACCAGATGGATTCACTACTGATCTCTGCCAAACATACAAAGAAGAATGATTACCAATAATTTTTAAACTCTTCCAAAAAATAGAGTTGGAAGTAATACCTCATACTTCTAAACACATTTTGACGAGGCCAGCATCACCTTGATACCTAAGCTAGACAGACATTGCAAGAAAAGAAAAACACGTGGCCAATATCTCTAATGAACATTGATGCAAAAATTCTGAATAAAATAGTAGCAAACTGAATTCAACAACACATTAAAGAGACTATACATCATGACCATGTGGGATTTATCCCTGGCCTGCAAGACTGATTTAACATATGCAAATCAATCAATGTGATACATCACACCAACAGAATTAAAAGTATAAACACTTGATCATCTCAATTGACTCAGAAAAAATATTAATATTTGACAACATTCAGCATTCTTTCTTGATAAAAACTCAACAGTTTAGGTATAGAAGGAATATTTCTAACATAATAAAGGCCATTAAGAAAAACTAAGAGCTAACATGATAATCAGCAGGGAAAAATGGAAAGCTTTTCCACTAAGATCAGATACAAGACAGGGATGCCTGCTTTCACCACTTCCATTCAACATAGTACTGGAAATACTAGCAAGAAAAATTATGCAGGAAAAAGAAATAAAAGGTATGCAAATTGGAAAAGCAGAAGTAAAATTGTCTTTATTTTCAGATAAGATGATTCTATAGTTAGAAAACCCCAAAGATTCCATAAAAACCTGTAAGAACTAATAAATGATTTTAGTAAAGTTACAGGGTACAAAATCAACATACAAATATCAACATACAAATAGCATTTCTATACATACAAACAACGTTGCTAAAGAAAAAATTTTAAATTCTGTTTACAATAGCTTTGAAAATAGCCAGGAATAAATTTAACCAAGGAGGTGAAAGATCTGTACACTGAACACCATAAAACACTAATGAAAGAAATTGAACACAAATAAATGGAAAGGTATATCAATGTTCATGAATAAGAAGAATTAATATTGTTAATATGTTCATACTACCCAAAGCAATGTACAGATTTGACATAATCCCCATCAAAATTCTAATGGTGTTCTTCACAGAAAAAGAAAAAATTCTAAAATTCATATGGGACTACAAAAAATCACCAATAGCCAAATAAACACAAAAAAAGGTTGGAGGCATCACATCTTGATTTAAAATTATGTTACAAAGCTATAGTAATCAAAATAGCATAGTACTGGCATAAAAACAGAAATATAGACCAAGGGAACACAAAATAGAAAGCCCAGAAATAAATTCAAACATATGTGGACAACTAATTTTCAACAAGGGCATCAAGAGGTCACGAAGGGGAAACAATTGTCTCTTTAATAAATAATGTTGGGAAAACTGTATTTCTACATGTGAAAGAATGAAATTCAACCCTTATATCATACACAGAAATCAACTCAAAATGGATGGATAAAAGACCTAAATAAATGTAAGACTTGAAGCTCTAAAATTCCTAGAAGGAAACATAGGAGAAAAGCTCCTTGACCTTGGCCTTGACAATGATTTTTTCTTTAATATCACACTAAAAGCTCAGGTACCAAATAAATAAGTAAATAAATAATGGGACTACATTAAACTAAAAATCTGCACAGCAGAGACCACAATCAACAAAATGAAAAAGAAACCTTCTGAACTGGAAAATAAAAATTGCAAGCCACCTATCTGATGAGGGGTTAATATCCAAAATTTGTAAAGAACTTTTACAATTTAATTGCAGGAAAACAAATAACCTGATTTTAAAATGGCCAAAGGACCTGAACAGACATTTCCCTAAAGAAGACATGAAGACGGCCAGCAGGTATGTGAAAAGGTACTCTGCAGCACTAATCACGAGGGAAATGCAGATTAAAACCACTATGAGATATCACCTCACACCTGTAAGGGTGGCTATTGTCAAAAAGATTAGGGATAAGAAATGTTAATGAGGGTATGGAGAAAGGGGAACTGTAGTATATTGCTGGTAGTAATGTAGATTGGTATAGCTATTATGGAAAACTGTAGGGAGTTTTCCAAAGAAATTAAAAATAAAACTACCTTATGACTCAGCAGTCTGTCTTCTGGGTATATACCCCAAGGAGATGAAATTACCACCTCATAAGGATGTCTACATGCCCATGATTATTGCAGCATTATTTACAATAGTCAAAATATGGAAATGAATGCCTAGAACAGATGAATGGATAAAGAAAATGTTTTCTATATATATATATGAAAATGTTATATATATATAGAAAATGTTATATATATGTGAAAATGTTATATATATGAAAATGTTTTATATATACATATATATATATATATATATGGGAGAGACAGAGAGAGAGAGAGAAAGAGACCAAACGAGAGAGAGCTCGCTCACATTTTCTGTTATGGTGATATATAATTAAGGTGATACATACATCGCTTTCCATAATATCAGAATATATGTGGAATAATGGAAGGTTATTCAGCCTTAAAAAAGGAGATTCTGACATTTGCCACAATGTGGCTGGAACTGGAAGACATTACACTAAGTGAAATAAACCAAGCCCAGAAAGAAAAATATTGCATGACTTCACTGATATGTGGAATATATTAAAAAGAGAGCTTAGAAGCACAGGGACAGAGAATGAAACATTGGTACCATGGGTGGAGGTCAGAGGGGAGGAGATGGGGAGATTTAGTTCAAAGAATATACAATAGCTGATGCATAGAATGAACAAGTCTGGAGAGCTAAAGTACGACATGAGGACTCAAGTTAAAAAATTGTATGGTATTAGAGATCTTGTTAAATGAGTAAATTTTAACTGCTCATGTCACATATACAATAGTAACTATGTGAAATGATATACATATTAATAGGCTTCACTATAGTAACCATTATACTATCTATATGTATCTATGTATCTATATGCATACAATATAATACATCCCATAATATCATTCGTAAACTTCAACTATACACAATAAAATTCATTAAAAGTTTTTTTTTAGAACAAATGTTTTCCTTTTAAGACAAAAAAATACTACTAAGTAAATGGTTTTCCATCTTTGTCTCAAACTGGAATACCCATTTATACTCATTTAATACCACTTATATATGGGCTCAGTTAGCCATCATATCTATTTCATCAAAACAGATATTTAGTAGTTTTTCTTCTTTGCCTCCTAATTACCATTCTTACTTCCTCATTTAATTTTAGCTTCCCTGAAAGTGATAGTATTCTTTCCCTAAATTTGTTTAAAATTCCTTTTTACAAACTAAACTTTGGACTAAGATGTTTCATAAACTGATTTTGGAAAGACACATTTCCACTTAAAAAAAGATTTATATTCATTTCCTGCGAGATATAATTTTACAGGTAAAACAAAATAATGTATAGGCAAATCTTCACAGTTGTTTCTCCACATAGAAAACACTCTTATTGAAATAAAAGGATGAAATGGGTCTCACGTTCTAATACTAATGACTTCTGAATTGGTGAACATTTGCACTGCCCCTTTTCTCCTGACTCTAGAAATGGTCATTTTCATGGAAGAGAAAGGGTTGGTCAGATGGATTTGAAGGAATAGGAGGCAATGTCTCTTAGCTATTCTAATGAACATCTTAATGTGGCTCATGCTAGACAATAAACCTACTGGCCTAATATCAGAATTTAAAATAGGCTAGTGACTATCAGTGCACTCAATACTCACTTAGATATTGTTTCAACTAGAGAGAAAAAATTTTAAAAAAGACAGTCGAATCTCTGGATTCTTATTCTTTTCCGTGGTCCCTCTAATCTAGTCTTGCTGTGGCAGATTTTCTAGAATTTATGTTCCATATCATGTAGTGCAGAGTTTCTTAACATTCCTATTTGTGCACTAATAGTTATATGCATTGTTTCAAAGTTCAAGGCGTTATATTATCCATCAGTCTAACCAAGAAAGTGGAAATCACTTTAAGACTTTTCAACAGAGTGAATTTTATTCAGAGAAATTACTATACCGGTGATGAAGTTGGTGAGGATCAAAGAGGGAATGTTAAGGCAAACCAAAGTTAAACAGCAGCAACCACAGTTATATGCTGGAAAGATAAAAAATGTAGGCAGTGTTACTGCTCAGGAGCAGGGGTCACCTGATGGAACCTGGAGCTAAGACAAACTTGCCAAGCAATGAAAGCAAGGAGCAGGAAACATACAGGGGAAGCAACTTCTGAGAAGGTACTTCTTAATGCAAACAGGCAGAAAGAGAAATACCCTAATTTCTCTTTCCCAACCTCTTCAATCTCCTGCCAGTGCCTCCCTTCGTTAAAACTCAATTAGAAGACAGCTTATCTGGGATGCTGGGAAATATAAACTGCAAGCCTCCGTTCTTCGCCCCACTCTATGATAGAGACCTGATCTGAAGAGGGGCAAGGAATAAAGCCAACACACCCAAGCTCCCAGCCACAGCATCTATGGCAATATTAATTGTTTCAAAGTTTAAAGCATTTTCTCAGAGGTTCTATGTAGTTTCAACTATTTGATGCCATGGTTCAATGGTTCTACAATTTCAATTTTTTGTTTATTCATTTATTTTTTGTTTTTGAGAACTTCATGGAACTATCTGGTGAGGAAAATAGGAAACTAGACAAATCTTTTGAAAATAGAAATTATCTAATGCAGTTCTTGCTGGTATCATCATAGATACTTAGGCATTTAATTGAAAGATGCCATCAAAATGACTTTTGAAGTGTTTACTTTTCCAAGATTATAAGCCACAGAAAGCTCATCTTCCTGCTAGCATAGATTACTATTGTAGTAGATTCTTAATCTGAAAAATATAATGAAAAGAAAATACATTATGTTGTGAAAGCTATTTGAAGCTTGCATTGCTGTAGGACTAACTATGGAAGATTCCTTAAGATTCAGAAAATCAAGAGAACCCAAGAGGAACTTAAATGCTTGAATCCTTATCTCTGCTATTGTGGATCATGTCATTGGGCACTCCAGAAAATGAATATGTTTTGAAGTGGATGAAGTATATGATTAAATCCCAGAGTAAGGTGAGTATGACATAATAATGTTTGACAAGTTCTTGAAGACTTTAAATAGCAAGCAAGGGAGAAATGGTTTTCTGTAGTATGTAGAGTTAGAACTTGCAGTGCCAAAATGGAATTGGCGAATGGAAACATCTGAATGACTTTCTAGAAATATTTTCTAATGGAGTCATAGTTAGGACAGTAGATTTGGTTATCCAGGAGGAAGTATCTAGAGCAGTTTTTGAAGGAAATAAAAGAAAAGGTATCTGAGAACACACTGCAGGGAATATAGCTATGAATCCAGCTATTATTAGCTATTTTCTTAGTTCCAGCATTAGAAATGGAAATGTTACATTTGCACAGTGCTTTTCAAGGAAGAATATGTATACACATTATCTTATTCAATCCTCAGGTGAGAAAATAGTTTCAGAGAGGTTAAAAATGACTTGTTCAAAGTGGCACAACTGGTGAGTGTTAGAGCTAGGTCTCCAACCTACACTCTCATTCAACCTTCAGTACTCTTTCTACTACAGTACAGAGCCTTGGGAATGGGAAGAGTCACTCACAACAAATAGAAGCTATAGTTGATACTGGAAGAGTTTATTTGATGAAGTCTACATCAATTCCTTGAGCTGATATAGACTTAGGTATAAGAAAAGGACAATAGCATCTCCTTCTAAACATCTAGGGAGCTGTAGTAGCCAGGATTCTTGATGTTAGAAAATAGAATCCATGTTAGGTAGCTTAGGCAGAACGGGGTTTATTATAGGGTACAAGATAGCTTACAGAATTTACAGGAGGGAAAAAGAACTAAGCAATCTTACTTGTAAAATTTGTGGGGCCTGAGATAAAAGTACAAGTAGAGACACACATAACGTATGTCTAAATACTTAAAAGTTAAATCTAATCTTCAAATCGTTAAATAAAATATTTACTATTCTCCTTTGAGAAATGTACCTCTGAAATTACCTGGAAAGTCCAGATTGACTTTACAATAGACTTCTCTGGGTTTCTCACCCAAGTGTAGTGCCTTGGGGAAAGCATAGCCTCAGCTCCCAACCCAGGTTCCCGGCCCTTCTCTGCCCGTCTCTGGCTTCATTCTGTGCTGCAAGCACCTCATGTGCCTGTGTGTAGAGAATACAGCTCACGTGTTCAAGCTCTATCTATACCCCTGGCAACAAGTTGCCCTGTGGTCACTGTCAGATCTAATGGTGCCCACACTGGTGGAGTGGGACACTCTGAGAAAAATGGTCCCAGGAAAGAGACCCACACAGACCCTGGAAGCAAGCTCAGGGCCATTTGGGTAAAGAATATGGGTCCATGTTTCCCGGGGCACCATCTGGGGCTAGAGCTCCAATTAAGTATGTCCCCTTAGTCTCACATACTCCTCACTCCATGTAAAGGTTCTGAAGTCAGTGAGGAACCTCTAACATGTTGGGTCCAGAACAGGAGCCTCTCTTGCCTGTATCTAAGAGTGAAACCAAGTATAGGTGAATTGCCCATTCAGAAATAATTCAGCCCAGTAAATTGCCCAAGCACCATAAGGGATTTGTTAAAAATAAATCTGGCTGCCACAGATATTTTGCTCTTTTGTAGCTCTGATACCAGGGACTGGACTGTCAAACTTTGCTCCCAGCTGCCTCAGGAAAAACAAACTCTTCTGACCCTGTGTTTGCCAGGAGTTCCAATCTCTTCCTGCAAGGCCACCATCTCTTGATGGAACCTAAAACAGGGTAGAAACTTAGCTGAAAATGCAGTTTGGTCTTTACAGCTTCTATTACTTAGGTAGACAAATCAGATGTAGATTGAAATGTGTGACCACAGGAAACCCAAACCTCTGTAACATCTTTGGAAAGAATCATTTATTGAGATAAAAATAGAAACAACTTGGATACTACTGCTTTACCTCCCCACCCATGCCATCTGTAATAAAACCACCACTGTGGATTTATTAATCACAGCTATTTGGAGAACCCTGTTATAAATGATTCTGAGGCTATGTCTGGCCTTAGTGAGGAAAAGCACTTTCTTGATTTTTTTATATCTTCCGTGGTTATGGGAGAGAACAGTGATGTTGTACATGCCGTCTCTGGAGGCAGGACTATGTCTTAGACTTATGTAAAAGACATAAAAAGCATTCTGTCCAGCAGAATTCTTATCTCAAGTTTGCTCTGATTTTGGTGACCCTAATTTTTCCATTGTTAGTATTTGCAAAAAGAATAATGCAAAATAAAATATCACTTATGGTAGTCTTTGCTCCATATTTTAAGTCCCAATCTATTGTCTTTGTCTTCCAGGTTCAATAGTTCAGTAATATTGGAAGGTAATTATTTAATTTCTTGAGAATCTGGCTCAAGGGACTCGAAGATAAATCGAAACACAAAAAGCTCAGATTGTTAGGTTAGAAGAATGTCTTCTTAAGTGGTCGGCTGAAATCTGATTTAAACTTTGTCAGTGCACATGCTAACATATGTTACATATGATTAGCCGTAGGCAGTAGCATAGATAAGTCTGGAGTCATATGTTTGAGGTTGGAGTGGCAGTGTGTAATTTTTCTTGGAGGGGGTGGCAGATTTATCTACCTAATTTTGTTAAACTTAGGATAGTATTAGCATAATGCCTTTGTGTTTCATGAGTGTGGCTCCCTGGCCACTGAGGGGCAGGTGGCTGAGGATTAAAATTGGAACATGACCAATGTACAGTCAAATGTCAACTATCTATCTGGAACATTAAGGAAATGAGTTGTTCTGGTTACAAAGTTCATATGTATAAAAATAGGTTCATCTAAACTATTTTTGGCGAACATCTTTGAAAATATATATATACTTCCCTGCTTTATTAAATAGAACATTCTAATTTGATCTTGTCTTGATGACTCAATCATAAATTATTCTAACAGGCTTTAATAGAGCCTATTGAGTGCAGGGCTCTGTGTTTGAACCTGTGGGGGATCTGGTTTGGAGTTCTGGTATCAACTTTTCAGAGTTTTTCTGTCCTCTTCATCAACTCTCAGGCTGCCAGCTGTCAGTCTTTGATACTGCCAGCTGTCACTCTTTGATACTGCCAGTGTATGTCTCTCTGATGACCTGCTGCCTCTGGGATTCCTTGAACTGGGAAACCAGACAATCATGCTCGTTAAACTTGTGCCTAAAATACAAGCAAATTGACTCCAACTGTTACCTCCAGGAGCGTTCCTGTGAGAAAGGTCCACGAGCTTTATTATAGCACCTTTGCCTGATCAGTGGCCCATTTTACTTTCTTTCTTTATGTCTCAGTAAAATGGGATTGCTGGATTACTGAGTTTCACGTAGGTGAAGTGCTTCTTTTCAGTGGGTCTATTTTGAAGAGGGATGATAGAATATTGACTAGAGGTTGGATGCCATAGTTAGATGGGGCTAATGAAAAACCTAGCCAGAGATAGAGCAAGATGGCTCAATAGAAGCCTCTGCCAATTGTCCTCTCTGCAGGAACACCAAATTTAACAACTGTCTATACAAAATAGCACCTTCATAAGCACTAAAAATCAGGTGAACAATCACAGTACCTGGTTTTAGCTTTATGTTGCTGAAAGAGGCATTGAAAAGGGTAGAAAAGACAGTTCTGAATTGTCAACACCACCCGTCCCCCATCCTCCTGCAGTAGCTACATGGTGCAGAGAGATAATCTATGGCAAATAGGGCAGGCAAAGTGCAGTGAATGTGGGACTTTGCATTGGAACTCAGTGCTGCCAACATCACGCAGAACTCAGCCAAGACATATGGAAAGAACATTTAGACCAGCCCTAGCCAGAGGGAAATCACCCATCCCAGTGGTCAGAACTTAAGTTTCAGCAAGCCTTGCCACTGTGGATTAAAGTGTTCTGGGGGATTCTAAATAAACTTGAAAGGCAGTTTAGGCCAAAAAGGACTGCAACTCCTAGGCAAGTCCTAGTGCTGTGCTTTGCCAATGGACTTGGGGGGAGCATGCGACCTGGTGAGACACCAGCCAAGGTAGCTAAAGAACTGCTTGTATCATCTGCTGATTGTAGAGCCCTAGAGCCTTGAGTGAACGTACGCAATAGCCAAGTAGTGATTACAGCAAGCGTTGGGCAATACCCAGTGCTATGACAGTTTCAGGTCTGACCCAGTGCAGTCCCAGTGGTGGTGACCACAGGAGCGGTCACCTGTGTGACCTCTCCCCCAGCTCCAGGCAGCTCAGCACAGAGAGAAAGAGAGAGAGACTGTTTGGGAAAAAGTAAGGGAAGAGAGCAAGAGTCTCTGCCTAGTAATCTATAAAATTCTTCCAGATTTTGTCCAAGACCACCAAGGAGGTACCTCTAGAAGTCTACAAGAACCACAGTGCTACTGAGCATACAGTGCCCCCTAATACAGATATGGCTGCAGTGACCAAAAACATAGATCACAACACTCAAGTACCTTTGAATACCTGGAAAGCCTTCCCAAGAAAGACAGATACAAACAAGTCCAGACCATGAAGACTACCATAAATACACAACTCTTCAATGCCCAGATACTGACAAACATCCCCAAGCATCAATATCATCCAGGAAAACATGACCTCACCAAATGAACTAAATAAGGTGTGAGAGGCCAATCCTGGAGAGACAGAGGTAGGTAAACTTTCAGACAGATAATTCAAAATAGTTATGTTGAGGAAACTCAAAGAAACCCCAGATAACACAGAGAAGGAATTCAGAATATTATCAGATAAATTTAACAAAGAAATTGAAATAATTAAAAGGAATCAAGCAGAAATTCTGGAATTTAAAATGCAATTGACATATTGAAGAATGTATCAACGTCTATTAATAGTAGAATTGATCAAACAGAAGAGAGAATTAGTGAGCATGAAGACAGGCTATTCAAAAATACACAGTCAGAAGAGACAAGGAAAAAAGAATAAAAGAGAATGAAGACCATCTACAAGATCTAGAAAATATAGCCCACAAGGGATAAATCTAAGTGTTATTGGCCTTAAAGAAAAGATAGAGAAAGAGACAAAGGTAGAAAGTTTATTTAAAGAGACACTAACAGATAACTTTCCAAACCTAGAGAAATATATCAATATTCAAGTACAAGAAAGTTAAAATATATATGCACCAACACTGGAACACCCAGATATATAAAACAAATACCATTAGAGCTAAAGAGAGAGCTATACCCCCAATACAATAATAACTACACAATTCATCACCCCACTTTCAGCATTGGACATATCTTCCAGACAGAAAATCAACAAAGAAACATTGGACTTAATCTGCACTGTAGATCAAATGTTCTAATACTTATTTACAGAACATTTTATCCAATGACTGTAGAATACACATTCTTTCCCTTAACGAATGGATCATTGTCTAGGATGGACCTTATGTTAGTCCGCAAAACAAGTCTTAAAACATTCAAAATATTGAAATAATATTAAGTATCTTCTCTGACCACAATGGAATAAAACTAGCAATCAATAATGAGGAATTTTGGAAACTGTACAAATACATGGACATTAAACGATATGCTCCTGAATAACCGGTAGGTCAATGAAGAGATTAATAAGAAAACTGAAAATTTTTTTTGAAACAAATCATAATGGAAACACAACATTCCAAAAACTATGGGATACAGCAAAAGCGGTACTAACAATGAAGTTTATAGCTATAAGTGCCTACATCAAAAAAGAAGAAAAACTTCAAATAAACAACCCAGCAATGCATCCTAAAGAACTAGGAAAGCAAGAGCAAACCAAATCCAAAGTTAGAAGAAATTACAAAGATCAGAGCAGAAATAAATGAAATTGAAATGAAGAAACAATATAAAAGATAAACTAAAACTTGTTTTTTTTGAAAAAGATAAACAAAATTGACAATCTTTTAGCCAGATTAGCTAAGAAACAAAGAGAGAAGACCCCAAAAAATCAGAGATGAAAAGGGAGACATTTAACCTATACTGCAGAAACTCAAATTGATAGTCAAATTAGAGACTACTTGAGCAACGATATGTGAATAAATTGGTAAACCTAGAAGAAATGAATAAATTTCTAGATACACACAGCCTACCAAGATTGAACCATGAAGAAATCCAACACCGGAACAAAGCAATAGCAAGTAATAAGATCAAGACCGTAATAAAAAACATCTCCCAGGAGAAAAAAGCCTAGGTCTTGGTGGATTCACTGCTGAATTTTACCAAACATTTAAAGAAGAACTAATATCAATCCTACTCAAACTATTATGAAAAATAGAGGTGGAAGTAATACTTCCAGACTCATTCTGTGAGGCCAGTATTACCCTGCTACCAAAACCAAAGACACACCAAAAAAAGAAAACTATAGGTCAATATCTCTGATGCATATTAATACAAAAATCGTCAATAGTATACAAGCAAACTGAATTCAACAACACATCAAAAAGATCATTCATCATGACCAAGTGGGATTTATCCCAGGGATGCAAAAATCAACATATGCAAAGGTATCAGTGTCATATGGCATATCAACAGAATGGAGGACAAAAACCATATGATCATTTCAATTGACGCTGAAAAAGCATTTGAAAAAATTTAACATCTGCATGATAAAAACCCTAAAAAATGACATAGACATAATAAAAACCATATATGACAGACTCACAACTAGTATCACAACAAATGGGAAAAAAACGGAAATGCTTTCCTCTAAGATCTTGAACATGACAAGGATGCCCACCTTCACTACTGTTATTCAACATAGTACTGTAAGTCCTAGCTAGACCAATCAGACAAGAGAAAGAAATAAAGGGCATCCAAATTGGAAAGGAATAAGTCCAGTTATCCTTTTATGCTAATGATATGATCTTATATTTGGAATACCCTATAGACCCAACCAAAAAACTACTATTACTAATAAACACATTCAGTAAAGTTGCAGGATAAAAAATCAGCATACAAAAATCAGTAGCATTTTTATATGCCACCAGCAATCTGAAAAAGAAATCAAGACAGTAATTCCATTTACAATAGCTATATATAAAATTAAATAACTAGGAATTCATTTAACAAAGGAAGTAAAATATTTCTGCAATGAAAACTATAAAACATTGATAAAAGAAATGGAAGGGGATACAAAAAAATGGAAGCTATTACATGTTTATGGATTGGAAGAATCAATATTGTTAAAATGTCCATACTACCCAATGCAATATATAGATTTAATGCAATCTCTATCAAAATACCAATGACATTCTTCACAGAAATAGAAAAAAAAATCCTAAAATTTATGTGGAACTACAAAAGACCCAGATATCCAAAACTATCCTGAGCAAAAAGAATAATACTGGAGGAGTTATGTTGCTTCACTTCAAATTACACTACAGAGCTATAGTAACAAAAACAGCATGGTACTGGATAAACACAGACACTTAGACCAAAGAAATGAACAGAATGGAGAACTCAGAAACAAATATGTACATATATCTACAGTGAACTCATTTTCCACAAAGGTGCCAAGAACATACATTGGGAAAAGGACAGTCTGTGTAATACATGATGCTGTGAAAACTGGATATTTATATGCAGAAGAATCAAATTAAACCTCTATCCCTTGCCATATACAAAAATAAAATCAAAATGGATTAAAAACTTAAATCTAAGACCACAAACTATGAAACTGCTGATAGAAAACATTGGAGAAACTCTTCAGAACATTGACTACGCAAGAATTTCTTGAGTAGTACCCCACAAGGACAGGCAACCAAAGCAAAAATGGACAAATGGGATCATATCAAGCTAAAATGTTTCTTCATAGCAAAGGAAACAATCAACAAAGTACTGAAAACAGCCCATAGAATGGGAGAAAATGTTTACAACTACCCATCTACCAAGGGGTTAATAAATGGAGTCTATAAGGAGCTCAAACAAACTCTATAGGGAAAAAAAAAAAAAAACAATAATCCAAGTTTTAAAATGGGCAGAAGATATGAATAGACATTTCTTAAAAGAAGACATACAAATGGCAAACAGGTATATAAAAATGTTCAACATCACTTATCAGAGAAACACAAATCAAAATGATAATGACATCTCAATTCATCTCAGTTAAAATAACTTTTATCCAAAACACAGTCAATAATAAATGCTTTCAAGGATGTAGAGAAAAGAGAACCCTTATACACTGTTGTTGAAATGTAAATTAGTACAACCACTATGGAGAACATTTTGGAAGTTCCTCAAAGAACTAAAAACAGAGCTATCATATGATCCATCAATCCCACTGCTAGGTAGATACCCCCCCAAAAAAGAAAATCAATGCATTGAATGAAGAGATACCTGCACCCCCATGTTTATTGCAGCACTACTCGCAATAGCCAAGATTTGGAAACAACCTAAGTATCCATCAATAGACAAATGAATAAAGAAAATATAGCATATTTACACAATGGAGTATTATTCAACCATAAAAAATAATGAGACCCTGTCATTTGCAACAACATGGATAGACTGGAGGTTATTATGTTAAGTGAAATAATCCAAGAACAGAAAGACAAACTTCACATTTTCTCACTTATTTGGGGAAGCTAAGAATTAAAACAATTGAACTCATGGAGATAGAGAGTAGAAGGATGGTTACCATAGGCTGGGAAGGGTAGCAGGGGAATGGAGAGTAGTGGGGATAGTTAAAGGGGCCAAAAAAATAGAAAGAATGAGTAAGACCTAGTATTTGATAGCACAACAGGATGACTGTAGTCAATAATTTAACTGTGCATTTTAATATAACTAAAAGTGTAATTGAATTGTTTGTAACACAAAAGATAAATGTGTGAGGTGATGGATACCTCATGCACTCTGATGTGATTATTACACATTGCATGCTTATATCAAAATATCCCATATACCCCATAAACATATACTCCTATTATGTACTCATAAAACTTTAAAAAAAAACAAAGAAACAAACAAAAAAAAACAAAGAAACAAACAAAAAAAAAACCCGTAAAACCTAGCCATATGCTTTGCATTTTTAGAGTCCTTTATACTGTTCAATATGTTCTCCCTACTGACATCTGCATTTGTCATTTTGGTATGATGTTAATGTTCCATCATTTTTATAGATGTAATGACTGAAAAATTTTCTTAAACTAGTCTTGCTAATAAGTAAAAATATCTTAATTTCATCCTACAGAAAATTAAAAATGTCTAGCATGTTGCTTGTTTTCTTTTTTCTGAACATTTGCCCTTTCTGTTTCTAGGCTGCACGTGTTCTTGCGAAAAAGATCTAAAAGCATCACCTTTTGCTTTGTCTGCTGGTGCTTAAAGTGAGTCACTATTATAGGCCCCTCTCTCCCACTTAGTTTTCTGCATGGAGGATAACCTGAGGTAAAAGGGTAGAGAAGGCAGATACATATGACAAAGACAGGTAGGAGGGAAGCAAAGAGGGGCATCGGTTCGATGCAACAATTAGAGTTGTCTACACGTAATCCCTTCAGAAAAGCATTAGGATGGGCTCTTCAAAGCTTGTTCTTGTCAGTTACAGAACTTTTATATTCTATGAGTACCTGGATTGTTAAAACATGTGTGATGGTGAAGAAGGTGACCCCTGCCAACCTGTGCCTTAAATGGGCTTGTTTAGTGTTGGGAGAGAGCTATTAGGCCACACACAGAAGAAATGTGCCCTCTTTCAATTCTTCCACCAACAGATGTGGAAGGTATGATTTATCACATAAGGCCAAGACTTTTTACATGGCTGGTATGACACCAGATATTCCAGACTTCCTCTGTGTCCCTTTTTCTCTGCATTGAGCTTCAACTTGTGGTACCACTACAGGGATGTGGGAAAAGCAGAAAACATATGTTTACAATTACCATAATAGCAGTGGTTGGTTGTAGAAGACTTGTTGAAACTATAGCAAGTTCCTTGCTGGGATGGGAGCATGAGTCCATACAGAGCATGGAAATAACCCACCGTTAAATGAAAACCATTCATTGTTTTTATAAGATCATTTTCCTGCTGGTAGACTTGGCCTCTGGTGGTATCTTCTGGGCTCTAGTTCCTATCAGAAGACTGAGAGGCAGATGGGCTGTAGGAACAGTAAAACCTACTTAAATCTTTTTCATGAAGTAGGAAGAGCAAGAATTGGTTTTCTGTCCATCAATCCATCCCTCCGTCTATTCACCCATCCATCTATTCATTCTTTCCACACAGAAGTCAAAGTAATGTTTCCAAAACACACATCTGGTCATATTACTGCCTTCTTTAAATCCTTTCCTAGTTTTGCCCTCAAGGTGAAGTCCAGACTCCTGAATGTCACCTCCTTGGCCCTGCATAATCATAATCAGGCCTCTGTCCAGTTCTCTAGTGACATCTCTTGTTTGATTTCTCACATCGTTTTATATACTCTAAACTTCTGTCATGCAGGGTATCCTTCAGTAACTTGAAAGAATTATGCTCCTTTTTGCCTTTGGAGCTTTGAACAAATTGTTCTTTCCCCTTCCTCTCCATCCTTTGCTTTTATGACCTTTAATCGTTCATCACTTCACCTAAGCGGCCTCACCTTCGGGGAGTATTCGGTTCCTGTGCTAAGTGCTCGCATAGCACCCTCTAGCCTCCTATCAGTGTTGTAAGTATTTCTACCTTTAATGTATCGTATATGCATTATACTTTAAGCTCCTTAAAGGCATAGATGGTAGCTGTATATATTTTTTGTTGTTGAGACACTAATAGCTAGCACAGAGTCTGCCACATAAGACTTCAGCAAATATTTTTTGTATAAAATTGTATGACCAAGATTGGCAATATAGCTTTAAGATTGGGTTTTGTTGACAAGCTATTTGAATCTGTATTCCAGCTTCACTATTTGCACAATGCATGACTTTGGGCAATTTATTTATTTTTTTAATTTTAAGTTCAGGAGTACATGTGCAGGATGTCCAGGTTTGTTACACAGGTAATGTGTACCATGGTGGTTTGCTGCACAGTTCATCCCATCACCTAGGTATTCAGCCCAGCATTAGCTATTCTTCCTAATGCTCTTCCTCCTTCCCACCCACACTCTGACAGGCCCCCAGTGTGTGTTGTTCTGCCTCATATTTCCATGTGTTCTCATAGTTCAACTCCCACTTATAAGTGAGAACATGCATTATTTGATTTTCTGTCCCTGTGTTAGTTTGTTGAGGATAATGCCTTCCAGCTCCATCCATGTCCCTGCAAAGGACATGATCTCGTTCCTTCTTATGGTTACATAGTATTGTATATGTACCACATTTTCTTTTTTTTTTTTTTTTTTTGCTTTGTTTTTTTCCTGAATAGAGCTAGCTGGTTCTTTTGCTATTTTATATTCTGTCTTTTCTTCTGGTTTCTATCCCCGAACTCAGCGCTTCTCAAATTTTAATGTGCACAAGAGTTATCTACGGATTTTGTTAAAGTGCAGGTTCTGATTCAGTAGGTCTGGGGTGGGGCCTGAAAGTCTGTATTTTTATTTTCCCTAATTTATTTATTTATTTATTTATTTATTTTTATTATTGTACTTTAAGTTTTAGGGTACATGTGCACAATGTGCAGGTTTGTTACACGTATATACATGTGCCATGTTGGTGTGCTGCACCCATTAACTTGTCATTTAGCATTAGGTGTATCTCCTAATGCTATCCCTCCCGCCTCCCCCTACCCCACAACAGTCCCCGGAGTGTGATGTTCCCCTTCCTGTGTCCATGTGTTCTCATTGTTCAATTCGACCTAAGAGTGAGAACATGCAGTGTTTGGTTTTTTGTCCTTGTGATAGTTTACTGAGAATGATGATTTCCAGTTTCATCCATGTCCCTACAAAGGACATGAACTCATCCTTTTTTATGGCTGCATAGTATTCCATGGTGTATATGTGCCACATTTTCTTAATCCAGTCTATCGTTGTTGGACATTTGGGTTGGTTCCAACTCTTTGCTATTGTGAATAGTGCCGCAATAAACATATGTGTGCATGTGTCTTTATAGCAGCATGATTTATAGTCCTTTGGGTATATACCCAGTAATGGGATGGCTGGGTCAAATGGTATTTCTAGTTCTAGATTCCTGAGGAATCGCCACACTGACTTCCACAGTGGTTGAACTAGTTTACAGTCCCACCAACAGTGAAAAGTGTTTCTGTTTCTCCACATCCTCTCCAGCATCTGTTGTTTTCTGACTTTTTAATGATGGCCATTCTAACTGGTGTGAGATGGTATCTCATTGTGGTTTTGATTTACATTTCTCTGATGGCCAGTGATGATGAGCATTTTTTCATGTGTTCTTTGGCTGCATAAATGTCTTCTTTTGAGAAGTGTCTGTTCATGTCCTTTGCCCACTTTTTGATGGGATTGTTTGTTTTTTTCTTGTAAATTTGTTTGAGTTCATTGTAGATTCTGGATATTAGCCCTTTGTCAGATGAGTAGTTTGTGAAAATTTTCTCCCATTTTTTAGGTTGCCTGTTCACTCTGATGGTAGTTTTTTTTACTGTGCAGAAGCTCTTTAGTTTAATTAGATCCCATTTGTCAATTTTGGCTTTTGTTGCCATTGCTTTTGGTGTTTTAGACATGAAGTCCTTGCCCATGCCTATGTCCTGAATGGTCATGCCTAGGTTTTCTTCTAGGGCTTTTATGGTTTTAGGTCTAACCTGTAAGTCTTTAATCCATCTTGAATTAATTTTTGTATAAGATATAAGGAAGGGATCCAGTTTCAGCTTTCTAAATATGGCTAGCGAGTTTTCCCAGCACAATTTATTAAATAGGGAATCCTTTCCCCATTGTTGTTTTTGTCAGGTTTTTCAAAGATCAGATAGTTGTAGATATGCAGCATTATTTCTGAGGGCTCTGTTCTGTTCCATTGATCTATATCTCTGTTTTGGTACCAGTACCGTGCTGTTTTGGTTACTGTAGCCTTGTAGTGTTGTTTGAAGTCAGGTAGCGTGATGCCTCCAACTTTGTTCTTTGGGGTTAGGATTGACTTGGTGACGTGAGCTCTTTTTTGATTCCACATGAACTTTAAAGTAGTTTTTTCCAATTCTGTGAAGAAAGTCATTGGTAGCTTGATGGGTATGGCATTGAATCTACAAATTAACTTGGGCAGTATGGCCATTTTCACAATATTGATTCTTCCAGCCCATGAGCATGGAATGTTCTTCCATTTGTTTGTATCCTCTTTTATTTCATTGAGTAGTGGTTTATAGTTCTCCTTGAAGAGGTCCTTCACGTCCCTTGTAAGTTGGATTCCTAGGTATTTTATTCTCTTTGAAGCAATTGTGAATGGTAGTTCACTCATCATGTGGCTCTCTGTTTGTCTGTTATGGGTGTATAAGAATGCTTGTGATTTTTATACATTGATTTTCTATCCTGAGACTTTGCTGAAGATGCTTATCAGCTTAAGGAGATTTTGGGCTGAGACAGTGGGGCTTTCTAGATATGCAATCATGTCATCTGCAAACAGGGACAATTTGACTTCCTCTTTTCCTAATTGAATACCCTTTATTTCCTTCTCCTGCCTAATTGCCCTGGCCAGAACTTCCAACACTATGTTGAATAGGAGTGGTGAGAGAGGGCATCCCTGTCTTGTGCCAGTTTTCAAAGGGAATGCTTCCAGTTTTTGCCCATTCAGTATGATATTGCCTGTGGGTTTGTCATAGATAGATCTTATTATTTTGAGATACATCCTATCAATACCTAATTTATTGAGAGTTTTTAGCATGAAGGGCTGTTGAATTTTGTCAAAGGCCTTTTCTGCATCTATTGAGATAATCATGTGGTTTTTGTCTTTGGTTCTGTTTATATGCTGGAATACATTTATTGATTTGTGTATGTTGAACCAGCCTTGCATCCCAGGGATAAAGCCCACTTGATCATGGTGGATAAGCTTTTTGATGTGCTGCTGGATTCGGTTTGCCAGTATTTTATTGAGGATTTTTGCATCAATGTTCATCAAGGATATTGGTCTAAAATTCACTTTTTTGGTTGTGTCTCTGCCCGGCTTTGGTATTAGGATGATGCTGGCCTCATAAAATGAGTTAGGGAGGATTCCCTCTTTTTCTATTGATTGGAATAGTTTCAGAAGGAATGGTACCAATTCCTCCTTGTACCTCTGGTAGAATTCAGCTGTGAATCCATCTGGTCCTGGACTCTTTTTGGTTAGTAAACTATTGATTATTGCCACAATTTCAGAGCCTGTTATTGGTGCATTCAGAGATTCAACTTTTTCCTGGTTTAATCTTGAGAGGGTGTATGTGTCGAGTAATTTATCCATTTCTTCTAGCTTTTCTAGTTTGTTTGCGTAGAGGTGTTTGTAGTATTCTCTGATGGTAGTTTGTATTTCTGTAGTATCGGTGGTGACATCCCCTTTATCATTTTTTATTGCATCTATTTGATTCTTCTCTCTTTTCTTCTTTATTAGTCTTGCTATCAGTCTATCAATTTTGTTGATCTTTTCAAAAAACCAGCTCCTGGATTCATTAATTTTTTGAAGGGTTTTTTGTGTGTCTATTTCCTTCAGTTCTGCTCTGATTTTAGTTATTTCTTGCCTTCTGCTAGCTGTTGAATGTGTTTGCTCTTGCTTCTCTAGTTCTTTTAATTGTGATGTTAGGGTGTGAATTTTGGATCTTTCCTGCTTTCTCTTGTGGGCATTTAGTGCTATAAATTTCCCTCTACACACTGCTTTGAATGTGTCCCAGAGATTCTGGTATGTTGTGTCTTTGTTCTCGTTGGTTTCAAAGAACATGTTTATTTCTCCCTTCATTTCGTTACATACCCAGTAGTCATTCAGGAGCAGGTTGTTCAGTTTCCATTTAGTTGAGCGGTTTTGAGTGAGTTTCTTAATCCTGAGTTCTAGTTTGATTGCACTGTGGTCTGAAAGACAGTTTGTTATAATTTCTGTTCTTTTACATTTGCTGAGGAGAGCTTTACTTCCAACTCTGTGGTCAATTTTGGAATAGGTGTGGTCTGGTGCTGAAAAAAATATATATTCTGTTGATTTGGGGTGGAGAGTTCTGTAGATGTCTATTAGGTCTGCTTGTTGCAGAGCTGAGTTCAATTCCTGGGTATCCTTGTTAACTTTCTGTCTTGATCTGTCTAATGTTGACAGTGGGGTGTTAAAGTCTCCCATTATTATTGTATGGGAGTCTAAGTCTCTTTGTAGGTCACTCAGGACTTGCTTTATAAATCTGGGTGCTCCTGTATTGGGTTATTGGGTGCATATATATTTAGGATAGTTAGCTCTTCTTGTTGAATTGATCCCTTTACCATTATGTAATGGCCTTCTTTGTCTCTTTTGATCTTTGTTGGTTTAAACTCTGTTTTATCGTAGACTAGGATTGCAACCCCTGCCTTTTTTTGTTTTCCATTTGCTGGTAGATCTTCCTCCATCCCTTTATTTTGAGCCTATATGTGTCTTTGCACGTGAGATGGGTTTCCTGAATACAGCACACTGATGGATCTTGACTCTTTATCCAATTTGCCAGTCTGTGTCTTTTAATTGGCGCATTTAGTCCATTTACATTTAAAGTTAATTTTGTTATGTGTGAATTTGATCCTGTCATTATGATGTTAGCTAGTTATTTTGCTCGTTAGTTGATGCAGTTTATTGCTAGCCTCGATGATCTTTACAATTTGGCATGATTTTGCAGGGGCTGGTACCGGTTGTTCCTTTCCATGTTTAGTGCTTCCTTCAGGAGCTCTTTTAGGGCAGGCCTGGTGGTGACAAAATCTCTCAGCATTTGCTTGTCTGTAAAGTATTTTATTTCTCCTTCACTTATGAAGCTTAGTTTGGCTGGATAGGAAATTCTGGGTTGAAAATTCTTTTCTTTAAGAATGTTGAATATCGGCCCCCACTCTCTTCTGGCTTGTAGAGTTTCTGCTGAGAGATCAGCTGTTAGTCTGATGGGCTTCTCTTTGTGGGTAACCTGACCTTTCTCTCTGGCCGCCCTTAACATTTTTTCCTTCATTTCAACTTTGATGAATCTGACAATTATGTGTCTTGGAGTTGCTCTTCTCGAGGAGTATCTTTGTGGCGTTCTCTGTATTTCCTGAATCTGACTGTTAGCCTGCCTTGCTAGATTGGGGAAGTTCTCCTGGATAATATCCTGCAGAGTCTTTTCCAACTTGGTTCCAGTCTCCCCGTCACTTTCAGTTACACCAATCAGACGTAGATTTTGTCTGTTCACATAGTCCCATATTTCTTGGAGGCTTTGTTCATTTCTTTTTATTCTTTTTTCTCTAGACTTCCCTTCTCACTTCATTTCATTCATTTCATCTTCCATCACTGATACCCTTTCTTCCAGTTGATTGCATCGGCTCCTGAGGCTTCTGCATTCTTCACATAGTTCTCGAGCCTTGGCTTTCAGCTCTATCAGCTCCTTTAAGCACTTCTCTGTATTGGTTATTCTAGTTATACATTCGTCTAATTCTTTTTCAAAGTTTTTAACTTCTTTGCCTTTGGCTTGAATTTCCTCCTGTAGCTCGGAGTAGTTTGATCATCTGAAGCCTTCTTCTCTCAACTCATCAAAGTCATTCTCTGTCCAGCTTTGTTCCATTGCTGGTGAGGAACTGCATTCCTTTGGAGGAGGAGAGGTGCTCTGCTTTTTAGAGTTTCCAGTTTTTCTGCTCTGTTTTTTCCCCATGTTTGTGGTTTTATCTACTTTTGGTCTTTGATGATGGTGATGTACAGATTTTTTTTGGTGTGGATGTCCTTTCTGTTTGTTAGTTTTCCTTCTAACAGAAAGGACCCACAGCTGCAGGTCTGTTGGAATTTGCTAGAGGTCCACTCCAGATGCTGTTTGCCTGGGTGTCAGGAGCGGTGGCTGCAGAACAGCGGATTTTCGTGAACTGTGAATGCTGCTGCCTGATCGTTCCTTTGGAAGTTTTGTCTCAGAGGAATACCCGGCCATGTGAGGTGTCAGTCTGCCCCTACCTGGGGGGTGCCTCCCAGTTAGGCTTCTCAGGGGTCAGGGACCCACTTGAGGAGGCAGTCTGTCTGTTCTCAGATCTCCAGCTGCATGCTGGGAGAACCACTACTCTCTTCAAAGCTGTCAGACAGGGACATTTAAGTCTGCAGAGGTTACTGCTGTCTTTTTGTTTGTCTGTGCCCTGCCCCCAGAGGTGGAGCCTACAGAGGCAGGCAGGCATCCTTGATCTGTGGTGGGCTCCACCCAGTTTGAGCTTCCTGGCTGCTTTGTTTACCTAATCAAGCCTGGGCAATGGGGGGCGCCCCTCCCCCAGCCTGGCTGTGGTCTTGCGGTTTAATCTCAGACTGCTGTGCTAGCAATCA
Source organism: Symphalangus syndactylus (assembly GCF_028878055.3). Lineage (NCBI taxonomy): Eukaryota > Metazoa > Chordata > Mammalia > Primates > Hylobatidae > Symphalangus > Symphalangus syndactylus. The sequence goes on along the minus strand of NC_072428.2, from coordinate 27,899,524 downwards.
GTGAGACTCCGTGGGCGTAGGACCCTCCGAGCCAGATGCAGGATATAATCTCCTGGTGTGCTGTTTTTTAAGTCTGCTGGAAAAGTGCTGTATTAGGGTGGGACTGACCCGATTTTCCAGGTGGTGTCTGTCACCCCTTTCTTTGACTAGGAAAGGGAACTCCCTGACCCCTTGTGCTTCCTGAGTGAGGCAATGCCTTGTCCTGCTTTGGCTCGTGCACGGTGCGCTGCACCCACTGTCCTGTGCCCACTGTCTGGCACTCGCTAGTGAGATGAACCCGGTACCTCAGATAGAAATGCAGAAATCACCCGTCTTCTGCATCGCACATGCTGGGAGCTGTAGACCGGAGCTGTTCCTATTCGGCCATCTTGGCTCCACCCACCACATTTTCTTTATCCAGTCTGTCATTGATGGGTGTTTAGTTTGATTCCATATCTTTGTTATTGTGAATAGTGCTGCATGTATCTTTATAATAGAATGATTTATATTCCTTTCAGTATATACCCAGTAATGGGATTGCTGGGTCGAATGGTATTTCTGCCTCTATGTCTTTGAGGAATCGCCACACTGTCTTCCACAAGGGTTGAACTAGTTTACATTCCCACCAAAAGTGTAAAAGCATTATGTTTTCTCTGTAACCTTGCAGCATCCTTTTTTTTTTTTTTTTTTTTTTTTGGCTTTTTAGTAGTAGTCATTCTGTCTGGTGTGAGATGGTATCTCATTGTGGTTTTGATTTGAATTTCTCTAATGATCAGTGCTGTTGAGCTTTTTTCATATGTTTATTGGCTGAATGTATGTCCTCTGTTGAGAAGTGTCTGTTCATGTCCTTTGCCCACTTTTTAATGGTGTTGTTTATTTTTTTTTCTTGTAAATGTGTTTCACTTCCTTGTAGATGCTGGATGTTAGACCTTTGTTAGATGGAGTGATTGAAAAAATTTTTTCCCATTCTGTAGGTTGACAGTTCAGTCTGATGGTAGGTTTTTTTTTCTGTGTAGAAGCTCTTTAATTACATCCCATTTGTCAATTTTTGCTTTTGTTGCAATTGCTTTTGATGTTTTCGTCATGAAGTCTTTGCCCATGCCTGTGTCCTGAATGATATTGCCTAGATTTTCTTCCAGGGCTTTTATAGTTTCCAGTTTTACGTTTAAGTCTTTAATCCATCTTGAGTTGATTTTTGTATGCTGTGTAAGGAAGTAGTTCAATTTCAGTTTTCTTCATATGGCCAGCCAGTTCTCCAAGCACCATTTATTAAATAGGGAATTATTTCCCCATTGTTTGTTTTTGTCAGGTTGTCAAAGATCAGATGGTTGTAGGTGTGTGGTCTTATTTCTGGGTTCTCTATTCTGTTCCCTTAGTCTATTCTTGAACCAGTACCATACTGTTTTGATTACTGTAGCCTTGTAGTATAGTTTGAAATCAGGTAGTGTGATGCCTCCAGCTTTGTTCTTTTTGCTTAGGATTGTCTTGGCTCTCTGGGCTTTTTTTGGTTCCATATGAATATTAAAATAGTTTTTTCCAATTCTGTGAAGAGTGTCAATGGTAGTTTAATGGGAATAGCATTGCATCTACAAATTACTTTGGGCAGTATGGCCATTGTCACCATATTGATTCTTCTTATCCATGAGCATGGAATGTTTTTCCATTTGTTTGTGTCCTCTCTGACTTCTTTGAGCAGTGGTTTGTAGTTCTTCTTGAAGAGGTCCTTCACTTCCCTTGTTAGCTGTATTCCTAGGTGTTTTATTCTTCTTGTGGCAATTCTGAATGGGAGTTTATTCATGATTTGGCTGTCAGCTTGCCTGTTGTTGTTGTATGGGAATGCTAGCTGATTTTGAATATACTGATTTTGTATCCTGAGACTTTGCTGAAGTTGCTTATTGGCTTAAGAAGCTTTTGGGCTGAGAGGATGGGATCATGTCATCTGCAAACAAAGATAGTTTGACTTCCTGTCTTTCTATTAGAATACCTTTATTTCTTTCTCTTGCCTGATTGCCCTGGCCAGAACGTCCAATACTACGTTGAACAGGAGTGATGAGAGCGGGCATCCTTGTCTTGTGCTGGTTTTCCAGCTTTTGGGCAATTTATTTCATGTGCTTGGGCCTTGACTTTCTTTCTATTAAGTAGGAATAATAGTACAATAATTAATTGCTTAATGACAGGGATACATTTCTAGAAATGTGTCACTAGGTAATTTTGTACAAACATTATAGAGTGTACTTACACAAACCTAAATGTATAGCCTACTACACACTCAGGCTATATAGTATAGCCTATTGCTCCTAAGCTATAAACATATATAGCAGGTTACTATACTGAATACTGTAAGCAATTATAACACAATCATAAGTATGTGTGTATCTACACATAGCTAGACATGGAAAAGGTACAGTAAAAATATGATATTATGGTCTTTTGGGACCACTGCCATATGTGGTCTATTGAAAACCAAAATGTTATTTGATGCATAATTGTATATACAATCCTAGGATGTGGTTAAATGAGATAACTCATGTCAAGCACTTAGACTAGTGTCTAGCACATATAATACACTTAGTTCTATGTGGTTATAATTGTCTTCTACATGCAGAGCTCTAGATGTAAACCCATGGTGGAATTTAAAAATATGTAATCTACAGTCATTTCAGGGACTGGCTTAATTTCTGTAAACCTCATAAATGGCTCCCTGAGACAAGCTGGGTACTAACACTAACATGGACTCTGGGAGGCACTGTGCTCTATATCTGGCATAGGGGCTCAAGAACATCATTCTGACTGCTCATATGGCACATTCTCCTTGACCTAGTCCAACTTCTCCAAATTCCTGAGCTTAAATAACTTCTAGAGTTTCTGTCTTGTTCTCTCCTGTCTTTATTTCTTTCCCAGGACTCTGGTACTTCTGGAGCCTGCATCTGTCACCGGCAGATCCCCTTCCTATAACCTGATACCTGGCATCCTATTCCTAAAGCTCAGGCCCTGCTGGAGCCATGCTAATTCTCTGGTGCTGACCACCTATTCATATTACCTTTATCTGGAAGACTCATCACCATGTTCTCCCTGCCTGACTTTTTAACCCCCTATTATACTGCCTGCCTGACTGGACTGCTGCTGCCTCTCTCCTGCATGGTAAGCAAGCTCTGCTGGCCCATCTAGAGTATAGCTGGGTCAGCCTCTTATTACTTATCCTACCCTATTTTGTGTAATAAGTTTCTCAGTCTGAGTCTCTCTTCTCAATTTTATTTTGCCATCACCCAAACTCCTGTTTAAGGCATCCCTGCTTACAAGAAACTGCAATGTCTTGGGGGAGATAATGCATGTCCTTAGATGACAATTAAAGAAGATCGAAAGTCAGGAGTAACTTGAAATATTGGTAAAAAGTGCCTTCTTATAAAACCTTAAAGAGTAAACAGGAATTAAACAGGGGAAAGATAATGCTTTTATTTGGTGAAATCTATACTCACACTCCAGGAAAGAGGCAGACTAACAGCTAATTGGACAACAAGCAAACTGTGTCTCCACAGGGTGCCCATCATAGGATTCTTAACTCTCTCCCAGATTCTATTAGGAATGGAGGAATCCTTCCATTAACACCAGAGTATGTAACTAAGGGTGAAGAAAAGAGTTCAACTTTCCACTGCAAAACCTTCTGTGACTTGAACTCCATCTCATGGAGAATATCTTTGTGTGCCATGCAAGGAGTTATACTGGGGTTGACCAAATTCTTAGTCAAACCTTATAGTCTGACATGGACAAAAATTGTATAGATAGTTATTGAGGATGGAAAAGAATAAAGACACTGAGCTGGAAAAGAAAAGGCAACTTGCTGCTATTTTAACTGTTTTATATTGTCTTCATGATATTATGGTAGTTTAATCAAAGTTAGGTATATCTCTTTCTTTTTAAGGAATTAAGTAAAATAATCAATAATTATGGCTGTAATCATTCAACTAAGTCTACTTACATACACATGATTGGAAATGGCCATTCATGTTTATTACTCTTTTCTCTCCTTAGAAAAATGTATTGGAGGAAAGTGAAGTTTCTTCTTCAATATTGTCCATTGAAGGCAAGAGGGGTGAATGCTGTCTTTCAGTCAGTGATCTGACAGTTCTGTTTGCCCGATAATAGAAAAATGAGAGTTTTAGTATTAGACAAATCTAAGTTTGTACCTCTCCACCATTTTTTTGCAGAAGGATCTTTCTCTCACTGAACTTCATCTGTAAAATGGAAATAATAATATTGAACTCATAGTGTTTCCATGAAGATTAAATTAGGAATTCCATTGTCATGGGTATGGCAGAGTGAGTAGTACACGTACGGACATAATCAATGAATTCTCAGCTGTTCTTGTTAATTAGGGGAGGTATTATGGAAGCAGGTGTGCCCTGGGAAGAATGCTTTATAGCATGGCCTTGTTTGACCATAACCTAGTGAAGCATTCTTTCTTAGCAACAAACTCCCAGAGCACTGGCTAATTTTGGTAGCCTCCTTTTTTTTCTGCATTTTTTTCTTTCTTTCTTTCTTTTTTTTTTTTTTTTGCCTTTTGCCTCTAGATATACAAAGGTCATTCTTATCTGTATAAATAACCTATTTTCCTTTATATCAAAGATGCCAAAAACCTATATTCACTTAATTTCTTTTTCAAATGTCATCTTGTTAATTTCTTCCTGAACACATGGAGGAACTGTCAGTCTATTACTGCCATAATAAAATCCAAAGTTTCCTTGCCTTCCCCTTGCAGGACTTCTCTCAGGTTTGTTTTTTTTTGTTTTTTTTTTTTTGTTTTTTTTTTTTTGTTGTTGTTGTTTTTTTTTTTTTTTTTTTTTTTTTTTGGCTCTGTCATTAGTACTATTTTTCTCATACTCATTTGTTGTCAATTTATCCTTTTATTCATTTACTTCTCATTTCTTCATTGATTAACTCAACAAATATGTATTGTATATACCATAACAAACCTGAGTTGACACTGGGGAGCTAGCAAGTAGCAAGTATCCCAATAAGAGAGGAAGAATAGGGTAGTGTTTAAGAATGAGTGCTTTCAAGTCAGAGGAAGACCTCTGTTTGAACTTTGACTCCATTGTGTTTTAGCTGGCTGACCATGGGCAAATCACTTCAAGTTCCCTAGACTTCAGTTTCTCATGTGTAAAATGGGAATAATACCAGTTCCTCTTTTCCAAGAATATTGTAAAAAGTAAACAGGACAATTAATGAAGGCAAATTTCCTAGTACACTGCCTGACATGTAATAAGAATATACAGTCAATAAGTTTTAGATTTGATGATGGTGATGATGATGACGATTATCTTTAATTATTTGGTTCGTCATGGAGCTTAGACTTTAGTAGAGACGTCACATAAGTTTCCATGGAGCTATTGAAGGTTTTTAAGTAGATTAATGACTAGGTTGTGATGACCTTTGATGCCTCCTTTTTCACATTTCCCCATCTACAACTAGACCCTACAACTAGTTGGGTTGTCCTTGATACATCTCATAGATCAATCCTTTCTTCTCCAATACCACTGAGAAAACCCCCCATTCATCTAAAGTGTAATTTTTAATTGAAGCATTATCTAATTATCAAATGTAATTAAACTAGACTCCTTCCTAAGTGAAGGATGGTCTCCTTGGGCATCGTTCTGCATTTAAGAGGCTGAACTGGTCTATGATGGTGATCTGCTTTGGCTGTTTCCCCACCCAAATCTCATCTTGAATTGTAGTTTCCATAATCCCCACATGTCATGGGGAGGAACTAGGTGGAGATAATTGAATCATGGGAGCAGTTTTTTCCATCCTGTTCTTGTGATAGTGAGTTAGTTCTCATGAGATCTGATGGTTTTATAAGGGGCTTCCCCCTTCACTTGGCTCTCATTCTTCTCCTTCCTGCCATCACATGAAGAAGGACGTGTTTACTTCCCCTTCCACCATCACTGTAAGTATCCTAAGGTCTGCCCATCCATGCTGAACTGTGAGTCAATTAAACCTCTTTCCTTTATAAATTACCTAGTCTCAGTTATGTCTTTATTAGCAGTGTGAGAATAAACTAAGGCAGATGGCATAATCACATCTCTGACCAAGGCTATTTTCAACGGTTCAGACACTGACTTGTTGAATTCTCATATTGGTAGTCACCTCTGTGCTATTCTTTCTATCTGTTTGTAAATTTAGAGATGTCCATCTAGCTGAGATTTTATGAATATCACTAAAAGATGAGTCTATTAATGAGGGAATATCCTTCAAATTTGCCTCCAGCTTCTTTAAAAGGAACTCTACTACTGAGATGGTAAATGGATTTCATCACACATGCTGTCTGTATCAGTTCACTCTTGCTGTGTGACATAAACTTAGTGGTCATTATTTCTTGTGGGTCTACTATCTGGCTGAAAGATTCTGCTGATCTAGGATAGGCTCAGCTCATTTTGCCATCTTGGGCATCTGCAGTCAGCTGGCAAGTTGACTAGGGATAGTTTAGTCTAGTATAGGTTCAGCTAGAACAACTTGGCTCTCTTCTATGTGTCTTTCGTTCCCTTCAGCAGGCTAGCCTGGTAGGTTCTCATGGTAGTGGCAGGAATCAAAGAGAGAAGGCAGAAATGCACGAGCAAATTTTCAAGGCTCTGCTGGTTTCAAGTTTTTCTCACTCATCCAAACAAGTCATCTGTTTAAGCCTAGAGTTAGACTGTGACAGTAATACCAAAGGGGAAAGATATAGCAGTTATGAAAACCTGTGTCCCCTTATTCGCTCAATCTGCCATAGTCTGCCTTCTGGGCACACTTACTAACATGCTTGCCCACATGAAATATATTCCTCCTTTCCCAGGACCCTCCAAAATCTCTTCAAGTTGGGGCATCCTACTTGAAGTCCAGGGCACTGTGATCTACATCAGGCTCATTACATGCTCCTCTTGATCCAAAAAGTTATGTACTGGCAAAAAAGTATTTGCTCTAAACATACTCAACATAGAATGGTGAAATGAGGACAGAATAACCTATGTAAGTATTCTCATTTAGAAAGGGGATGAATTGATACTACACAGCAGTCACTGGTCCATGGCAACTCTGAACTCTTTCTGGGCAGATACTTTCCATTTACCCTACTCTGGAGATGGGAAATGTTCTTTGATTCTTTCTGCTTTCTGGGAATGCTCCTCAGTCTATTGTTCTCCATGGCTCTTGGCATGTCTCTTCCACTTTTCTTGCCCACTTCAGAAGAGAATATTGGAAAATATTCTTGCTTCCTGCCTATAGAAAATTAGCGGCAGAGATGTCTTTCTACAAGTGTGAGACACCTCTATAGAGTCTCAATTCTTTTTTCCTCCAGGCTGGCAAAATGTTGCCAATCTAGCTGAATTAAAAACATTGTGAATTCTTATGAATATAGTTGGATTCTACTTCATGAGATAAAAGTCACACCTTTACTATTCTTCTAAGCCCTTTTGTGTCGTAGAGAAACTCTGATAGACTTTGCCTGAATTCCTTCACAGATCTTCAAAAAGGATCTTATAGCCATGCCTGTGATTTTGTCTTTGTCCCCAAGCTAAAATTTGTTTTGAGAGTTATATTGTTCCCATGAGGGGCTAGAGATAAAAAACAGTTTTATGTCCCTCCCAGAAAATCATGGACTCCATATTTTCTCTATGTTCTCCTTGTAGAATAGCTAGTCTTTGCTTTAGAATATCTCTTTCTTGTAGCAGTCTATCAAATACAATCAATAAGAGCCAGTTGGCACTTTCAACATCCTGCATGGAAATCTCATTGCTTAAATCCAAAAGTTCATTAGTACATTAAAAATTTTCTTAGTTATAACAGGTGACAGTCTTAACAGTGGTTTCACCATTATATGAAATGGATCACCATTTCTCCAGTCTCCTTTAACAGCTTCCTCACCATTCTTCTAGCTTCTGCCAACTTTTCTGACCCAAAGCCAATGTCACATCTTTTAAGTTTTAGTTATGACAGAACCGAAGTGCAACACCAAATTCTTTATCAGTTTGCTATTGTGCATTATAAACCACTCCAAAACTTAGTGGCTTAAAATAACAACTGTATATTATTTTTCACAAGTCTATGGATTTATAGAAGATTTTGCAGATCTGAGCTAAGCCAAATGCATCAGTGCTCATGCATCTGTGGTCAGCTGGCAGATCCACTAGCACCTGGCTAATCCAAGGTTGCCTTGATTGGGAAATTTCAGCCCTCCTGCATATATCTCTGACATTGAGTGGTTTTTTTTGGAAATGCTTTCATGGAATATTGTTTTTAAATGTTCAGAGGCTGTATATAGGCCCAGGAGAAAAGGCTACTCTGTTAATTAGTGATTTTGGTCATGGGCGAGGGAGATAGAAAAGGTAGCACATATGCCATGTGCTCACTATTTCTCTCTTGTTCCCTAGGTTTTCAAGGGTAGAAATCAGAGATCTCATTTTATACGCTCAGTGTGATAGTTAATATTGAGTGTCAACTTGACTGGATTGAAGGAGGCAAAGTATTGTTCCTGGGTGTGTCTGGGGATGTTGTGAAAGGAGAATAACGTTTGAGTCAGTGGACTGGGAGAGGCAGACCCACCCTCAGTCTGGGTGGGCACCATCTAATCAGTTGCCAGCATGGCTAGAATAAAGCAGGCAGAAGAAGGAGGGTGAAGCTGACTTGCGGAATCTTCCAGCCTTCATCTTTCTCCCATGCTAGATGCTTCCTGCCCTTGAACGTCGGACTCCAAGTTCTTCAGCTTTTGGACCCTTGGACTTAACACCAGTGGTTTGCCAGGGGCTTTCAGGCCTTCTGCCACAGACTGAGGGCTGCACTATCAGCTTCCCTACTTTTGAGGTTTGGGGACTCAGACTGAGCCAGTATTGGTTTCCTTGCTCTTCATCTTGCAGATGGCCTATTGTGGGACTTCACCTTGTGATCATGGGAGTCGATTCTCCTTAATAAACTCCCTTTCATATATACATATATCCTATTAGTTCTTTCCCTCTAGAGAACCCTAATACACTCACCTAGCATGATGCCTGACAAATATTAGGTGCTTAATAGATATTTTGCATAAATAATTGAATAAATAAATGGAAAAGGAAGATGCACATATAGGGATGCAACATGGACCAAATTTTTAGCCAGATATCCTTCAACTGGTTAGATGTTTTTCTCCTCAGTTTTTAAACACACCCTATACAGCACTTGTCTTGTTACACTTTCTCAAATACTATATGGGCATACTTGCTTTTGCCCTTGTGATTTCAGCAGATGAATATGCTCTTTTCATACCTGAATGTCAAAATTTGCCTCAATTTACGGTTTTGCCTAAATCCTTTTCAGTCAACCTGAGTCAGAAGCAATCTCATTTTGTACTTGATCATTTTATTTTGCCTAGTACTAGAATGAATCATTTCTAGCTGGGTCTCTGACACCCCAGCTAGATTGAAAACTGCTAGAGGACATGGTTTACACATCATTTGTCTAAACATTCTTCACAGTGCCCAGCCCAGTTTCTTCCAAATGATGTGTTTAGTTACATTTGTTGAATGAATAAATGAATGAATCCGTGAATAAATGAACCAAATTTCTACCAAACAAGGGCAGGGACTTTGTCTATCCTGTTTATCGTTAGCTGTTAGTTCAGTGCCTTGTACATGGTAGGTGCTCAGTAAATATTTACTGAATAAAAAAAGAATCATTGAATAGCTAAATGAATTAATGAACAAAGTGGGGGAAAAAGCAAATGCAGACTTATTATTCCTATTTTAAGAAATTACACTTTACATGATATTAGAAAATAATTTCATGATTGATTTTAATTGTAATTCCTTAGAACAGCCCAGGAACTCAATTCTATTATTATCTTTGTTTTCATTCTTGCTCAAAGACCTTTTCTCAGGCAGTGAGAAATAGAAATTGTACACTATTCTCTCCAGGAGCTTCATTTATAAAGTGAACTATTTCAGAGTTTATAACAAGGCATATGGGCTGTTAGAGTCTTTTCAGGCCACGTAGGACTGGGCTTGTCCTTGTAGGCAGAAACAGCGAGTGCCTGTGTCCTACATCGGGTTGTCTGGTAGATCTTAAAGTCCTTCCTTTGGTCCCAAATATTTTCTGTCTTGCTGGGACATATTCCCTGTGCTTGAGAGATTTAGAGCTCAGTGAAGTGGTTATCAGACTTTATCATCTGACTGAATCCCACTTCCCACCCTCTGAACATTCAAGTTTAGTTGGCCTGGGGCCGAGTCCCAGGAAACTGTATTTTATCAACCACCCCACTCCCAAGATTCTGATATTGGTGGTCTACAGACCACACTTTTTTTTTATTTTTCCTTTTTTTTTTTTTTTTTGGAGATGGAGTCTCGCTCTATCGCACAGACTGGAGTGCAGTGGCATGACCTTGGCTCACTGCAACCTCTGCCTCCCAGGTTCAAGCAATTTTCCTGCCTCAGCCTCCTGAGTAGCTGGGATTACAGGTGCATGCCACCATGCCCAGCTAATTTTTGTATTTTAGTAGAGACGGGGTTTCACCATGTTGGCCAGGCTGGTCTCGAACCCCTGACTTCAGGTGATCCACCCGCCTTGGCCTCCCAAAGTGCCGGGATTACAGGTGTGAGCCACTGCGCCCAGCCAGACCATATTTTTAAAAGCATTAATTGTGTGTGTATGTGAAGAATGCAAAAAAAAAAAGTGCTATAAGTGCTGTGATGGATGTCTGTGTAAGATCCAGCAGAGGCAGAAAAGTAGAAGCTGTTACCCTTTGCTAGGGATCTCTGGATTTTTGTTCGGTCTTAGATGAGCATTTTCTCTTTTGCAATAACTTGTAACAATTTCAGAATCCGTAGAGGGAACAATTGAAGTCCTAAATGGACTAGGATATGTGTGGAGGTTGACAATTTTGTTATGGCTACTTCTTTCCTAGAAAAATCCCAGGAGGGTGCCCATTGTGTGTTACATAGTTCTGAGAATATCTCCACTAACCTTCCTGCTAGCAAAGGAATAATAAACGCTCACTATGCTGAGCATGTACCCAGGATGAAGACAGCAGAAATGAAAGGGTTACGCAGGACAAATGTGCTTCATGAGATCTCAAGAAAATTCTGTTTCCAAGTCAAGCAGTCAATGCAATTTAGAATACTCAAATTTTGTCTGTTGAATATCTTGTCTCATCGTGTACCTAAACTTGGACTTGATGGTGCAGTTTTACTTAGAGCTCTATATTTGTCTTCCCTCATTATCCCTGTGGGTGGGCCCAATGCGGGGTGGAGGAGAAAAGGTACTCTGTGAGTACTAAATAATCCTACTAACATCACATAGCCTTGAGTCACTGGAGATGTGTTTTATAAGTCCTGTTAAGTTTGATCTCTTTTACTCCTACTGCAATTATCTGTTGGAATTTTATAGGACTGTGGACATACCGAAGGGAGGGATTTAATTGTTAAGTACTTTCAGCCTAATTGGTTCTCAATTGGAGGAGATGCCTTGGGTCTGGAAACTTGCCACATGTTAGCAGAGCATGTAGGTTCATTGCTCACCTGTGGAGTTGACAGATACAAGAAAATGTTCTGACTTGGCATCAATTTTGGCATTTAGTTGGCTTAACTGTCTTCAAGGCTGCTCCTAGGACTTTTTATTTGTCAGCTGTTCCTGTGTTGGGTAGACATGGAGGCTTTTACCAAGTCTCTTAGCTACCTGGGCTAAGACCCTGACTGTGGCAATTTGCATGAGGCAGGAGGGAGTACGGCTGTATTGGTGGTCCCCATAGAAAGCCATGACTGGGGAACTGATCAATGTCGTTTTCAACATGTATTTTATTGTATCTTTTTGCATGCCCAATTAAACCAGTGAACAAGTTATTCATGTTATTAAATATAGAGGGAACTAAGACCTACAGGAGAAATGGTTAAATAGTTGTACATCTATATGATATCTAGTACACAATCATTACAATCATGACTTTGAATATTATTTAATAATCTAAAAATTGCTTACTATGAATTATTAAGTAGTGATATCTGTAGCATTTAAGTTTTTGCCACAAAAGAAAAAAATTCTGAGTGGCATTTTTGTCAGGAAAAAAAGTAAAATAAATCTCTTAAATCTTTATATAAATTAAGTTTAAAGATTCTGGATTCAGACTGGCCTTGTTTAAAAGCCTGGGTAACTTTCTCAAAGCCACCTAATTGCTGCATGATTTAAAAAAGCTGATTAACCTTATTATGACTATTTTTAAATTTATAAAATGGGAATAATGTTCCTAGCACTTACTCCATAGACTTATTTCAACTATTTAAGATGCTTATCTATCTAAAGTGCTCAATTCATTGCCTGGTACACAACTAAAGGTTGATAAATGTCATTATATGTGCACACATAAATTCAAACACACACATAGGTACACACACAAACATACATTTATATGCCTTGTTGAAACATTTTCTGTCTTGATAATCAATTTTTCTTTCTCCCCCAGCCCTCTGCCATTAATACTAAGCAATGACGGGAGGAAAGGTGCCATCAAGAATTGCACTGTCCAGTCCCATAGCCACTACCCATAGGTGGCCATCAGGCAATTGAAATATGGCCAGCCCAAACTGATATGTGCTGTTAAGTATAAAATTCACATTGGATTTTGAAGACCATAGAAACAATTTTTTTGTGTGGGGGTGGGGCAGGGGGCATTCTGGTTGGCTTTTACTGATGACACTACTTTTATTTTTTTGTAGTTGTAGGGTTTATATAATAATGTGGTACATTACCAAAAATTTTATTGAACAGTATGAAAAACATGGGAAATGTCTAATTTTTTTTTCCTGCAACCTTTGCCTCTTGGGTTCAAGCAATCCTCCTGCCTCAGCCTCCTGAGCAGCTGGGGCTACAAGCACGTGCCCAGCTAATTTTTGTATTTTTTTAGTAGAGACGGGGTTTCACCATGTTGGCCAGGCTGGTCTCGATATTCTGATAGATTAGGTTAAATATGTTATTAAATAATAATCACAATTTTGGGGGAAAGGCAAAGACACAGACCCTCTGTGACAACATTGTATGGAATATTCTTCCCAAAGTAATTACGTTTGAAGCCACTCTAGTACTTCTCTTCTGTTTCCTACTCCTGAATTTTAAGTTTACCTTCCTGATGTTTCTGTTTGGGTTCTACTGTCACCTTAAACTCATCATATCCTAAAATGTATTTTTATTTTCTTCACAGCTGTATTATATTTCTGATTTTCCTGTTTCAGTTCTATTCTCACTGTCCTTACAACCTTACTTCAATTTCCTGAACGGACAACAATAGATTTTCATCTGGGGCCTCTCCCATCACTTGATTCCATTTGTATTCATTTTGCCAACCGAATCCAAACTAATCTTGCTAAAACATCACTTATTTTTAAAAAAGTGGAAAACCTTCAATGGCACTCATTTTTCCATAAGATAAAACCCATGCCATTTAGCTTGGTACTTGGGGCCCTTCCAATCAACCCAGATTATCATTCTGGTCTTCTCTCTAATTTCTTGGTCTAGGTTTTCATTCTAGAAAATGCTAATTACTTGCTAGCCTTCAAACATAACTTATGGAGTTGATAAAAAGTGTTCCAAAATGCTTTTTACACAGGAAAAGAAGTAGATTTTGCAGGTTGAGTGTAGGAAGAAGAGATTTAAATTTTGGAGTCATATGGAAGTTGATATGCCTTTTAGATAAGTTAAAATTTTCTTTTCAACTAACTTACCTGAGGAAGACAAGAGGCTCTTGTTATATTGGGTTTGAGAAAGGGGAAGAGGTATAGAAAAAGAAGACTGGAGAATCATTGGACTGTTCCTCAAGTTACAAGCTTCTGATTGCATTCCAAAATGCACTGACTATAGAAAGATGATGTTTCAGATTTAGAGTTATTTGGGAATTTACTCTGGGCTATTTTTCCAGGAAGGAAGGAGGCTTTGATGTCTACCTTCAAAGGGTATATTTCCTGAAGGGTGATGGAGATAAATGGAATTGCCTATGGCCTCAAATTGAATTATTTCTGAGGCCTTGCACTTGTGAAACTCTTTATGGTTTCTAAATAGTTTTTTTTTTTCCTGATCATTAGCTCATGGCATTATCTCAAGACCATGAGTGACATATGATAGACAATATTATTGCCATTTTGGAGAACACGTATACGCAGAATTTAGCTGACTTTTTCAATAACACAAAGCTACATTTTGATATTACCTTCCAGTGTTGATTTCCATGTTATTTATATTGCTTTACATTGCAAAATGCAAAAATCACTCCTTGCCTGAACTGTTCAGTCTTGACCTGTGAAGTAGATGTTTCCTGGTTTATCTTTAAGAATTAGCTTTTCACTTGCAGAGGTGAGTTTCCCCTGGGAAATCCATGGCAAAGTTTTCATTATGTACACTATTCAAATATTATTTACATTGGTTTTTGGTTGAGGGAAAAAATAATATCCTGCTAATTCTTACCTTTACAATTCAAAGAAGTTTGACATATGCAGTAATCCAACCTCCATTTCTAAATGTTTATTTTTTATTATAAAAGTAATGAATGTTCATTATAGTAATATTGGAGAATGCAGAAATATGAAAAATGAATTTATTTTTATTTTTATTGAACTATAATTTGCATACAGTGAAATGCACTGATCCTAAGTGTAAAGTTTGATGAGTTTTAAAAAGTGTTCACAACTGTGTAACTCATACACTAGTCAAGATATAGAACATTGCCATCACCCTGACATCACTTTTCTATCTGTCTCCATCTGCCTTTCTCACTCTAGGAAACCTCTGTTCTTATTTTTATTAGGAAAGTGGAATTAAAAAAAGTACTGAAGTCCCACCACTCAACAATCAATCACTGCTTAACCTAGCAGCATCTTTTGACATCACTGATCATTCCCTTTGTAATTCCATACCTTGGCTTGGCTTCTAAGGCACAGCCTTCTCTCATTATTCTGCTCACCCTCCTGGCTGCTACTTCTCTGGGTCCTTTGCTGAGTTCTCCCTATCTTTCCACCTCTAATTGAACACGGTCAGCATTTGGCCCTCTTCTGTTCCCTATCTGTATGCTCTTCATAGTGATATCATCAAGTCAGATGGCTTTCAGTGCCATCTCCAAGTAGCCAGTTCCCAAGTTGATACCCATAACTCTCATCTCTCCCTTGAACTTGAGTACTATATCCAATAGCTTCCTCACATTCTCACATGAATGTCTAACAGACCAGACCTCTAAGACAACACACTCCAAGTCTAAGCTGTGATGTTTACACCCAAAACCTGCTCCTCCTTAGGGTCCTCATCTCAGAAAATGACATCTCCAGTTGTTTAGGCCAAAAGATATGATGGCATCCTTGACTCCACTCTTTCTTTCATAACATGTGACAAACCCATTAGGAAATACTATCCACTCCACTTCAGAGTATGTAGAGAATCTGACAGATTCTTAGTGATTCCCATGCTAACATTTGAATCCAACCCACCTTCATCATTGTTCCCCTGGACTAATGTAGTAGTTTTATAAGTGGTTGATCTGCCACCCTGTAATTTATTCTCCATGCAGCAGGTAGACACAATCTTTTAAAATATTAAAGTTTTCTCCAAAGCTGCAATCATTCTTTATATTTAACTTTACATTTTGTTTTTTTTCCACTCAATTCCATGTCATTTCAATTTTTCATGTCATTACAAACTATAAACATAATTTTCAATGGCTGAATTACCATTAGATGGGGAGATACACCATGATTTGTTTATACAACTCATTATCATTGGACATTATTATTTTAACTATTGTTAATAACACTGTAAAGAATATCTTGGTTCACAAAGTTGCTCAACCCTTATAGTTATAATATTGGATCCATAGCCGGGAATTGCTCAGTTAAAGGGTATAGACATTTGGAGGCTGTGTAACTATATACTGTCAAGTTGCTTTTCAAATGGAATGGATCAGTGTATACTCCCACTAGTTGTACTAACAACAAAATCATTTATATTTTTTCCAAAATAGATTGAATTTTATTTACAACTTTAAGAAAGTATAAATAAAAGATTAATCCAACATGGTTTATATTTATTGGAATTTAATAAAATATATTACATAAATTAGTTTAGAGTCCATTTGCTATTGTTAATTATAAGTTAGTGCAGACAGTACTACTCAACTCTAAGCCCACAGAATTGGGATGCCATATAGTAAAGTTGCTGAGGTTTGGAAACATAAAGTTTGATTAATGGCTTAATCACTTGGTAGCCATGAATTTGAGCAAATCACTTGCCATTTTTGAGCCTCCATGTTTTCATCTATGAAATAGGGATAATAAAAGCTGCCTTGCAGAAATGTTGCAAAGATTAAGTGAGATAATGTTCATAAATCACTTAGCATCAGGGTGGCTCTCATAAATAATAGTTTCTATCCTCCCTTCCAAAGTTATCTCTTGTCCTAGGTTTACATTCTCACCCTAGCCTACGTGGAAATAAACTGTAAGCAAGCCATTTCTCCTGTGGCTTTCTGAACTCCTGTGAATATAAGAGTTTCTTATTTTGCTTTGTTCAGTGCAAGATAGACAGTGTCATTTCAGGATGTGAACAGCATCAGGTGGGGCTTGCTGTATGAGGACTGGGACTGAGGAGCTGGCTGGAGTCCTGGTCCTGAGAGGATGGGGTTAGAGAGGGGAAGGGGCAAACAGGAGAGACAAGCTGAGGGGCAGAACTGTGACAGCTCCAGAGATGAGGGTAAAGTGGAAGGCAGGAGTTTGAGGCTGGCTAAGATGAATGCTATTCCTAGTGGTGAGGAACAGATGAGAAGGCAGGAATCCTGAAGCAACACACGTAAGTCAGCGTACCAACATTAACGCCCACTTTTAAAAACTCTTTTCTTTGAAATCATTTCTAATGTATAGAAAACTTGTAGGAATAGTGCAAAGAACTTCTGTAGACTCTTTTTCAGATTAACCCGTTTTAAACATTTTGTCATATTTGTCTCATCTCTGTGTGTGTATGTGTGTGTGTTTACTACTTAATGCCTTAGTTTCTTTTTTAAGAAGAAAGATTTTCTCCTATATAAACACAATATAATTATCAAATTCAGGAAACTGGACATTGATACAACACTTTAATCTATAGTCCACATTCTAATTTTATTAATTGTTTCAATAATGCCTTCTATAACATTTTGTAATCCAATCTTGGATTGTGCAGGGTATTTAGTGTTCATGTGCCTTTAGTCTCCTTTAAACAGGAATATGTCTTGTCCTTACTTGGTTTTACATGATATTGACATTTTTGAAGATTATAAACTAGTTATTATATTTCATTATTTTTTTGAGACAGAGTCTCGCTCTGTCACCTAGGCTGGAGTTCAGTGGCATGATCGCGACTCACTGCAGCCTCAACCTCCTGGGCTCAAGCAATCCTCCCACTTAAACCTCTCAAGTAGCTGGGACTAGCGGCATGTGTCAGCATGCCTGGCTAATGTTTTATATTTTTTGTAGAGATGAGGTTTTGCCATGTTGCCCAGGCTGGTCTCAAACTCCTGGGCTCAAGCAATCTTCCTGCCTGGGGTCCCAAAGTCCTGGGATTATAGGCTTGAACCCCCGTGCCTGGCCTGGCCTGTTATTTTATATTATGTCCCTGAATTTGGATTTTGTAGAGCTCATGTTTTAAATCTGCTTTTGAATAACATGTCTCTTTCAAGAGATTGCAGTTAGACTCTCTGTCCAGATTGAGCTGGGCTCAAGAATTCTCGATATAGCAGGATGTGTGGAGCATCTGTAACCACTGGACATAAAGCAGCTAGTGAATGCAGGGGGTGAAGGCCATAGGGTGGGGTGGAGACCCTTGTACCTGAGCCAGGGTGTAAGCTCCCATCAGTGGACTGGCAGGGACCTTGAGGGGTCACCAAGGCCATCTGCTTGGACTTCAGCAGAAATGCACCTTTCTACTCTTCCAGATGTGCCAGTTTATTTTTAAAGCCCTCCAGGGAATGTAATTCTGTGTGTAGCTTCCACACTGGTGCTCTCGCCTTGCTGTGTGAAGTTTTCTCTGTTGATCACTAACTTCCTCAAGGAGCAGATCTTACATGTTTTTCTCATTCTGTTTTCCAGAAGGGCTGTCTGTGAGGCGTGAGCCCTTCATTCTGTATAGAGAATTATATTTTATCACTCGCCCTCAGGTTTCTTTTCTTTAGGTTAGGCTAAAGAAAAAAAACCTTACACATACAGGGTAAAGTATTGTTACCTGTTTGCTAACAACAATGTATTATCATATCAATAACTACGCATCATCATAGCAATAACTCATTTCATTTTAGCATTGGATTTATTTTCCATAGACCTGACTATCAAGGGGACATGTTACAACATTTTTCTAGTCATCTTTTTTCTTTTTTATTATAAAATAATGAATGTTTATTGTAAAGTACAAATTCAAAAATTATAGATGAGTTAAAAAAAGAAGAAAATTTCTTCTCCTTTCTTCTTCCATACCCCTAATTACATTCCCCAAACTGAACCACTATTTATAGTTTTTATGTCTGCAATTCCAGATATTTTTCTATAGAAATACAAGAATACATACACACATATATATACACACACAGAAACACACACACACTATAAAAATTAAAATGGGATCATATATATGTATTTAAATTTGATGTTGTTTTCTGAGTTTAAAAATAATATACATTCTTTGTGGAAAATATAAAAAGAGCACAAATGAGATTATTTAAAAAACACCCATAATTCCACCACTCACCTCTTCAATGTTAGGATATTTTCTTAGACTTCTTTTTAATATATGTGTATTACCATATAGTCTCTTTAATGTTGTTCTCTTCCTTGATTAACTTTGAGCATCTTAGGCTGTTTAATGTTTTTCTTCTTAATTTGGGCCCAACTGAATGTAATTCTCTCATGAGATTAGGTTATGAAAGGCAGTAGAGAAACAACAGACTGGCAGAGTCAAGAGACCAGGCATGCAGAAATATTTCCAGGAAGCAATAGATGTCCTAAAAGGGAACACAGCATCTATTACCCATAAACCACTCAATGAACAGGGCTTCTGATAGCATTAAGACAGTGTCTTCTATGTCTAAGGCCAGATTCCTCATTTGTTACTAATTCATCACTGTGGGGAGTCCTGGTAATAAAGTATTGAATAACAAAAACATGAACCTTGATCTCCTTTTTTTTCCCCACAGTTTAGTGGGTTTTTCTTTTTTTGTGCCACAGAAACCAATGGCTGAATCTCATTATTTTGTGAGCTACCTTGATTTTGAGATTTTATTTCTTTTCTTGTTTTACATTGTGAGTCTTAGGATGCAAAACTTACCATGAATAATTTTTCAAATCAGTTCTTCTTGATGCATTCAAAACTTTAGAGAATGGCTGTTATGTACTGTCTTGCTGAAAAATTGTTCAGATTCATAATATCTCAGGGGGAGGGAGACTATAAATGCCTTGCTTTAGGGGTTAGGATGGCCATATCAATTTCTCTTATTTACGCATGCCCACCCCTTCATGTGGACTGAAGCACAGTGCCCAGTATTCTGAGACAATTCAGAGAAAAAGAGGGTAAATAGTAATGTTCTTCACATAACTCATATCCTTTAAGTATAGTGAATCTTGGAATTTGTGTCATAGATCACACCTTGGATCATCGTCCCCCCTCCACTCTGTCCCCATGCCCCTTTCTGCTCATCAGGCTTGGGATCTGAGTGCCCAAATGATAACAGGATTGCAGCAGCCTCATAACTACTCTCTTTTCTCATCCTTCTCACTTTCATCACAGAATAGGGTTTCTGCATGGGTCCTCTCTTCTTATCTCTGGCTGGTCACTCCATTTAACATGGTAGAGCCACCTCTTATACTCTACCTGTTGGGCATAGACCCTGAGATTTTCCCGGTATTTGTTGGTATCTTTGTTCTGTTCTCTTATGCCTTGGGCAGGGTTCCTGCTGCATGAATAGATCTCTGGTGACTACATCCACCTTCAGTTAGCTTCCTGAATTCTTTTCAGCCAACAAATATTTATTGAGTGCTCATTATGTGCCAGGTGTTATTCTAGGTTTCTAGGATACGCGAGTGAACAAAAGGATAAAGATCTTGCTTCTCATGGGTCTTGCATTCTAGTGGATGCTTCAGGAATGAGAGATTGCTATGTTTGGGCTGGGACCATCATGCCCCATCAGACACCAAGCAGTTCTCGCAGCTGCTTGCTCTGGGGTTCACATTGGTAGTTTCCACCAATCTCATCTTGCTTTTATTTTTCTCTGATTTTGTATTCTACATTTTTTCACATGCTTTCTCTCTAAATCTACCTAAGTTATGGCAGATCTTGAATTTATAGAATATTTTCTTCCTCAGTATGCTCATCCCTTCTTCTGAAAGTTCCTGTGAGCCAAAATGATCCAACTGCATATTTGCATTTGACAAAACCAGCCAGTTCCCCCACACCCCCACCACCATTTTTTGGGTCAGTTAATAGATGGCAAAAGCTCCAGGTCATTGAAAATAAATGTATAATATTTATTATACTTGTTAGAGGTAGAGGTTAAGATCATGACACAGTGAGAAAATAGTTTTTGTGCCTGTGGAAATAATTTGCATTTGGGAGGGTTGGGGTGGCCAAAACCTTCTGAAGTAAAATGCCTTAAAATATGGAGCCTCAGAAACTAGTGTTGAGAATAAACTTCAGTTCTCTTTGGGGGTTGTCTGAGATGCCCTGTGCTTGTTTGTGCTATTTGTATTTTCTTTCTTCTATGTGATTTCTGGGATCATTGCGCTATTTTAGCTCTTACTTAGCCATACTCCCTGTTGAGATGCTAAAATATCCTGAAAGTGGCGGTGCTAAAGTTTTGCATGCCCAGGAGGTGGATAGTGCAGGGTTGATTTGTAATGACACTTTACTGTAGAGTAAATTTTTAGCTGTAATGATATTTTGGGCTGTTTGATCCCACCAGATTTGAAGAAGTTTGAATTACCTTAAATAACTAGAACACAGACACTCCTATGTTACTCCTGAGACATGCTCACTAAAGCATGGAAATTAATTGAGATATGCATTCAAGCTTCATTTAATTTTAATCTAAGGGTTTATAGAATTATTTACTGATATTTGGGAAATGAAAGGTACTCCATGAGGAAAGTCTGATTGAGAGTGGCAACAAGAGCAAATCCATAGTTTAATGTTTATGAACCTTCTGCCTTGGTTAAGGAAACCATAGCAATTAACGATGGCTGCATATTCTTTGATCGTCTTCTCATATAGAAATGGTATCTATTTCTCCACTCTCAAGTCACAGGCTAGCCTGTGACTACTTTGACCTATAGAATACAGTGGAAATGATGCTTCAGTTCTAGACATAGCTTTTAAGTGACCTGAAGGTTTTGCTTCTTCATCTTGGAGCCATGAGCTGCTGTGTAAGAAGTCTGACTACCTTTCTAGAGGGGCAATGTGGAAAAACACTGACACAGGATGAAAAGGGAGAAGAGCCCAGCTGAGACCAGCCTTCCAGCTGTTCCTGCCAAGGCACAGCAAAGTGAATGAAAAAGTCAGTTTGAAAATGGTCATCCAGTCCCATTTACCCCAGCTTATGTCACATGGTCTAGTGATATACCACCCAGTTGAGACTTTCCCAAATTCTTGATCCATAAAATTGAGAGCAAAATAAAATGGTTGTTTTAAATTGCTATATTTTGGGCAGTAATCAGTAAAAGAAATGGAAATTTTTGTTTGAATTCAAGGTTCAACATTTTAGAAATAAGATTTTATTTATTTATTCATCTGTCAACCTACTCATCCACCAAACAACTTACCAGGAGTTCATTATATTTCCAATGACATTGGACTAAGCCGACGGAGGTCTTAGCTTTACCCTGATTTAGCATCAAATTATGAAGTCTTATTCAAGAAATGAAACTCTCTTTTAACGTTTTTGTTTACATTTATTTCGAACACACTGAGGACCTACCATGTTCCAGGCAGTGTATAAAGTGTTGAAGAAACAATGGTGACTAAAACAACGTCCTCATGAGGCTTATTTACAATGGGAAAATACAAAATAAATTTTCTTCTTCTATTCTGTAAAATATGATAATACTAATCTCACAGGACTTTTGTGAAGACTAAATGATATAATGAATATAAAAGCCTTTTGTATGTATCCTTTAAAAAGGTAAAAACTTACTGAATGTTGATGGTAGTAGCAGTAGCAGAAGAGCGGAGTTAAAGCAGATATTTAACACTCAGAGTGAAAATACAGTATGTGTAAGTCAAAAGTAACCACCTATAGCAAGAGTTATTAATCTGGATTTAGTTTTGGGCTCCTTATTGGACTTTAGTGGATCCAGTAAACTTTTGAAATGATAAGCCAGAAGTTGTGTGGATATGTATATGCACAATATATTTTGTATTAGAAACTCAATGTTTTCATTGGATTTTCAAAGGCAATAGTAATCCTGAAAGGTAAAGAACCATTGCTCTATAGAATAAAGGCAACTGTAATGTATTAAACATGTTCTAGGAGCCAACTACCTATTCAGTATTTTGATTATACTAATTTAATCTATATAATCCTTGTGAGGGGAGGACTCTCATCACCATTGTACAGATTAAAAACCAAGGCTCAAACAGGTTAAGCGACTTATCCAAGTTTAGTAAATGATGGGCTTGGGATTCCAGGTCAGCTATGTTTGACTCCAAAGGTCTTTCTGCTGCACCATATGTATCAGTCAGGATTCTTAGTTGAAAGCTACAATACTCAATTATGCTCATTTAAGCAAAAAGGAAACTGCACTGCGGTGACACCACAGCTCAAAAAACTTATGGGAAGAGCGGAGAACCAAAATCACGTCCCAGACTACCACAGTGTCTGAGGAATGGGTACTTTAGCTTACACTGCCAACATCAAATGGAGATTAACAGGAGAGAAAAGGAAAGGAAAATTAATTTGAAACAGAAAATACAGGCCGGGCTTGTTGGCTCATGCCTATAATCCTAGCACTTTGGGAGGCTGAGGCAGGCGGATCACGAGGTCAGGAGATCAAGACCATCTTGGCTGACATGGTGAAACCCCGTCTCTACTAAAAATACAAAAAATTAGCCAGGCATGGTGGCAGGCACCTGTAGTCTCAGCTACTCAGGAGGCTGAGGCGGGATAATGGCGTGAACCTGGGAGGCAGAGCTTGCAGTGAGTCAAGATCACACCACTGCACTCCACCCTGGGCAACAGAGCGAGACTCCGTCTCAAAAAAAAAAAAAAAACAAGTAAGAGAAAAAGAAAATACAGTGTGTATATTAGTGAATAGATTTGGCATGGTAAATAAGGAAATACAGCTAGCTTATAGTTCTTATTTCTGCTTTAGGCCATGCACCTTAGTTGGTGTTTCTGATGGCTTCCCTTCACTGCTCACCCTATTATGCAGCTTCTGCTGGTGAGGTTAGTCAAGATCCCTTCATTCTGGAAAGACTGAACCTCCTGATGGTTATGGGTTATGACAGCCTTCCAGAAAAGTTATTGCCTTACGTTACAGTGACAGAAGGTAGCCCAGGAGAGCTCTTGGTTTTGGTTTGTTTGTTCTTCCAAACTCCCATCTGCCCCCATAATGTAGACTGAATAGTCAGGTCAGTGGCTTCAGCCAGCCCTGTAAGCCTATGAGCCTGTTAGTGGTTAGTTGGTATAATGAAGAGCCTGGAATAACCACTTAGCTGTCTTAGCTTCTGGATGAGTGGAAGTGTTTTGGGGGACCCTGGTAGACATATTCCACCTTTGAATATAGAAAACTTTATGCAAGTAGTGTCCAAAGTCAAGGGGAGAGAAAGCAAACATTTTGTGGAGAGAGCCGTTTGGAATAATAGGGAAGGGTGCCTTTCTACTTTCACACCTTGGTTTCAGCACCTGTCTTCAGCCTGAAAGAAACATTATATTCTGGTTACTTGTCCAATATCATTTGCTACATTCCTCAGGATATCACCCCAACCTCACAATGTGATTTTCTTCCAGCTGATGTTATAAATGGTCTGCAGTTTCCCATTCCTTGATTCTGTAAAATCAATTGCTTTTGGGTGATATTTAATGAGAGCAACAAAATTCAAGGTCAACTGTATCTTAATTTATATACATGAAGTGGTTTACTTGGTGAGAAACAATGCTGTATGCGATACATAACAGGGTGTAAACATTAAGTAAGATCACATGATGGTGGTGTTTGCAGACATAAGGTAGATAGGAAAAGCAAATCTAGAAGACATGTCTACTTTAGAAAGAAAAAAAATCACATCATCTTTATGTAACCCAGGCACTCACTGGGATCTAGGGTTATGATGCCATGTCAGAGATTCAATTTTGTCCCTGCTACAGGATCCAGGCCAGACAGTGAGGGATAGTCCATATTGTTGAGCCTATGCATAGCCTCCATCACTGCCCCCGTTGAGTGCTTTATTGTTGAGCACTTTGAGTAGCCACTGGAGTGTTTGGGAAAGCAGAACAATTGATATCCCGAAAGTTGTTTGTCTTATCCTTTTGTTTATCAAGAGCTTATTCTGTAGTGGAGCTTTTTGGTGAATGTTGATGTGAAACACAAATGTTATACTTGTGGCTGATTCTGAAAAGTCCATTCATTAACCTCTTTACTAAATCACATTGTCATAGATTCTCTAATCTTGCTCCTTAGAAGCCATTTTCCACCTGGCCAACCTGCTGAACCCTGCTCATGATACAGTATGGATCCCTACATCATGCCACACCTCCTCAAAGTAAACAATGAGATGTTTTTTCTTTTTAATACCAAAATTTCCCTACTCTACTCCTTTACAGAGCCAAGGCAAAGCACTTATGACTGCTGCCAGAATATTGTGTATGTAGCAACTTCTGTAAACCAGGCCTAAGTTTTTTCCTACTCAGTCAGTAAACTCATCACGGAGACTAGCATCCTCTGGCTCTGCCTGCCACCTTCCATAAAAGAAATCCACCTGGATTGTAGTTACCAGGTTCCAAGAGCCAAATACATTTGCTCCAATGAAGACACCACACTTCAGAGAGCAACAGCAAATGGAAACAATAGCTGATACATTTTTCTTAACCTCCTATCAGTCTTTAAGTATCACTTCTCTTCTTCTCTGCCAGACACTTGAGTTAGATGACAATGTGTTAAAAAAATCTTTATTCCTGTATATTTGATGATAGCACTAATCTGTAACTTTCCTCCAAGGATGTGGTATTACTTTAGATTTACTTATTTTCAGTAGAGCATGTGTTTCTACTGGGCCTTTCTACCATGTATTTCTGTGAGGATTCTGATAGTTGATATCACTTCTAACTACGTCATCAAGAACTAGGAAAATAACCACAAGATGGCTTTTGGATCTCTCTCTATGCTTATTCATGGGAATGGTTTTTGGTCAAAATTCCATTAATATCCTCACCGTCATTAACTTTCACTATGTGCGAGTACTACAGTTGACTCTGGGATTCAAGGATTAGTGTTAACACAGATCCAATGTTAGACCACTCCTGAAAAATCTGTTTGTTGTTTGGTTGGTTGGTTGTTTTCCTTTCCCCATTGCAACTTTAATTGGCATAGATCCCATGGGAAGGTATAGGAAGAAGAGTCACACTTAAGTACGTAATTTTAATCATACTGTAGGGTCTTTTATTGAGAATATCTAGACTTTTCTTCGTTCAGTGATTCTGGAGGAGTAAACTGAGAATTTGATGAGGGGATCTTACTCTATTGTGATGCCCCAAGTAAATCCTCTGATTGATGGACTTGGAATTGTTTCATTATATCAAGTAGAATTTGTTTAGTTCTATTTCAGAGCCAGGAAACCCTGATCAATTAGCCAATACCAAAGATTTCTCTAAGTGTGAGTCATTCCAATTAATCCTCCAGCTTTACTGGTATTATGGTGACCACATAAAAACTGAATCTAACTTTTAATGGCTACTTGACATCTGCCACCCTCAGGATCTTGGAATTAAGGAGCCCATTTCCACTGAAGTATCTCCCAACAACATCTCTGACTTATAGAAAACAACTGCAAAAGTAATCTTCAGCTGTACTGATATGCTTCTAATCAGTGTATTTCTTAATAGTCTTGTTAATAGACGTTCTTCTGAGGCCTCTTGGGAGACATGTTTAGGGTTTTGTGTATGAGTCACATAGAAAACACCCTTTTCAATGTTTCAGGTCCGGTGTCTTAGGATTACTTTCTCTACATTATACCAGAAATTTAAGCTATCCTAAGTCATTTAGCATGGGCCACTAATGAGAGTCCAGGTTTCCGTCTACTCATCAAACCAATACTTAGAACCTCTCTTGGTTGTTGGAGTTAACATACTTAACTTAGAGTCTTTGGTAAATGCGCTTATATCAACATATTCAGATTGAACAACAATTATCTTCTTTCCTTCTTCTTAAACATATCTCATATTTTCACCAACATAAACTAGCCATATATGGAAATCATCTTGTTGAATAAGCTTTATTCTCTGGAATTTGATTTTGTAATTTCCTTCACTGGAGCACACTGGAATATGACTCTAAAGGTTTGGAAAGCACAAGGGATAGGGAGGGGCTTGGAGTGGAGGATGAGGAAGATTGCCTGTCTCTTGCAAGGTAGCTCTCAGGTGGTGTCATTAGAATGCCTTAAAATGAGGCAGAGACTGGCTTAAGAGACAGAAGAGGTGGTATTTGTTTAGGAAATAGTGGTTCAGCGGGAATCAGAGTTCCAAGGTACTTGAGTCCCCTGAATCTTCCCATATGTATCCATTTGGATTTTCATCATGCATCACTTCCTGGTCAGTGTTCTAATTCATACAAGAGTACTGGCAAGATAATGGACTCAATTGACTGTATATATAACTCAATAACAAATAGGATCAGCTTCTTTTTTTTTTTTCAGTGAAACCACAAGACAGAGATTATTTTAGCCCATGGTATCAATTTATCAATCTTTGGGAAGTAGCCACTTTATCCCAACAATATTGAATGTTTCATGCCCTTCGTGTTGTTCCATGAGATAGCAATTCGTTCCCTGAAATCTTCCTTTCAATGGAAAATTTATTCCACATTACCATAGACAATGCATTAAGGCCATTTTGTCCCTGTGTATTGCAACTGTAAAAACCTGTCCTATAATTTTAGCTGATTTTTAAAAATTTCATTCAGCCCTATTCAGGCCAGAGAACCAATCCTAGATTTTACCCACTTCTAGCATGGCACATTGTATTTTCCAGAGATGGTTGTAAAAATATCTAATATTCTAACACATTCCTTTTGCAATGTGACCTGCTATTACAGTCTGCCCCTCTCCCTGTGAAACTGGACTAGCTGTGGTGATACTACATGGTTTCTTATTTATTTTTATTTATTTTATTTTATTTTTTTGAGATGGAGCCTCGCTCTGTCACCCAGGCTGGAGTGCACTGGCACTATCTCGGCTCACTGCAAGCTTCACCTCCCGGGTTCATGCCATTCTCCTGCCTCAGCCTCCCGAGTAGCTGGGACTACAGGTGCCCGCCACCACGCCCAGCTAATTTTTTGTATTTTTAGTAGAGATGGGGTTTCACTGTGTTAGCCAGGATGGTCTCAATCTCCTGACCTCGTGATCCACCCGCCTCAGCCTCCCAAAGTGCTGGGATTACAGGCATGAGCCACCGCACCTGGCCTATTTATTTATTTTTTTAAAGACAAGGTCCCACTCTATCATGCCGGCTGGTGTGCAGTGGCATGATCATAGTTCACTATAGCCTCAAACTCCTGGGCTCAAGTGTTCCTTCAACCTCAGCCTCCTGAGGAGCTGGGACTACAGGTGCATGTACAAAAAAAAATTTTGTATATTTTTAAAGAATTTTACATTTTTTACATTTAAAAAATTTTTTTTAAATTTTTGTAGAGATGGGGTCTCACTATGCTGCCCAGGCTAGTCTCAAACTCATGGTTTCAAGTGATCCTTCTGTCTCTGGCCCAAAGGACTGAGATTACAGGCATTGACTGCCATGTCCCACTGCTACTGCACGGTTTCTCCTGCGTGGTCAGAAGCAGCACTTGAGTTTCTCTTTCAGTCTCTTGACCGATATTTTGCTCAGGATGCTACCTCTTGTATCATAGCCCCCAGGGTTGTTTGTTTGTTTGTTTTTGTTTTGTTTTGAGACAGATCTCACTCTGTCATCTAGGCTGGAGTGTGGTGGTGCGATCTCGGCTCTCTGTAACCTCCTCCTCCTGGGTTCCAGCATTTTTCCTGCCTCAGTCCCCGAGTAGCTGGGACTACAGGCGCACACCACCACGCCCTGTTAATTTTTGTAATTTTTAATAGAGATGGGGCTTCACCGTATTGGCCAGGCTGGTCTCGAACTCCTGACCTCATGATCCGCCTGCCTTGGCCTCCCAAAGTGCTGGGATTACAGGCATGAGCCACCGCACCTGGCCACAGCCCCCATGTTTTAGGAAGCTCAAGCCACATACAAAGACCACATGTGTGTAATCTACTAGGCAGTCCCAACTAATCCCAGCCTTTGAGTTATCCCAACCTAAGCACCAGATACGTGGATGAAGAAGCCTCCCGATGATTCTAACCTGCAAGACCTGATTAAGTCTAAAACATGTGATTCTTCCTATGTGAAGCCTCAGACACTCTGGAACAGAGACAAACCATCCTTGCTGTACCCTATCTGAATTATTGGCCCACAGAATCTGTGAGCATAATGAAATGATGGTTGTTTTATGCCATTGAATTTGGGTTGATTTATTACACAGCAATAAATACCTGGAACACTAGATAATGTTACTGCAATTAATTCTTGGCACTCATTTTTTGTATCAAAGTTCTTGGGTTCTAAATTGTAAGAAGACTGCCTCTGGATGTTTTAAGCATAGAAGGAATTCATTGAAAGGGTATTGCACATATGTGCAATGTAAGCCCAACATGCAAATCGGTTTGACAGAGTGTTTAGAAAAGACTTAAATAGATTTCATCCTTATGTTTGTCTAATCCTCCTACTTGAATGCAGCATTATATGTTGTTTTTGTTGTTGTTGTTTTTTAAAAAAAATCCTCTAAGTCATCTTTAAGCACCTATGAGAAGATCATGACAATACTGTTTATATTATCATAATCCTTAAGCACTCTATAATTTATACAGAACTAGCACAAGTTTTAGCCATTTATATTTTGATCCACTCAAGCAGTCTGAAAGGTTGATAGGGCAAAAATTTGTACCCCCTTTTAAGTGAGGAAACTGAAGCTTTTAGATGCTACGTGACTTCATCGAAAACTCACATGGCACATAAGGGCTCTGATTCCCCCACATCTAGCATTCTTATCTTCTGGATGTCCTATAGGACTCAACTGCCACAGCCACCTGCAAAGCTGAGGTCATCAGGCCGTCATCAGGGTACTCTGCCCTTCTTAGGTGCTGTAAGGAGGAGATCACTTATTACACACGTCTACAGACTGGACATTGTTGCATAATTGCCAAGAGATAGGCAAGAGTTGTGCTGAATAATCATAACATAATCTGATGACAGTGAAGTGAGGTGAGGATAAGGATTTGTACTTAGACCTAATGTCATTTTTAGCTCACAGTTTTTGCAACTATGTATGTCAATTATGCTAGAGTTCTAGAGTGTTGTAGTTGGAATACAGGAATGTTGCAAAGCTCCCCCTCAGGGCATCCCACAACTGGCAAGACCTCACCCTGTAGGGGCAGAAGGACATCACCACCCCTGAGTGTATCTTATCTTTCATGAGGAGATGGGGTGACTTTCGAGGATGTGCCCAGAAAAACCTCTCCAGTCTAATATTCTCTGGTAGCCTTTGCAGAAAATACATCTTTTGGCTTTGTTGGTATATACTGTAACTGGTACATTTTTATGGAGCCTCATCTTCAGTTTTCTGTAGTATTCTATAGGATTTAGTACAGATTGTAGAAATGGACAAATGGCCTTGTTTATCCATTCTTTTTTCTTCCACATAAAATCACAGCTACCATTTGTTATTCTCTAAATACTAGGGGTTTGTTATATATAATTTATATAATTATATTATTAACCTCTATCATAACTCTGTGATAACTGGGACTTAGATATCCATAAAACTTGCCCAATATTTTATAGCTCCCAAGTAGCTTAGGAAAGATTTGAACCTAGTCTTCTCTTCCTCCAAAGCCTGGAGATCTTAACACCACTGCTCTGAGAGATAATAATGCATCTCTTTCAAGTCAAAATTATAGGAGAGTTCATGGCACAATGTGCTATCTTCATGAAGCTGCTGTTTCTCACCTGCCTAGGGCCTTACTGCAGAAACATGTGTCACCATGTGGAAAACCTGGACTACTCTTCCACTTGGGTCCACAAGGTGATTGCCTATACTACTTTTGTCTGATGCTGTTCAGAACAACACATAGCCCACATCTATCCAGAGGGTATTCCCTTCCATTTGTGTGGCCATCCATGGCTACATAAATATATTTCTCTTTCTCTTATGCCACTGTAGTTGCAGGACATTTGGAGGATTATTGTTGAAGAAAGGAAGAATGTCCATTGGTAGAATGAAAATTCAACTGGAATGTTCAGAAATTTATTCTTTTATGTAGTCACTTTTTGTTCTCCCTAAGACTGTGATCTTTTTAATCAACCTGACATGTTCATATATCTCCTCCCAATGATCCAGCACCATTGAAATGCTCCTATCTTCATTCTCAGTCTATCATTTTCTGTCTTGGTCTCTACCTTGGCTCTTTATCTCTAACTTTTTCTTTTACTCTGTCCTTATATCCTGACATCAGGAGAAATGGAAATGTCTTCCATATCTTTTGGTATTTCCTATCCAAAATGGTAATTCAGCAAGCAAATTAATTGCAGCTGAGTAATTAGTATACTTTTTATAAAGTTCATGTATATTAGCTGATATATAACTACATGTTGTGTATTGGGCTAAGTCTCTTACAATATCATTTTCAGTCTTCAGAAGCCTCTATGGAGTGGGATATTTCCATCTAAATTCTATAGATGAAGATAAACTGATGCCCAGTGGATTTAAATATTATACAAAGTCCCACAGGCAAAAATATGACAGCCAGGAAGAAACAGTATCAGGAGCAGAAACTGTCTTTCTAAAGCCTATGCCTTTTTCATAGTGCCATCTTACCTTTTAATTTCAGGGCCGGTAAAATAATGTGTAGCAATTCCTTATTTGTTATCCCACCATCATTGCTGAAATGCTATCTTCTTTTGGAATCAAGTTACTCCTGTGATCAATTTTAGGAGTTGGGAAATTGTATAGGTTGAAAGATCCCTTAAATGAATGTTACCCTAAAGAGAAAAGCTCTTTAAAGCTGTTGGAATCTGGGCTGAAAAAACCAATTTCTATCTATGCTCATGTTAGAAAGGCTTAACCTAGAATAGCTTTTTGAGTGAAATCATTGACCTCATTTTTCTTCTTTTTCCCTTAAACAGAACCAGTTGGAGATAAGTGTATGTTTGTCCCTTGTCATTTATTGTTGGTGTCCACAACAGTTTTATGGATCAGCTGTTTTTATGCTCTTATGTGTATGTAGAGAAATTTCTTGTGGCTTCTGTTGGTGTTAATTTCTGGATACCATGATTGCTTACTGGCATGGTGAAGATGAATGAAATTCTCTCTAGTACTGTGAGGCCCATTTACTTATGTGTTTTTGAAGTGTTTTTAGTGAACTTTGGAGATAGCAAATTTATTTTCCCATAATAAGCAAGGTTTAAATAAACACATTTTTATCATTTTATTTTATTTAAATAGGATAAATTATTTATCATTAAAATAATACTTTATTATTATTATTTTGTAACATTTACCAATTGGAGGCTTCTCCCTCACTAGACTGTGAGTTTTCAAATGTGAGACTGTATCTCTATATCCACAATCCTTTATAAATTGGCACCGTCTTACTTGTAATGGACATTTGTCATTTTTCTTACCAATATCTGTTTCTACCTACTTGAGTAATCAGAAACAAATTTGATTTGAAAAATCTAACTTTCCTCCATTGTTACAGCTTGATAGGACTCTTATCAAGGGACTGTGTTCTCCCCAAGCCAGGAGGTATCCAAATTGGGCCTAGCACAGAACTGGATGATCTGTATTACAACACTTAACTTTTGGCTTCCTTTAATATTATGAAAATAAAGGGAAAATATATGTTATAATTAACCAGACATTTACCTTGCCCTCAGCAACAACCTTCTGTGGCTTTATTTTGGAAGTGAGTAATCATCAACTCATCTAATAAACATTGGAATATCTACTATATATTGGGAACTGTGACTGGTATATGCTCCCTGCTCTCAAGGAGCTCAGAGTGTACTAGGGAGAAGTAGATCAAAGATAAATTACACATCACATGGAGATGTGTTTACAACACTGTAGGGGCTCAGAAGAGTGAGGGGCTAAATATTTGAAAAGAATAAACAAGGGTAGAGAAGATTTTCCTGGAAGACAAAGAGGATTAGGTTTCCTAGTTAAGAGGTGCAGCAGGCTCCTCTAAAGTAGGAAGATCCTCTAAAGTAGGAGGAACAAAAAGTATTTGGACAACCTGGAAAAGTTCACAGTAGTAATCTTTTGGAGTAGAATGCGAGAGAAAGAGGAGGTAGATTGGGAGTAGATAGAATTATTACGTGCTTTGTGCACCAAGGTCAGGAATTTAGAATTCATTTCATAGGCAGAGGGGTTAAGATGCAGAGATTCAAGTCAAGTGAAGAAGATTATTTTCCTTGTTTTCCCAAGAAGTGGGACAGATAATACCAAAGAAATATTTATTAACACTCTGATCAGTCAGGAAGGGCAGCAGGTGAGATAGGGTTGGCATCATTAGATAAGACAAAGATGAATTCAATTCCATTTATTTCTCCCTCGTTTTGATTAGCATTTTTCTTCCCTGATTAAAGTTAATTCATTTGAGCAATTGACAAGTGGGGCTTTGTATTAGTCTTCTTAGGAAAGTAGATAGGACGTCTGGCATTTTCTTCTTTATATTTTGTTTTTATTGAATAGCCCACTAGTGATTTATCATGAGGAACCAAACTGTATCCATCTCTAGAATTTCCTAAGAAATTGCATCCTTGTCCTTTATTCACATTAGCAACTTTATTAAGGATTTCGTATTTTTTTCTTCTTCCACATGGTCTCAAGAGTGGAGGGAAATCCTGTCTGTTATACAATGTAGTTCATTGCATAATGGGTCATTGTATATTTCTGAAAAGATAGAGGCCAAGGGAGTTTGGAAGGAAACAAAAAATGGCATTGAAATGTGATGTGTCAGTGGAAAAGGGAGAGGCAGAGAATTACAGAAAAAAAGAGATGTGGGGCAACTATTTTTGCTTTCTACTTCTCATCAGTTATTAATTCTAAACTATAAAGCATTAGCAGTATGCAATTTTCCTTTTTTGTGTAAGTTTATGGAGTACAAGAGAAGATTTGTGACATGTATATATTATGTAGTGATCAAGTCAGGGTATTCAGGGTGTCCATCACTCAAGGACAACACATTTTTGTTAAGTAAAATGGAAACAATTTTTAAAAGACATACAGGATTGGAAATTTTAGGACATATACACATAAATAAAATGAGATCCTCTTTTGAGAAAAAAATCTTTATTCTCTGTAGATGTGATTCAGTTCATTCAATTCAGCAAATATTTGTTGAACTTTGCCTGGGTGCCCTTGAGGATTTCAGCATTTCCTGGAAGTATTGAACAATGTGACTCACTATCCATGATACCATGTTGTAAGTCAGAAAGATGTATACAGTGCTATGAGTACATAAAGACAAGGGTGCTTAATTTTACCTGTTAGGGCCAGAGAAGGGCTTGACATAGAAATACTTCCATATCTGACCTAATACTTTAATAATGAATTTGAATTTTCCAGAAATGAAGAAAGGATGTTATGGGAATAAGGAAGAGTATGGGCAAATGCAAGAAGAATGGAAGTGTAGGACATGCTTTGGAAACTGTTCAGCTTCTTACGGTCCTGGAATCTAGGAGGTGTGAGAAAAAGAGGACTGGGAGGAGACTGGAAGGTAGTGTATCAGTTAGAATTCTCTGGTTACAAGCAACAGAAACTGATGAAATAGGCCAACCGCACACACACATACACACACATCTGCAAGCACACATGCTTACACACACACACACACACACACACACACACACAATGTATTGTAAGAACTTGGTGCTACTCGGAATTATAGGAAATACTGAAGAGCCA